>NC_080634.1:96653213-96973213 GCF_027579445.1 Ammospiza nelsoni | reverse complement strand
CTTTTAAAGTTGCATTAGACAAGAGCTTAAATTGACAGAAGTTTACAATGGCAATGAGACCATAATTTGCACAGAAGAAAAACTGACTAAAGACTTCTACCGTGAGAGATTTTGGAAAAAACTATAATCCTCTCCTTAAACCTGAAGCCTTTTCTCCTTCACAGTTCTGACATGAAAATTCAACCTGAAGTCTCTAAATCAGGAGAATTAGAAAAAAAGAAACAGAAAACCTGTAATATCTTTCTTACTTACAAGAGCAATACCAACAGCTGACAGATAAGAATGTATTCACTACCTTGTGTATTTCTGCCTCCTGAAAAAAAAAAAAAAGGTAACATAATTTTGGTTATTAAGAAAGAATATAAAATTATGGACACTTAAAAATTCCACACAATTGTGCAAAAACAGCCCACCAGACTAACCACTGTTTATTTTTTCACAGAAGATTTTGAATCTGCTCATGCATATTTTCATAAAAGAAAAAAGGGAAGTAAATTTCTGTGCAATTAACCCCCTTTTTACACTATAGACACAGCATGCGCAGTTTGGTTTACACTAAGGCATTGTCATAAGAAAGTCACTGTTATGTTGGTTTCTTCCAACTGTTTTTACTGGTGGCTGATACCAGTTACCTCTGGGGATAAGAGGTAGTCCTCTGGTTGTCATGAAAAATTCTGTGCACATACAGTTCTGTACATTGCAACAGGATTGCAATGTACAATTACTCTTGAATCGTTTTGTTCCAAGTGGACATGGATTGGTTGAAGCTGCCAGGAGCCACTACAGTGCCATTATGTTCTTCTTATTAAATTTTATTGTTCAATAGCATCCCACACCAGTGGTTTATTCATTCCTAGCAACTAGAATTCTGTCAGGAGCAAATGAGGTTCTATCTTTGCATATCTAGTAATAAATTACGGTACTTCATATTGTGATGGATAGAGTAATTAAAAAAAATAAGAAAGAGTCAAGCATATATCTCAGCAAAGCACAAAACCATAGAAATGAAGAAAACAGGTGTAAAATGTTGGCAACAACAATTACACACCACCAAGGGCAAATTGTGCTATTTGTTTTTTTTAAGCGACATAGAACGTATATTTCTCCTTTGACAGTGATATTCAGCAATGGCCCTCTCCAGTCTGATAGGAAAAAAGTTGAATGGTAGATGTCAGGTTTGCATTATATGCATAGAAAATATTTTGGAGACACCTAATCTATTTGGAAATCATGGAGATGCAGTTAAAGTTTTTCACCCTGTTTCTGATACTTTTAAGTTTCAGAGGTAGTGATGGATACAACTCTGTATGAAATGCCAGACTTTAGAATAGGAACTGAAGCATGGTAGTAGCCTTTCTTCAGCAGATTGCAGTCCCTTAGGTCAGACAGTGCAGGTGTCTGAGAAAAGGGTGACAGCAGCAACCATACACCTTGTTTTTTCCATCTCAAAAACTTCAACCACCACATGTTAGTAAGAGGAGGAGTTCCAAAACCTGGACCGAACAGAAAGTCGTGGAACTTTATTACCAAATGATTTGCTTTAAGGCAGAATTAAATTTATAGCGTATATTCATCTGTGTTTGCTTTTTTAAAAAGTAGATTAACTATTTAAAATTACATGAGATTCCTATTTATTTCCAAATTAAAATCTATTCTTCATAAACACAAAACACTGTTTCATTTAAGAGTTTAATTTTTAAACAAAGATTACATGATAAATCCAAGAGTATTTTCACAAGTGTTCCCTAAGGGTTTTGTTCCGGTTTGATCTTAAAAGCCATATAACTTTTTAAAATTACTTTGAACTGAGTTATAAATAATAAAATTATTTAAATGTGACAAGAGAAGAAGCAGTAGCTTCTAAATTCACATTTGCAGTTACCTTGGGACCTTCAGATGGTATCTAGTCAATCTGTCTATAAAGAAAACAACGTGTCATTCTTGGCAGGTGTTTGCCTGATGCGTTAGAAACATGTTTTGGGATGGAACTTGCAAAAAAAACCTGAACAGCTTTTTCAATGTTTGTCTCTTCACATTTTCAGAACGTACCAATATTTTAAAATGTTCCCTACTTTACCATTATCCTACCATCTTCGATACCTATTGCTTTAATTATTAGAACTGTTGGTGTCCCGGGAATATTTTCTATGTATTTAGAAAAAACAGCCTGTTCAGGTGGTGAAATGTACTAATAAGAATTACTCTGATTTTCCATTCAGGCATTTTATCATTCGTGAAGCATATAATCTTATGTTTCAAAGTAAAGAGGCATATTTTAAATGTCAATAAAACAAAATATTGTGAATAAGCAATATGAGTATGAATTTTCCTCCTCATGAGTTCTGCATGTTCTCACTTTCACTGATATTAGTGGCAAGAACAGATCCATATTCAGCAGAAGTAAGGGGCAATACCCACATTGCCTTCTCTGTAGCTGGATGTGCTCATCACAAATAGCAATTTGGCCTGTTGTCTTCTGAATAAGAAAATGTGTTTTTTCCACCATTCTTAATCTTTTAAAAATGTGCCTTCATGTTGAAAATAGAATTCCTGTTATCGCACAAACATGTTGGCAAAGTAAACATTCTGTCCAGCTTTTGTTACAAAAATCATAAAAAAATCTACAGATTTTTAAAAAAGAAATAAATATATAAGTAAATCTTTAAACTCTTGGACCATTTGAATGGTAATGGAGTATTCAGGTCTCACTGTGTAGCTACCTTCCATGCATAAAGATAGCAGACTCTGGGCATTTGATCTCATAGGATATTTACTTCAGAGAATGTTGATTTATGTCCTTAGATTCTCCATTAATTGCTAATGTATAAAAACAGTGATGTTAGATGTAAACATCTGTACACTTATGCAATGTAGATATATGATAGTATTTCAGCATCTAGAAAACTATGCCAATCACTGAAAGATACACAAAATATTTCATGCGTCAACTCTGGGACATGACATTTATGCAAAAAAAGCAGTGTAATTTGGCATTAAAGTTCATACAGACATCAAACCATTCCAGTATAAGATCTGTGGGAAAAAATTCCCTCAGAAATGTGCCTTACAGGACCACCTAAACCTGCACAGTGGGAACAAGCCCTGTGAACATAACTCCCTTGACATGTGGTTTGTGCATAAACTGACTTTTGAGGAAACATCTTACACAGCTACATGGTAAAAATAGTTTCGACAATGTTAGGTCTATGTTGTGGGAATCCACAAAATTAGAGGGTTTTGAGAAAGTTGTGACAAAGACAGGCCCCAGAGACAGCAAGGGTAGTGAAGTGCTGAAAGCAGCCGAAAAAGTATCTTGGCAGTAGCGAAGACATGAGAAATAGAACAATAAGAACTGTGTAGTTTGGCTTTCTAAATTGCAAAAAGTACATTTTAGTATACATTTAGAAGGTTAAATATGAATAGGGCTCTGTGCTTTGTCTCTTATAAATGAACCATTGTATGAGAGAATAGGCCGCTATTGTTTTAACCAAGGTTACATGTGCTTCAGGTGATTGGATAGAACTACTGTCAATATGCTTTTGCTCTCTGTAATTGGCTAAGACTGATATATGGGATGTTGTAACACTAAGTTTCTTTGGCTTTCTGACAGACCAGAGAGCTCTTCACATCTTTCCTCTCCATTGTCATAACAATGTAAGGAGACTAATGCTGGAAAAATAAAAGCTCAAGATGCTGATTCCAGTGGCCCGTCCTGTTTGTGTCTGTATATAAGCTGCCGGCATACATGAGTCATCTGTATGAATTTTTTCTCATACCCCTGAGACAATGAGGAAAAATGGAGGAAAAGCAGTAAGAATGGACATAATTGAAGAAATAAAATATATGAGGAATTGCTCATAAGACTTTATTGGAAATGAAAATAGTGATAGCAACTGGTTTGATAACTTTTATTCAAAGTGACCTGACTTTACACTGTCTTAAATTTTTGCTTGTGTGCCACAGAATGAGTCTCAAGCCAAGCAGTGACAGGAATTTCTCTTTGTATATTAGTCCTGCAACCTTGAACTTTAAAGTAGACTGGAAAAAGCCATTTGGAATACTGCATAAATGACACAATTTTACTAGAAACTGCATACTGTGAAACAGATGCTTATTTAAAAGTTACCTGATTGTTCTCTTCAGAGAATAATTTCAAGATTAATTCTATTAATCTGCTTCAGTAATTCAGCAATGTCTCATCTTCCCATTGTCTGATATGTATTACTTATGATTCCTCTGTATAATAAAAAGAAACAATTTGTTGCTAGAAGCTTTGTAAAAGAAGGATATCTGCATCTCTTATTCAGCAAATAAAAAATATTGAGAAAAATAATTGCAGGATCCTGAGAGGCAGTAGTTCTTTAATAGCAGTATTTTAACTTCACTAGAGACCAAGTTAATGTCAAAAATTTCCCTTTACTGTCAAATTCAGTTTTCTCATCACTTCTTAAGATCCTAGGAAAATGTCAAGTAAATCCAACACAATTAGAGGTATCCTTGACTGAAAGGCTATTTTCCCTGAAGAAGTTATTAGAAGAATATTTTAGAGGCAGTTTGCTCAGTATCTGTGAAGAATTAATAGTTTGTACTTCCCATGTTCTTAAACCAAAGGGGAAAAAAAAAAGGAAAGAAATAAGAAAAAGAAAGAATTGCTCTTGGCAATGAAAACCTAGAGGCTGACACCAGCAGAATACAACATGACATGGATGCAAGAGTGCAAGCATGCATATTTAGGGAAATTATTGCAGCTAGCACATTACACCCTCAATGACATAGACATGTGCAATTCTCCTGCTTAAATATACTTTTGAGAAGGGAAAAAAAAAGATAGAAAGTATTTTAAAATTTAATCTGCTTTTAAAAAAGATATTAATACAAAATTTATGCTTATCTTTTATAACTATTGTGATGGCATGGCATATGCTAGATATGTTCCTTCATGGTTTCCCTGAAGAATGTTGTGATTTATGTTGAGATGTAGGTTGTGATTGTGTCCTTGTCCATGGCAGGAACTAGATGATCTCTAGGGTCCCCTCCAAGCCACCATATTCTATGATTCTATGATTCTATGTTATAACTTGACATAGCAGCATGAAACTATCCTATCCTGAGGTTTAGGTATCCCAATCTTTCCAATTAATGGGATTCCTCTAAAGGGCATTGGTCAGGTTAGTCAATATGCGAAATAATATCAAATTATGGGTCATCATCATATTGTCAAGGAAAAAATTACAATTTAGGATCTGCTATTTCCATGGAAAATAGAGAAAATCCAAATCAAAAGAAACTGAAACAAAGCATGAAACCCCAGCTAAAATAGCTGTGCCCCCTTCCCCACCCTGCAACCCCTGTCTAAAGCACTATTAAGGTATTTTGTAGGCCAAAACTAGCTTGATAACACATCAAATGGCTTTCAAGCCACTTGGGCAAAGAAATATTAAGATAGTTTCACTAGCGAAATTTTTTTTAAATCTATAATTGAATATTGCTTCACTTCTGTGTAAGCATACATATGTATAATTTTATTTTTGTAAATATTCTTGTTTAACTCAGGTTATGCACAAATTAAGTAAAAGGAGTAAGAGCTTTTTTGATTTATATTTGATTAATAAGTAGAAGTAGAGGTAAATTCTAGCAATCTTATATTAGTAATGTAAGTCCCATGTTAATAGTGAAAAGTCTTTTATGACTGTTCCTACTTAATGTGCATTACCCAATGGTAACAAATAATACCTTATTAGCTTCAATAAGGACCATAAGTTGAATTATTGACTTGTAATACATAAATGCACTAGATAGCTTTTTAAGTCTGTTATAAAATACTTTATATCTTTGGTACATTTTCTTCATCTTGTCTGTTTTTTATTTCAAACCCAAACTTATTTGGTAAAACAAAAAAGCAAAGAGCCAGGCAAAAAGAATTGTGGAGATTTTTTTTCAGATAAATTGGTACATCTTAATGTGCATAACTATGGAATAAATTAACTGCTAGCACTCTATGCATTAATGTAGAACTCTATATTCTTATGCATCTGCAGAATTCTGCACTATGGATCAACTACTTTTGTTCTTTGCAGAAAGTATTTGAAAAACTAGACAAACAAACATGCAATCAAACAAAAATCTCTAAGATTTCTTCACTGGAAAAAAAAAGTGTGTAGGCATTATATTATACAGAACAACTGGAATTTCATTAGGAATAATTAATATTTAACCTTTATTATGTGGGTTTCGGATGGAGCCATATAACTATGAGTTAAATGGGACATTAAGGTAGTAGAAATCAGATCAATTTTATAGTTGAATAATTATTTGAAAAGTCTAAGAAAATACTATTGCCACTTGTGATATCTGAAACTGGTAAATATACCATGAACTACTAGTATTTGTAACATTTCCAAAATTCTTATGAATATTGCAATATCTTTTTTTTAATTTTGCACATGTGTAGAATTTTGCAAAGGAAAAGGATGGCATTATTTTTGCTTAACAGATTTTGTGTTTATTCCCTTACTTAGCTTAAATTAAAATATTGTGATTGTAATTTATTCTTAATGAATTATTGACATTCTATTAAAGTTGGGAGCTGGAAATGCTACCAGATTTTAAATGAAGTTGAACAAGGGCATTAGTTTATATTCAAATAAAGTTCAAGCCTTCCCTTCCCCTCCCCGCCTTGGCATGGACTTGCACTCAACAGAAGTAAGACAATCTCTTCAGTTCTTTTGTTCAGCTGAAAATTATATCTATTTAACATAAATCTGTTACAGATTCTATGTTTAATCTTACATGTTAAAACGTATTTCTCTATATATTTCCTGATTTCCTATTTGATACTGAAAACTCCGAACCTGAAACTAATCTTGAATATCTGATCCCTATCCTTATAAGAAACCAAAGAACTAAACACAATATATTTTCATGGAGGCCAATTCTGCATTTTTAATAAATGGTTTTGATCCAGAGGCCTTTAAAACACTGATGTCAAACAGTCCATTGGAAAAGAATTCATTTAAACCCAGGCAATAATATCAAGGTAATTATAAATAAGGATAAAAAAAATTCCAAAGTAAGGAAGGGGTATTCTTAAACATTCATGGAAAATATAGAATATTGAAAATGTTGCCAGTCTTTTTGGTTTTAGCTGATCTTGAAGTGGAGACAATTCTGCAGCAGCAATGACTTGCCTTCCTACCTGGTTCAATGGACTATGTCATGCCATCAAAGCCAACACAATTTCTCTCCAAATGTCTACAAAGTATCTATCTCAATTGATTTAATTTCTAATATTATGTGTTTATTTTTGAACTTAGTAGCAGTTAGATGTTTTGTGCAGCACTTCATATTTAGGCTCAAACTTGGAAGTGGATAATCTAAATCCATTAGTGGTTACAGCAATATGATAATAATTTATAAACTATAATGAAATTGGTGTAAAATTATTACTGTAACAGTTCTGTTACTTTTTATAGGGTTATTGAAGGTTCACAACTAAAACTGTATGCATATTCTTTTAATGATCACAGGCTAGGAGAAGTAATCCTTCATTCATAAAATATGCATTGGGCCTTGACCATTTCTCTAATGGTATCTCATTATCTATTTGAGGGTATTATGAGCTTAAAATTCAAATGATATAAAATTAAAATAGAAGACAAGACTATTAGAGAAACTGTGACCTAATTTCAGTGAAATTGAACCCATGATTATTTGTGGAAAGGACTAAATGTAGTGGAATAGACACTAGGAACCTTGCTATCATTTTAGGTCAGTTCTAGATGAAACCTCTGACATTCAATACTCTGAAGGGAATGACTCCAACTTGAAAAGAAATCCACTCCCTTGAGGGTTGGGAGTAAGGGAGAGGGCAATGGCAGGATATGTTTGCTTGCTTAACTTTAAAATACAGTTATTTCACTAAATATCCATAAAATGTGTAGGTCACAGTCTGAGACCTTTTCACTGATTCCTGTTCAGATAACAAAAAGCTGACAAAATCATCCTGATCTATTTAAAGGACCTGTGTTAGCCTTGCTCAATCAGCACTCCTTTTCTGCATCCCTAGCTATAATAATTTTACAGTCATTTAATGTGTGGTTTGAATATATACATAAAAAATCTCAACATATCCTTTTTGGTACCCAGTACTTAGTAGGGACTAAGTAAGTCCCTACTTAGTTGTTAAGGAACAGGACTTCAGTTATTTTTAAATAGACAACTGGACCTTGTTTGACCTTTCTTCTATGTTCTGCTCAATAGAGGGAAAAAAAGGAGATTTTGATATATAAACATGTAATTAGGTGTAATTTCATGCTTGTGAAAGATCATATGTCTACATAGAAAAAAAAAAAAGATAACAAATCTTCCCAAAATATCCAATGTGAAAAAAACCCTTTGTGACTAATTTGGATTAATTGAATTCTAACCTGTATTTAAATTTAACAAGATGCATATTGCTGACCATTCTGAAATAAACAAAAACAACTAAAAATCTACCACGTGTACAGCTAAAATACCTCTAGTCGTGATAAAACCCCCAAAGTTTCTATCTCATTTGGTAGCCATGGAAATAATATGTATTTTGGTAGATGGATCACACTATGTTCTGGTGCTGTGTTTTCTGTTGAGGAGTGATGTTTCTTTTCTTTTTATGGTTTGTTAGTTGATTTTTTTTTTTTTTGCTGTTGAATATTAAGCCTAGTAATGACAGCTAGGGCATCTCTAAAGAGTGCTTCTTTTTTACTTATGAAGTGTGTCTTTTTACTCATGAAGAGTGCTGTTAACAAGGTTAGAAATAGCAATCTAACAGGGACATTAAATCTTTTTTAATATTTTTTAGAAGAAAATGCTAAAAGGAAAATTTTTTCATCATAGCAATGAAGTGGGTTCACAAGGACTGTTTCAGAGTATGACTGCCACCTTGAGCTTTTCATTAAAAGAATAAAAGAATATTTAGACAAAACAATGCTGCTTTCTTGAATAAACCTCAAAGATATTTGCCAGTTTATCTGTTTACCAGCTCTTTGTCTCCTGAGGTTCTTCACACAGTGCAGTAATCATCAAGCCAACACACGAGTGCTGTAACAAGGTGGCTATAAAGCAGAAGGCTAAAAGAAGGACCATCACCTCAAATTCCTGCAAAGGACAGGATTGGCATCTACATATTGGCAAACAAATATGAACACTAGCACAACTATAACACAACATAACATTTGGCTGCATTTCATAGGTCTTCTAAAAATTAATGGTTTTCCTTTGTGACAGCATTAGTCTTTGTTCATGTTAGCTACCTTACACTGCTCCTAAATTTGTCAAATGCATTTGCTGCTTCAAAACCCATGTAACAGTCTTCTGGAAAGTCTTCTCACCTGACAGAACTAAAAAATTAAAATTAATATAAAAAAAAAAAAACACAAAACCTTCAACCAATAAAACATTGACTGTATTATATACAAAAAGCATGCTATTTGCTCACTGTGATGCGAAGTGCTCTTCATTTCAATCATCTTTATCTCTCTTCTTAATGAAAAGGTGCAGCAATGATAGTGGCAGTGAATAATGAAGCACAGTGCATCTGTTGAAATTATTGGGGCACTGTTTGGCTTTCTTTTTGTAGTATAGGTGGTGGCATCTGCTTGTTGAGGAGATTATGTGTTTATCAGATCATTGTATTATATATTTCAAAGTAGAAGCCTCATTTCCTGTTGACTGTATCCACTGAGGCTATTTTCTTTTGTCAGGGTGAAAATCAATGTGCTCATTCAATACCTAAAATCAATTTCTTCTATTTAGATTACACTGCTTTTATGTGCTTCATTGTGTGTAAACAGGTTTCTCATTCCTAAATTTATCTTATAATTTATGTAAGATTAGGAAGACAAATACCCAAGTTTTGGGAGTTTTCTTTATTTTTTTTTTAAGCTGCTACATGCTTTTAAAAAAAGATAAAACTGATGGAAATAAATAATGTTTCCTTCTGAGGATCACCATTTTAAAATATTGCTTGGGTACAATTCAAGATTAAAGGTATATAATGCATAGACGAGAAAAGGGCTACTCCCCAACAAAGTACTTCCAAATTGCCTACTTTACCTTTACACTATATTTGTTCAAATTGTATTGGAAAAAAACTGTTTGGAATTGCTATCTTAGTAAATCTTGACTACATTCCCATTAAATATTTTTTAAAATGTGAGATTAGTATACTTCTATAGGTGTGAAAATATTTAATTCAGCTTAATTTATTAGTTAAGAAAAATTACTAAATATATGTAGGAAAAAAAGTGAAATATATGTGTAATATTATGAGTAAGCATATTTAATAAATATCAAATCTATGAGATTGACAGAGCTAAAAGACTTGTTTATCAGTTGTGTAAAACAATCACTATTATGCCATAAGGTTAAAAGAGATTCTGTTTCATTTTCCTTTCATTCATTGTGTAACCAAAAGAAATAATAATAGAAATAATGATGAAACAATGATAATACAAGCAATATAAAGCTAGTTATAGTATTCATGGTGTTACAAGAATAATTTTAATTTCTTTCCAAGAGAGTAAAATTGTTTTATATTGGCTGTATATCTCCTGATTTATTTCAGAACTTGTACAGACAAGGGACACAGCCATATATCCACATCTAAATTATAATGGCCTAAAACAGTGATTTCTGCAAATGTAGGGGACTATATTTTGAAGATGGAAACAGGAATTAAAAACAGAATGAACTGGATCACAGGGATTTTAATCAATGGGGATGTATTGCTCCAGGAAGGCCTGAACCCAAATTCAATATAGTGCAATCATTCAAAGTGAAACATTTTACATCCTTACATAGGCAAACAGAGGTAGGGGAAGGAATCTTGGATTCAGTAATAAAGTAAAAAATAGTTTCTTTCACAGATTGTAGCAAAGATTTCAGATTTATGGGTCTGCCTTGCAAAGTCCTTTGATGTAAGATGTAAAAAGGTGATAAAAACAAAACAAATAGAGGCAGCTTACAGATATATCACTATGTGGGCATCGAAAAGAGCTGGAGATTCTGAAGGCAGCACAGGACTGAACAGTAACAGGGCTGATGTGTCATTGTGCACAGTCCTCACTGACTGCTTCAAATACACGGCTGCATGGCATAGCTGAGTAGGAGAGAGGACAGGGCCACCCAGAACTGAGCCTGCACCCAGAACTGATGCTGCCTGATGCATCTCACAGAGCTGGGGCTCCTGGAGGTGCTGTCCCTGACTCTGGGAGCTGGGTCTGCCAACGGAGAGGGAAGCTGTGAAAAGGGCACATGGCACAGCACTGAGGGATAGGTAATCAATGTTTACAGGATCCTCTCTGAGATCAGGCAAACAAGAGTGCTCAAACCTCCAGGGAGGGCAGGAGAAGACTGTGTTCCCTGGGTTGCAAGTGGACACCTCTGTGGCAGCAGAGGCAGGGAGATGATAGGAGGAAACATCAGTGTGGGAGTGGGTGACTCCCTGCTGTGGAAAGGCCTCCACCTACCGACCTGACCTACTGTTAGGTAGGCTTGCTGCTGGCAGGGGATTCACATCTTGCATGCTTCTCTGGACATCAGACTATTGTCCTTGCTACTGTATCTCATGGACGCTGTGATGGGTTAACCTGGCTGCCAAATGCCCACCAAGCTGTTCTCTCAGTTCTTCTCACTTGGACAGGGGAAGAAAATAAGACATAAAGGACAGGGAAGTTTCTCACAGACATGACAGATTCAAATTTGGGGAAATAAATTAAATTCATTGCCAATTAAAATAGAGCAGTGTATGAGAAATGAAACCAAAATTAAAGCCAGCTTTCCCCCACCTCTCCTTGTTCCCAGGCTCTACTTTGCTCCTTCATTTCCAGCTCTTCTATCTTAATCCCGCTGAGCAACACAGATTTTCAGGGAATAAGAGCAACTGCTAGTTCACATCTGCTGCTTCTTCCTCCCCACACACTCCCCCTCTTTCCATGAACTGCCCCAGTGTGGGCCCTTTCCACTCGTACAATCTTTCTGGAGCAGACTGATCAGTGTGGGTCTCCTACAGGGTCACAGCTCCTGCCAAAAACCTGCTCATGTAAGTATTCCTTTCCAAAGGCTGCAGCCTCTGTCAGAAGCAAGCTCCATCGTTGGGTCTTTATGGACTGCAGTTTCTGTCAACGTGTAAGGACTTAAAGAGCACATCAAACTCTCACAAACACTGTCAAAGAAGGAAATAGCCATGAAATAATCCACCACAACAGGAGTTTAAGCACATATGGCAAATGGGAATGTGTAATACTAAATCTAAAACGGAGGTGAAGGTTTGGAATTAGCACACCAGACAAGATTCCACTGTGCAGACTTTGAAACCTCTAATTGATAAGTGCAGCTGGCAAGACCAGGAAGATTCTTCCTTCCTGATCCTTTTCCCCATTTCTCTCTCTCTCTCTCTTCCTCACATTTACTGTTAAATAAAATCAATCCTTTTAATTATGACTTTTTTGCACCTTAAAACCGGCAGAGGCATCCCTTAATAACTGGATTATAACACAAGGCATATTTACCTCCTCTGGCATGGAATCCTGCATGGGCTGCAGGATTTATCTGCTCTGTTGTGATCTTCAGGGCTGCAGGGAGACAACTTGCCTCACCTTCATGCTGCAGGAGAAACTGCTCTGACACATTGGGGATCACCTCCTCCTTCTCCCACCTTGGTGTCTACAAGAATGCTTTTCTGACATTTTTTCACTCCTCTCACTGCTGTGTAGCTGTGGCATTTTGTAGTTTTTTGAGGTTATTTTTACAACTTCATAAATATGTTGCCACAGTGGCAACCACCAGTTTCACATTTTTGAGCTGGTTGAGACTGGCTTTGTCCAACAGAGGGGCAGCCCCTCATCTCTTCTCATAGAGACCACCACTGCAGTCCCCCTGCTACCAAAAGATTCAGTTTTCTTATGCCTTGTATGAACAATCCATTTCAAATCTCATTATTCTTTCTCTTTCAAGTAATCAGAAGTTTCGGCCACCCTCAGAAATATTTTAAGCTATGTATAAATAATGGATCAAGATAGTCAGTGAAACATGACAACTATTCAGTGGACTAACACAGCTCCCAGCCCTGAGGGCTACTCCATGGGAAGGGTCTTGCAGTGTAACAGAGGAGAAGAGGAGCAAGTTGAGTACTGGGCTCCAGTGCTGGTCTGAGGGCTTGGCCAACGTGTTCTCCCTGCTCTTCATAGTCTCACAGGATGATCTGGGTTGTAGGGGATCTTAAAGGTCATTTCATCCTACCCCAGGCCATGGACAGGGGCACCCTCCAATAGACCAGATAGCTCGTGTTCAACCTAGGCTTGAATAGTCCATGGGATGAGACAGCCACAGCTTTTGTGATCAACCTGTGCCCGTGACTCACCACCCTCTGATTAGGCAATGCTCCCTCTTGCCTCATCTCAACATGACTTTAGGGTTCTCCAGGTTTGTTCCCCATGCACTCCCCAGGATGAGCTGCTTTTGGGGTTACGTGACAGGTCATGCCAGAGTGGAGTGCAATCCCCACACTGCACGCATCCACTCCCCTCATGTGAGGCCCACAGTGAGCGGCAGCTGCAGGTACATGCTCCCACTCTGGTGGGACAAACCCTGCCCCATGGACAAAAGGCAAAGCCCTGCCATGAGGCAAGTTTTCAAGGAAAGCTGTGCTGTTGGCAGCAGCTGAGCAGAATTCCCCTATTCCAGTCTCCAAGTTGCAGAGAAGGAATTTATGCTTCATGGTGGTCAGCTGGTGATAAAAAAAATAGTTTTATTTTTTTTTATGCTTATATGTAGAATTGGTGGATTCCCCTCCCCACTGTAGTGATGTTATTGTTTAGTGCACTTTTCACTGCCAAAAAATGGTATAAATTATTTTCCTTTTTTTTCTCTCTCTTTTAAAAAAGGAAGTATTTTAAGGTCTGTAGAATTTATATGACCCTAAAAATTACAAAGGCATTATAAAAATAGATCTGGCCAAATAAGAGAAAAAGTTGTTTTTTATTTCAAAGAAAACAGAACCCTCCAAATCAACCAGCTTTATCCTTGTGGTAGAATTCTCTTGCATAGTGTAAACTGGGTGTCATGGTTGACATGGCAACTGGCGTCCATCTTGGCCACAGCAACCATACAGCTATTGAATTTCAAATCTCTGGTGCTAGGCCTGTTCCTGTCCTGCTCCTAGGCCTGTTCCTGTCCTGCTCCTGAGATGGACCAGGCACAGATGACCACATTTGGAAAATCAGCATCTATTATTAACATGCTCTCAGCAAACCTACCCGGTGGTGCTCTGGGCCATCCCTGGGGACCTGTCTGGTGCTGACAGTGGGGGCACTGATCCTCCAGCCATCCCACAATGCAGAGCCATTGAAGGAGCTTGTGCAGAGCCCAGAGCTCCCTCCTGTCATGAGCATATTTTATGAAAAATCCTTTCATTAGGATCTTTTCTCCTGAGAAACTTCAGCTTCTCCATGTTTGGTGCTTTGTAATATGATTTGGAGAGTTGTTTACCCAGCATGTGAAATTGTTTTTACTTGATGACCAATGACAGCCACCTGTGTTGAGGCTGTGAGCAGTCACAAGATTTTATTATCATTCATTTCCCTTCCTTGCTAGCCTTCTGATGAAATCTTTTCTTCTATTCTTTTAGTATAGTTTTAACATACCATTTTCTTTTAATAAAATATATATCATAAAATATTAAATCAGCCTTCTGAAACATGGAGTCAAGATTCTCGTCTCTTCCCATGTTGGGATTGCCTGCAAATTCAACGTTTGGTGAGCCCCGAGTGAGGAACATTGCCACACCCTCCTGTAGTGGGAAGGCCATTTCGTGCAGAAAGCCCACTGCTTGCTGAGGACTTGGGTTTCCAGCTTGGGAGATGAGGGGCTGTATGGGCAACAGAGGCTGTGCAGGGCAGCAAGATGGCTCTCTGCCCTTGCTGCTGTCACCTGTTTGCTGAAGGCAGAAGAAACTCCTGCCTTTGCCCCCTTGGCAGCTCCTCTTCCTCAGGACCTCCAGCCAGGGTTGCAGCTGCTGGCTTGGTGTCTGTGGGACCAGCTGGGGCAGGAGATGTGCTGTGCAGGTCACTGACTGTATCTTCTGCTGCCTCTGTACCACTCTGGACATCTGGGCACATCCTTGGGACCAATATGGGGGTCCTCATAATTCACCACACCCAAGGGAATGTCCCAGATGTAGCTGAGGTCACCTCCTCTTTGGGCCAGCTCTTAGATGTTGTAGTCTCACCATTGGGACAGCTCTTTGTTATGTTCATCTTCCCCTTTGAAAAGCTTATTTTCATTGCCATTATTCCAATGTTCTTGGTCTCTCCTGCCTCCCCCTTGGAAAACAATTCCAAGGGACAATTCTTTGTCATGGTCAACTTTCCCTTGGAAAAGCTCTTTCTCAGGATTGTCTTGTTTAAAACAGCTCTGATTTTATTAAAAAGAAATCCCAAATGGTACACCAGAAACTGTTACCCATCAAAAAGATATGTACCATTGAAAGACTCAATTTAAACCTTGATCCATAATATAGGGTCTTACTAGATCTGCAATTCCTCCAACTATATCCTGTTTCTACAGCCACACTTAACTTGACCGTCACAGAATGTTGCAAGAATAATTTTAATCCATTTTTTTTCTGTGTTTGGGGCTTTTTTTGGTAATTATTTTAAAATCATTTCACATAACTTCTATGATTGTATCATCTACAAGAGTACAGACGTTCACTTATTTTGGGAAAACTTGAATCTCATTGTCACTTTTGAGAAGGAATAGGCTTGAAACCAGTCAGAAGAACATTTTGTTCTAACCTCTATTTCACGAGGGCTATTGAAGTGTTAAATACCCTTGACAATAAACAAGAAAGAAAAATTTCTGTCTCCCTGTCATCAACCTACTCAAAATATTAGAAAAAACTAAGTTAGCCGCATTGAGTTTCAGATCAAACCATAGTTAAGGAATTTAACAGATTTTAAGTAAGAATAATTATGACTGCCTTTTAAATTTGTAAGCCCTTATCAATATAGTTCTTATCAAGCTATGTTCATTAGTCCTGAATATGCCTCTTTGCTCTTTTTAGTTTTTCTTCTCCATCTTCACTTTCTTTTCCATCCTTTGTAATTAATGGAATCTCTCACAGTTTCATATTGCCTCTCAATGTGTTTCCTCCAGACTTCAAGGTACAGTTTTGAATATTTTCCAAAGTTCTTCCAATTTGTTTTAGTGCATCATACTTTGCTCATAGACTTTTTTAATTCACTCAAAGTTAATTTCCTGAAATCAGATATACTAGTATTCTGGTATTATATAGTCCTGCTTATTAGTATGCTGTATGAAAATAGCTGGTGGTAAACATTGCCAGGATTCTTTTTAAACTGCTACCCTTTTATTTCTGTTGCATAGAAAAGGTCTTTTATGTATTCTTAGTTATAGGTTTCAACAGATGTCATTCAGTGTTATTCAAGCAATTTCTTCTTTTGAGTAGAAAAGTATCTATGTAGGTCCAAAATATCTTCCTGCTATTTGTCCGTATCAGGTCTGACAACCTAAAAGCTTCTTTTATATTAATTTTCTTTTGGTGAAGTCCCTTCTACAATATGTAATCAGCTTTTGTAATGGTATTTCCTTTCATTTCCTTTAATTTCCATTTTGGTTTCAAAACTGAAGCAGAAGCTATTAAAACAACTGAAATGAGAAAATTATTTAAATTTGTTAGTGTCAAAGATATGAAAAACAGTGGTACAAATTGTTGTTAGAGAATGGACCATGTAATTTTTATTGTTTGAATGCAGAGGAGACAAAACAAAATATTCTGTCAGTACAATTCAAATGTTTCTGTCTAAGCACCTTTGCATAATTAATTTGTGAGGAAAGCGTAGTCCTTTCTCCCAAAAAATGCTGGCTTGTAAAATGCATGATAATTTACCTAAGACGGCTGAAAAAAATTAGAATTTTCATATCTTGGCTTGTTTTAATGCTATTTGGAACAGTTTTCTAATTCTCTGTTGATGATGAAATTACTCACAAGACACTATTTAGCACCACCTTCCTTCATCAGCCAAATTTACTTATAATTAAGAGTTGAGTCCTGAAGCATGGAAGTTTCTAGCTATCCATTTTTAGAGGCACTTGGAAGAGATTGATGGAGCTTGGATAAAAATAGGCAGACAAAATAGCTGGTAAACAATGTCTTAATTTCCTCCATCCAGCTGGCATTTCACTTTTGACCTAGAGTGATATGCCTTTTCTCCCTACAGAGCTGTTCAGCTACAATCTACAGATTCCCTAGTGATGAAAAAGCGATTAAGAGTAGGTTTCACATGCCCTTTGCAGCAGTGACTTCCCACTGCTTACTTTCATTTTGTGAGTTTTCTACAGGGATGACAAGTGCTCCTGTAGGTCATTTCAAGACCAGCATGTTCTAGATGTGCACAGAGCACAACTGTGGCCCCTACAGCTGCAAGGGTCAGGTCTAGATTGGTCAGGGCAAGTGCTGCTGAGACTGAGCAGTCAGTCAAATATCCTGCTTTTTGGTCTTTTGATGCAATGGTAACCTTTATCAGAGAGATTCTTATATAATCCTCAACATTAGCTATGGCAGCTAATCCCTTGTTAGCTCTAGGAAAAATAACTGCAATGAGACAAAGCGTGGGGGGAAGGAATAAAGAAAGAAGAAGCAAACAGTGGAAAGGAAAATATAAAGTGGAAAACAAAGAAAAAAGCTTCGTTTTTAACAATGCAGTTAGATCCATTGAGGAGTATATCATGATGCAACACACAGACAAAATGAGCAAGAATGGAAAGGAAGTGTGGGAGGACAGTAGCATGGGACTGTCTTCTCCATTGGCCAGAAAACATTGGAAAATCTGCTTTCTTTATGGCTTCTCTTCATTTCAGCAGATGAAGAAGTAGATTACTTGAAGAGGTAGACTACTAAAGACATAGTTTTCCAGAGATTCTCACAAGTTCATAGAGAATTAGAAATCCCCAATTTTGAAATTATTTTTTTGACTTAACAAAGATATATTACAGCCTAAATGCTTTTCTCCTCATGTTTATACATTGCAGAGACTGGGATTTCCAGTTCAGACATGCAGAACAATCTACATCTCATAAAAGAGCAAACATACTTTATTTTAGATTGTATAAAATTTTCAAAAGAAGACAAAAAGTGGCTGGTTTTTAATGTTTCATCACCATTTGAAAATACTCCACATGCATAGTTCAAAATCTTTTCAAAAGAAACAGTCATTTCAGAATAACAATTCTCTCTATCATTAGAGGAAGCTAAAAATTACATTAGAAAAATTTTTCCTTTCAGACCTATTTTCCTCTTCACTCACTATAAAAAGTGAATTTTTAAGCATTATCTCCACCTGTCTAAGCCTGGGCTTGGTTATGGGTTTTTTGTTTATTTGTTTGTTGTTATTGTTGTGTTGTTTTGTGTTTTTATGTCTTTGAAAAAATAACTCTGGGTTCTGGTCATCACAATGCCATTGTATTGCAAACTGGTGTTTTTCCAGAATGTCTTCGGTGCTAGGGAAACACATTCAATCATCTATACAGCATGGAAGCCCAACGAGCCTCATATTCACAGATTTCTGACTGACAAAGAAAAGCCTATTAGATAGATATAAAGGGATTGCAGAAGTCACCATCATCATCATCATAAGGCATCACCATTTCAATTTGTTTGATCTCTGATGATCTGTCAGAGATATGAAATGGAGGTCACTTCTATTTATGTCCCCTGTCCAACATTTCCAGAAAGAACTTGCATTCTAATTTCATTTTGATGATTCATGGGTTTCTTTCCTCTGTATACAAAATGTGCATAAGCTTGATGGGAAATAGTTATTATTTGGTTTCTTTCCAGACATGCTGTTCATCTGATATGCTGCTTTGTAAATCAATTGGAAACAAAAAAAAAAAAAAAAAATTAAATTAGGGAATATATGTTTAAGTATCAGAACTACTCAAATAAAAAAACTGAAAATGTAAATGATCAGGTGCCTATTTACACCTGCTTATATTTGTCATTATTTGCATAAGCTTGAAAATCTCTCATAAGCTTGAAAATAAAATATTTTCATTGTCAACTACTTTTTCAATTGAATCATTAGCATATTTTCATCAGGAAAATACATAAAATATATAAATATCATTACTTTTCATTCTGCATGGGTAAAATGGTTGCTCTAAAAATGCAGAAGAAATTTAAATAGTAAAAGTTTGCTTTCTAAAGATGGCCTCTTCTGTCTCCTTCCCTGACCAAAGAATGGGTAACACTTGTTGCCAAAATACTCCATAATTTTCCCATAAAGATAGAAACAAAGCATCAGACCCACACTGTTTTAGGAAACAGGATAACTAGGTAAAATGACTACCTATGGGGATGTTTATAGTGTTCTAGTTGGGTAGGATATTACAATAACTGTCCATTATACCCTTAACAGCCGTAATCTCATGGAGTGCTATCACCAAATGGCTCTCAGCTCCCGTAATAGCGCTGGGCAGGGTCCTACGGCTCAGCTCAATTAAAACCACTCTGACAGGGCAAGACCATCTTGGCAGACAGTGCTATTGCTCTTTCATATAAAAGAGCCCTGGGAACACAATAAGCAATCTCTGCACCATAATGAATGAACTGGAGCTAATGTTCAGTGATGCAGTACAGATTTACTAAGCTAATGCAAGTTGACTGTGCTGTGACATACCATACACAGCTTTCTAGAAGTGGTTACACATTTTAATACTATGCTGTCTGTTCTTTGCTGCTTCAGTACTGTAGTGCTTGTGAAATAATAGATGCAGAGACAAAAAATGCTAGCCATAGATTACATGTAAAACGGGGTTTGAAATAATAAAACATCCAGCAGAAGGAGGCAACAGTATTTATCTGAGGCAACAGTATTTATCTTGTTTTCTGTTTAGTATATGAACAGATTCTTTTTTTATTCCTTCCCTATATCTGAAAAATAAAAAAAAGAAAAGATGCCTATATCTATATCCATATCCATACTTATATGATCTTCTTAACCCTTATATATATTTCTATTTTACCTATGTTTATTATTTATAACATGTATAAATAAACGATTTATTTGTTTGTTGTTTGCTTGTGATCCATGTGTGTCTTCCTCAAAAACTGAACTGAATTTTCATAACAATAATTTTTTTACTGCAAGGCCAAAATAGTCAACCCACAGTCACAGTCAGTGGTCTTTTTACATAGGAATGGATTGAGCTAACACTAGTTTCTCAAAGGTAGATATAATGTATACAATCCTGCCTCTTTTTATCTTTACTAAGTTAAAATATAGGTCTGAATAAAAATTTTGTAATCAAAATTCAGTGGTTTTGGCTGTGATCGTTCAAGAACAAAGCTGTCAAACAGAACTCTAAGAGAAAAAAGAGAGTCTTGTGATAGAATTCTGGTTTATTTCTTGCAAAATTCCCATTTATTGTATGTAGACACAGTTTTATATGTTTGACTGTCATGTTCTTTCTTCAGCACAGGCATGCTTGTTCCTTTTGACTGCAAGTGAAATTCTGGAAATATGTGACAACATACACACATGAAAAATTTATTCCTATTTGTTATTTCAAATTTATTTGGAGCCATTTCTATAGTTTCGCTCAGTACATTTGATAGAGGTGGCCATATACTTTATATCATCGCATGGGGGTACTAGTGAATAAATAAGTAATCTCAAAACCACATCAGAATCAGTAGCAATCAGGATCAATTGCACTTCAGATAAATTATTTGCTACATATGAATCAGTCATCTACTAATTCTGACATCTAAATATGTCACCCAGTGTTTTTTAATGGGATATGAATAATAACCTAAGTGACTTTTCCAGCTCCCATTACTGCTTGTGAGAGACTTTGTCCTAAGCACAAAAGAATAACCCTAGTTACTTATTCACTGCACATCAGAAAGGCTATGTTGTTATCCAGAGTCCAATAAATCAATACAAACAAACCCATGAGACTGAGCAGACTTTAGAAAATGTTATGAATGAAGTACTATCTCTTGTGGACACAGGCATCTTTAATATGATACCAGGAGAATACAGCAGAAGAGCCAAGATGATCAGAAAGGAGGCAAGGTTTACTCACAGCATTGCTCTGCCTCCTTGTCCAGCCAGTGGAAATTCAAACACAGCTGCTGACTGGACGTGAAGATGCTTTTGTACTGACATCTTTTATAGTTTCACTGTGGTTTTTGGAGTGAGGTAACAAAGATAGGACTGTCAACAGCAACACAAGGAATGGCCAGTGCCATGAAGTGGCCTTTTCTCCAGGCAAAGGAGCAGATATTAGACATTCTGCCTGCCTGATGTTTTGGCTGAAAATCAGCCAGATGCATCCCAATGTTTTCACATTTAGTTCTAAAAAAACTAAACACAAAACTATTCCAAAATAGAAAATATAAAGCAACAGCAAGATTAGGGGAGCTTTAATCTCTCCTGGAAGAAAATGGTTGTTAAGTGTGGGAGACTTCCTTTAGTGCTTAAACTTTATTCTTTACTTTAAAATCAGCTGTAAAACTCCCTGAGTTTCCATTGGCCTAGCCCCCATCCTTTCCTGCTTCTAACTTCTCTTCTTGAGGTTACTCATCTGTTAAATATTTGTGAACATCATGAGAACATCTAAAACGCCATTGAATATTTTTGCAATGTTTAAACTGTTTCCTAAATCTCAACCAAAAATATTTTTTCATGTCTAAGAAAGAGGAAAAGCCTTTCATTTCAATGAAGTTACAAGATTGTCATGAACTCATAGAATCATAGAACGGTTTGGTTTGTCCAATATAACCCCTCTCTCTTTCAGTTCAAAACTGTTGACTCTTGTCCAGTTTCTACAGTCCTTTCCAAAAGGTAATGTTGGGAATTTAGCTGACTAGAGACTGGATAAGTACAAGGCCGTGGCTAATTCCAAGTCCTGCATCTGCAAGATAGTGTGTCCTTGGGCCTAGCTGGGTATGATAACAAGTGGACAGAGAGACGTGGGAAATAGGGAATGTAGGCCCAAAGGAATGAGGAAGAGTTGATGGTATAGTTTAACCAATAGATCATTTGGCTTACAGAATATTCATAAGCTTATTACTTGCTGTATAAGTGTCTGATGCTGTCTTCAATAAGCGGAACTTGCTGTTGACTCATATTGAGCCCCGAGTTTTCCCTCCACCCAACAAATGGCTCATCCCCGACAAAGGCCACATTCTGCAACAAGGTACCTCTTTGTCTTTAAATCTGAATGAAATCTTCCCTGAAGCCCTCTCTTTTCCTGGCTAAATGGCCCCAACTCTCTCAGCCTGTGTTCAGTGGAGAGGGGCCATGCCTTTCTTGAGCTGTGAATGCCAGATTGGGCACAGCACTCCAGGGAGGGTCTCTCTAGCGCAGGGTCTCTTTAGAGCACAGTAGAAGGAGGAATCACCTCCCTTAACCTGCTGGGCAAGCTTTTGATGCAATACAGGATTTGGTTGGCTTTGGAATGCAAACATATCATGCTGTCTCATGTCCAGTTTTTCAACCACCATTATCCCCAAGTTTCCCTCCGCAGGGCTCTCTATTTAATAAGTTCCAGTCTATATTGACATTGGAGACTGATTTTCCTGAACCAGGCACAGGACCTTGACCTTGTCCTCAGTGAACTTCATGAGGTTCACAAGGGCCCACCTCTCAAGCCTCTCAAGACCCATTATCACCTGGAAAAAGAAGAAATAGGATGAGTTTTGAAATACATATTAAAGCTTCCTGGACACTTTAAATGTTTGGAATCTATAAATTTGATTAAGTTATCTTTTTTAAGGTGCATTTCATACATAACTTGTATAAAGCAAGGGTTACACAAAGTGTTTCCTGACAGATTCTGTAGCTCAAAGGCAAGACCTAATGTGTAATTGGGTGATCAGACATAACCTTTTCATAAGATATAAAAAAAATCATAAAACCTTTAGTATCATCTTTAGCATAACAATGTTAAATTAGGGAGATAAAGTAATCTAAATCTTTCTGATATAATATTAAGACAGCTAAGCATATATATTGTGTCACTTTGCTTACAATTGTGCCACATTTGCTTGAGTTTTTTTGGTCAGTGTCTTTTTTGTTTGTTTGTATTAGTAGTATTAGTATTAGTATTAATATTTAAACCTCTGCATTATTTTTCTTCTTGTTATGACCAAATGTTTCTGGTTGCATTTTAATTTTAATTTATGGTATCAATCAGTTTGGATTTAAGATGAACAGATAAAACCACAACACTGCTTAGCTTGCTGTCAAACTGGTAAACCCTGAGAACCCTTAACAAATGTATCACTTTCCAGCATGTTTTCCACCATGTTGAGAGTCTTGGAGGGACTCGCTGTCTCATAAACAGTACACAGAAAATCAGCTGATAGCAAAAGGTCAGGGGAGGAGGTGGATTCTTTCAACAATCTTTGTAATACTGGTAAATTTATGACAAATAATATAATTTTATATGGATTTTAATTGGGACCTTTTACTTTAAATATGTTATGTTGACTTGAATTTGTCTTGTCAAATATCGGGAAAAGCCACTAGCAGTGAGTACTTCTGGAGAAGCTGTTGATTCAATTTACTGGAAATGCACTGACATTGGTTTTGTAATCTGCAGATGAAGTCTATAATCTGTTGAATGGAAAATTATTCCACTCAACATCTACAACTAGGGAAATACTGTCACTATTAGAAACAATAATGCCTTACTTTTTCTTGCACTTGTCTGAATATAAAGTTGAAGTCTTGCAGAACCACCTGTCAAAAACACAAAGCTGATGTAGAGCTCAGGTAAGACCTAAGAATTACAGGAACCAGAACTTAGATTTAGTTCCTAATCCACTTCATAATGGCAGAATAGCAAAACTGTAATATGCTCAACATTTAAAGCAAAGTTGAGATCTACATTTGTATATCTGTATTTCAGTGTAAGCAGTAGAACCTATGTACATGTGAAGCCCATATCTAAACACCCATTGCAACAAATGCAAATCAATCAATATAGTTAGTAAAATTTGGCCTACTTTTCCTAAATAGACTCCTGTTCATTCAGCTAAATCATCCTCTATATTTCATTGTGATTAAGACAACTAAAAATTTCCTTTTTCTTGAAACCTATTAACAAACCAGAAAATATCCTTTTTGTTATCAAAACTCACACTCCTGACTACATTAACAGGTCTTGGTGGCCTGTACCTCAAGGTGAGGTACTATCTTGTCAAGATTGGGTTGAGTAATATTTTATGCTTCAGCAAGGAAATAGAAGACTATGCTGAGGTGTCTAGTACTGGATTGAATCAAAACCTTAGTCTTAAATTGTCAACCAGTTTCATTAACAAAGACATAAACATCTCCAGACATGTATGTGATCCTAAAAGATAAGACTAAGGAATAAAGGAATAAACTATAAGGAACAAATAAATAAGGAATAAACTATAAGGAATAAATAAATTTATGTAAATGACAATACCACCCTATTCACCATCTGTGAAATCTGGATCTAGAGTTAGTTGCCTAAACACATATTTGCAATGATATTTTAGGCCCTGTGGGCCTATAGCTGATACCCAGGCAGGGCTCTAGGAGCCCTCGTTTTGTTGTGTGTTGGATCTGCCAGAATTGTGAGGATGACTAGGATACCCTAAGTTTTTTCAAATGGCTCAGGGAGATTTTTTTTTTTTTTTTAACGAGTGAATCAGTCCTTACATAATTGTCTATGTAAATCTACAGGTTTCTGAAAAACTAATTTTAAATCAGGTGAACCTGGTTTGTATTCACAGAGCATGAATATCCCTTGGAAGAGATTAGGAAAATACTTAAAGAAGGTTTTAGGGAAAAGATGAGTACTGTATATTGATGTCAATCAAAAAAGTAATTCTATCACTGTGTTTCAAGTGAAGGATTTTTTTTAACTTCATGTTCTTCTGCAAACACACTGCACAGTGCGTTTGCAGTCACAGATGCTCAATAGAGATTATCCTCAACTTCTGTCTGTCTTGTGGCATCAGAATTCATGTGTTTGTCATTGGAATGTTCCAGAGCAGAAGGGAAACACAGCCTTTTCTTGCCTCTCAAGCAGCTCCCATAAACCACACTGCATCTACCTATTATTCAGCAACTGTTGCCATCTATCACCGAGGCCAGCTGTCTGCTCTGATTCTGTGGGTTTGGGAAACTGCTGTAGATTTTTGTTATTATCTTTTGCCTGAAAAATACAACAATCAAGAACAAAATTATCCTTGGGTGACCATAAAATATAAATTAAAATTATTATTACATCCTAACACATCTTTAAATTTTATGAAAGAAAGCTTCTAATTATAAGGACTGCCTGAAATTAATTGTGTAACAACTGCAATATCTTCCAAATATCAGCTAATTATAATTTAATTCTAAATTTTTTTGTTTCTATTTTGAATGACTAAAGTGTGTTTATGACTTGCCTCAAAAATCCCAGTTAGACATTTTATTAGACATTACCATCATAATATCTTTCCACTACTCTGAAATTTACTTTTTTGACATTTAAGCAATTAAAAATAAGTTCCTGTTTGAAAATTTCATCCTATTTTCTATTTTGAAGGGTTAAAAACTGTGGATTTTGTTCCAGATCTTTCTTTTTCCATTCAAATCCAAAAGGAATATGCTGTTTATTTTTCTAATACTCTTTTAAGAGAGAACAAGGACTAGCCTTCACCATGTATTTCAGGCAGCAAGACTCTTAGCCCGGTGCTGCTCCAGTAGTTCAGAATGCTTCTGGCTGTGTCCCCTAGGATAGCAGAACTGTGGATGAACCAGAAAACCTTCACCATGCATTAGGAAAATAAAAGCACTTGTAAGTCTTTATCAACATCAAATAAGGGTGCATTTGCCATCACAGCCAAGATTTTAATGCCCTGAAGAGAGTGTTGTTCCTAAAAATAAATGTAACTTTATATCAACACGATTCAAGTTTCTCAACTTGAATGTTTAGCCCAGGGCTTGAAGTGGATAAAAGTCTCATGTGACCACATTGCTCTGTGTTTTGGAAACAAAATCTAAGCATGGTTTCAGATATGTGCATTGTTGACCTTTCTCAAAATTCTGACTGTTAATTTCCTACTTCAAGATGAAAAGCAGAAAATACTTCACATTGCAGAATTTTTAAATCTCTGATCTGTATGTAAAAGGCAATTAAATTTCATGCAAGCTATATAAAATAATACATAATTCTTTACAATTTTCATTAACTGAAAATCTCATAAACTACCCTAACAAAGTTACTGCTAGAGAGATGATGCACATGAGACCTATGGCTGATCCAAACGAGTGCCAGACTGATGAGGAACTCCTTCTCAAAGGGAGCAGATGCTGGATTATGCAGTCAGAAAATCCTTTTATCCTCCTGGGAGTTTTATGAAGTACATTATTTAGTTCAGCTAATTTTCTTTGCCTCTATTACAAAGAGTCATCTGAAGAATAAACGTAGTCTCAAAATTTGGACAATTTTTTTTTTTTACTTTTGGCTATTACATAGATTATACAAAAAGTTTCAAATAAAGGACTTTGACACAACTGCTATATTTTAGACTACAAAAGTTGGGCAACATGAATCCAGCTGGACCTGATGGACTGCTGTTCTTCAAGCTAACTGTTCTCAAAATTTGAATTCTGCTTCATTCATCATATATAAGTGAAATTATATGTACAAGGTCTGGGTGTATCCTTATTCTCTGTTTGCTCTGAGACACCCTAAAGCCTTATGGCACCAGTATGTCTGAGTTTGGGATAGAGGGACTAATAATTTGACTGTAAATTTTCACTGGCTCAGAAAACTGGCTTGGAAATCTTCTAAATATATGTAATTAGACCCTTGCATGTACAACACAGTCTCCTTAATTTTTGGGTTTTTTTTGTAGCTTTCAATTTAAACCAAAATGGTACAACCCATTGTGCATGAAACAAAGAAAATCTTTGGAAACAAGCATAAATTCTTTGAAAAAGTAATCCTATTATGGCAAAATCTTTCTGTAAAATCTTCTCCTAAAAAAAAATCAAACAAAGAACAACCTCAAACCTCTCCCGAATAAAAAAAATTACAAGTCTACTTGTAAGATTTTCTTTTCCTTGCTTAGCATCATATTCAATATTTTTTCATTAACTTGAAAAAAATAATGATACCTATTCAAAGTTGCAACTAAGGTTTTTGGTTTTTTTTAAGACTCTAAAATAAGGCATCCAAGTGTTGGAGAACAGATACTCGGCTGGAATTAGTGGTAACAGTTACATTAATATAAAGTTTACTGGGTTAAGGATCTTATCTAAATCCTGAAAAATTGTACCTAGTCTAGAAAGTTTTACAAAATCAAAGCAACCATAACATGGATTTGATAAGCAAGTGTTACAAATATAAATGTTTTTCTTCTTTCATTGTATTAGCAAAGTTAGATGAATAAATGTGAAGGTAATTACATTTTTTAATTGTACATCTATTCAGATGTATTTTTGCTGATACAACATGAATCCAGAATAGTGGAATCTATGATTACTTTAAATCTCAGACTTTGCATTATTAAGCTTGCTCAGCACTTTGATGCAAGTCCTCTAGGGAAAATTCATGAGCTGCAGAGGATACTGTTAATGGCTTTGTGAGCTGTGATCTTCCCACTAAGAAAAATGCTGACAAACTGCTAATTATTCTATGGAGATATGAAGAGGATTCTCTTTCAAAAAATATGGGTGACTCTGGACCTGGGTTTTGAAAGATTAATAAACTTTTTGGTTTTATCAAATTCTGAGTGGTTGGTTGTAAGGTTTCTCTTGTTAAATTTTTATAGGGTTTCAGTGTATAAACATTCTCCTAAATCATTACAGTACACATTGCTATATAATTACATCACAGAGGGACTATATGAGTGGAACTGAATGCCCTCCATTTATTCTCATTCAAAGATACCAGGCTGTTTCAAAACACGCATGAAATTGGAATTTCCCCATTTTATTTTAAACATAAACATAAATAAATAAATAAATAAATAAGATAAAATAGGCAAGGAATAAAAACTCAGAAAGATTTTTCCCATTAGCAACTCTTCTAACTTTGTACCTTAGATTCCACACAATATATTTATTATTTGCCGTTGTTTGTATTTAAACTTCCTCCATAATCTTCGGGGTTTGTTTCTACTTTCAGAACATTTTTTCTTTTACTCCTTACTTGGTATTTAGATTTTGTGCTGTATACTTGCTGATATCTGCTTTATTCTTATGTCCAATTTGATCTTCTACTTTTTGTCAATATATTGTATGATAAGGCTCTGACTCATGACTCATTTTTCAAGATGGGTTTGGAAGGGGCCCTGAGCAATCTGATGCAGTGGGTGGCACCCCTGCCCTCAGCTGTGTGTGTGAGTTTGTGTGTGTTCAGTGAGATGATATTTAAGATATTTAAGAAGGGACCACCCAAGATTGATACAAACCAAAGAAGGCAGAGTTCACAAAAACTTACAGTTTTATTAGGATATTATGTGCTTGGCATGGAAATTGGTATTAATTAGTCCCCTCTTCTGGTATAAACACAAAACAGTGAATTTTGAGAAAGGGATAGAGGGGAAAGAGAAGAGAGAGATTAGAGAGAGGCAGAGAATAAAGAGCAGAAAAAAGAATAAAGGAATTTCACCAGTCCTGACTCCAATGCCAATCCACCTGATGTGGTGTCCAGGGTCTTAAAGGCACACACCTGGATTTTGTGGGGGTATCTATTTATAGACAAATTTTCTTCACCCTGGAGATAAGTATCTTGCTTTCTATGCAAATTAGTTATCATGCACATCACATTCTTCTAGATCTTTTTGGAAAAGCCTCTCTTCTAGGCTTCTCCAAGTCTTTTGCAACCCTAAGATCCCCCCTCAATTTTCAAAGATTCTATTAATCCACGACATTATGCTATTATGGAAAAACTTATTTCTCACATGTGTAGACAAAGCACTTTTCGTAAAGATGCAAAACCTTTTCCCTCATAGTCATTTTAGAAGTATCAGGGTATCTTTCTCTTAGTTATAATATTAATATGCATATGAGTCTATGCAAATTTATATTGAAATCTTTCTATAAATCTACCAAAGTATTTATGAATTATTCACCATGGAAAGAATATCAGAACATTAAATTCTGGTGAAAAAAAGCTGTTTGGGATGGAACTTAATGACGACAGATAACAATTATCAGGAGTTACACTGATACACACAGACACACACACATATTTTATATAAATATAAAATATATTTATATAAAATATGTGTGTGTAAAGACAGAAATAAATATGAAGAATACTTGTCTCAGAGCCAATTGTTCCATGCTCTTCCTACTGCAGTACAATGAAAATAAATCTTGATTAAGGGTTGTAGCTCACAGCCATAGGACCACTCTGCAGACAGAATGAAAAATGACTATATATATACATGTCCCATCTAATGGTGAATTTATGAACTGCAGCATAACCACACCTATTCATAGGTCTAGAAAATCTTTGTGTTACTACTCAAAGAGAAACAGCTCTTTTACACAGAGTATCAAAAAGAGATGATATTTCAATATGCATTGAAAAAGAAGCAACAATGAAAAACATAAGCCTTTTGAAAATTTGCAACTTACTTCATGATATGTGTAAGTCAATGTTTTACTTTAAAAAGTAAAACAATCCTAAGAAATAAAAGCACCTGAGACACCACTTGTAACTTTGATGTCATTCATTTCAGATAGTCTGTCAAATCCTCAGCAAAATAATTTCTTTGTAGAAATGCCAAAAGTACATTGGCCTCAGATACAAGAGAGAGAGACAGAAATAAAAATAAAATTAATTTAAGCATATATAAATTAAGAGATGTGTTTATGTTTCTGAGATTGTGAAGTTCTGTAAGTGACACACCTTGTCAACTTATTCGTGTTTGTCATTCAGTGTAAAATAAATCGGTTTCTTTTTCCTTCCATCATTCATCTTTTTTGACAGGTAGCATTGCAAAAAAGTGTATCAGTCAAGGAGGGTAGTATATGTGTCTTGTGACTTCACTGAAGCTCTAAATAATATGGTGTTTTCAAGTAAAAAAGATAATTGCCAACATTACTATATGGATATGCATAACATTAAATATAGTTCAGGCATGTAGACAGGGATGTAGGAACAGCATGAAAGGAATCAACTGTGTTACGCTCATAAGCAAGCTTTCTAAGTACTGTAGCTGGAGTAAATTAAAATCTTGTTGCTTAATTAAAGTAATAAAACACTGTATTTTGTTGTTTGTTTGTTTGCTGTCACCAGATCTCAAGATAAATAAAAGAGTTTCTGAAGTTTCTGAAGTAACTTGGTAAAAGGGTGTTATAAGCATAAGAATCAGGACTGTGGGCATTGCTGCACACTGCACAAGCATACTTACAACCTTTACTATATATACACTGAGAAATAAAAAAGACAGAATGCAGGTTACATAGATGTTGACCTGATTATATATGGTTTTATTATATATTTGTATGCACATATAAGGATTAGAACAAATATTTCTGTAATTATGTCCTTATTCCTTTAAGTAGATTTAGGGACCTGCAATAATTTAGAAAACTAATATAATCTAAATATCAAGAAATAGCTAGTATAAATAATTTTCATAGCATGCTGTTATGAAATTATGTTTATATGTAATCTTACATATGACCATGTTTACTATGTTAGTTTTGTAATTGATTTACGACTGTAGTTTCAAATTAAGTATTTTTGCAACGATGGCAATGTTCTTTGTGATTTGGGTTTTGGTGGAGTTTTTTTGGTTTGTTTTATTTTCCATTCAGTACCTTTTCAGTTTATAGCAAACTGTCAGCATCTGCAGTAAAGGAGATGGATGTCATCTGGAGAAACTGAAAAATTGTAGGAATGAGAGTACTGCTGTAGAGGAAACATGCATTGTGCAAAAAATACTGATACAAGAGACTCTAACTAAAATAATTTAGAGAGAGAAATGCTACGTACAAAAAAATGTTACTATCTAGTTTAATTATCAAGGAAGTTTATTTTCTAGCATGTTCCTTGCATTGTTTCTGTTCAGCAGTCCAGCTTTAAAGAAAGAAATATGTAATTTTTGTAAATACACCTTTTGAAATACCTTCTCCTCTTCTTCAGACAATAGTCTGACTGGTTGAATTTATTGTATTCATATTATATTGCATATCTTTAAAAATATAGTATCTATAGAAATATTTTCAGATGTTTTTGTGTTATTTGTATAAAATCTGAACTCCTTACCAACACTGTTATAAAGTTCATACTTTGTTGCTCTTTCATGTATGCACCATCTTATTTTTCAATTATCTATAACACTCCACTCTTTTCTCAAGACCTTTTTCACTTCTATTGTTTCTTGACAATGTTTTTGTGCTTTCTGAGAAAGCCTGAACACTAATGTAAATAGCAAACAAGTTTTATAAGAGAAAGAGAAAGTTTGTGGCAACCAATGAACTCCCATACATATTATTCCTAGGCAGGAATTAAAATTCCAGAAATCACACAGTTTGATAATTCAACAATATTCACAGATGCAGTTACACCTTTAAACGTAATTTATTTTAAATATGGTGTGGAAGGTATCTGAGAGTTTCTATAAGATTAAGAAACTCTCTTTTATTAAACAAAATACTCTAAGTAGCTGTTGTATTTGAAAATAGTACTTGCAATGGCAACTGCATTAAAAATATTAGGATTTTGTTCTGTTCTTGAAGTTTTTTCATATCTATCATTAAGCTATTTTGAATCAAAAACTAGAAACAGAACAATTCTGTGATCTCAGAGTCTTCTTTACCATGATATAAATTGCCAGTGATTCATTACACAGCTGGAGTACTCCTTCAAGAAGGAACTATGCATATCCAAGAACTCTAAGTACTGGGAAAGTATTAGAGATATTTTAAAATTATAAAATGCAAATTATATTGATTCGCTGAAAAAAACCCACAAAAAAAACAAAAACAAGAACAAAAACAAAAACAAAAACAAAAACAACCCAACAACCAAATCCCAACCACCACAAACCATCATTAGTCAAAGACCAGAAATGAAAAGGTTAAGTAATTTGAGAAGTTCTGAAATTTCACAGCTCAGTGCTTGTTGGTCCCCTTTTTGTGGCAAAGTGTGATAAAACAGGCAGCTTTAGATTTTTTAGATTCAGTGCATGCCTTCTACTTTGATTGCCACTTAGAAACAAATGCAAACTCTGTAACTTGATGACTAGCTCTCAGAATCTTGAGTCAGAATAGCCAATAATTAATGAATGTTGGAGGTTTTCAGAACGTTCTAACATTTTCTTCATCTGATAAATGTAAATTAATTGAAACATTTGATTTGTAAGGAAGAGGTAAAAAATATGCAGCCATATGACCCTTTCAGATGTAATTATAGATCTCAGGTTTTCTCACAGGTCTCTCCACTAAAGCATCACTTTAAAGTCATTCAACCAGGGCCCAATTGTGAAAATCTAATCAGGATGTATGGACTAAATTCACCAATACTCACTCTCTACTTCACAAAATCATGTATGGATTGAATGAGAATGAAACAAATCTGTCCTGAGAACTGCAACATATTTCAATACTGTCCTAATTAGCTATACACCCTGCTGTATAACTTTTAAGTATCATTCTTATTTATATCATAAGGAATGTAATCGTTCTGGAGACCATGTTCCTTACTAAGATCAAAATACTTAATATTTGCATGTCTATGTTTGCAGTATTGCAATTATCTGCTCAAGGCCAAAATTAAATATTTATTTCAAATTAGTGTTTAAAGGAAATTCTATAAAAATTCATTTATGAGATCCTTACAAAGTATAGTTGTGTTCTTCATAAGTAGCATTTATTTAGAATTGCCTTTACTTGACCAAACAGTGTTCCTGAATATCACTGGGATTGCAACCACTACATACCACTTCACTTCTACTGTTCCTTCTTCCTCACACTCTTCCTCAATGCCAGCATCTGGTTCCTCTCAAAGGATTTGGATCTTTGTGAACTCCTCCACTGTGAGTGCTTTCCTTGGGGAGGAGTACTTCAGGGACAAACTAGTTTAATTTTTGCTCCTCTGTGGTCCATATTTCCTTCCCACTCCTGCATGTGATGCTTTCTATGGATTGCAGCTTTCGCCAGGACACTGCTCCAGTGTGGGCTCTCTGTGAGCTGCAGCTTTTTTCAGGGCACAGCTATTTACTCTGCTGTGGTGTCTAGCAGGGCTAGATGGTGAAAATTCCCTGTGTCATGGTCCTCCATTGGCTGCAGGGAGATTGCTTCACTGTGTTCTTCTCCATGGGCTCTAGGGATGAGCCTGCAGCTCTCTTTAGGTGTGTGGGGAAAGAAGTCCTCTCCTTCTTCTCTGATCTCAGTGTCTGCAGGAATGTTTCCCTGACATTTTCTCACTCATCTCTCCCAGCTGCTGCATACTGGGTTTTTGCTATTTCTGAAAGATGCTATCACCAGCATCACTGATGGTTTCAGCTTTGGGTAACAGTGAGGATTGGTTGGAACTGGTTTTGTCCAACATAGAGATAGTTCCTGATCTCTCACAGATGCCACCCCTACATAGGCCCCTCGTTATACAAACCAAATACAATATTTTTAAGGGTTATAAAAACAAAAAGAAAAATATTAAAGGTGCTAACCGATAGCATTAGGATTTTTGCTAAGTAGGGGCTTAAGAATAGTTTATTTTTATTTTTTAATATTTCCTTTTTCTTTCCATCAGAATATATGTCGTGCCCGTAATTAGTTACTAGCAAATAAGCTGTTCTGTGACAGACCATAGCAGTTACTTAAAATGTGGTTGCTATTATCATAATTTCAGGTTAATTGCATATGGTAGGAACACAGTATATTCTAACTCCTTTGTGGTCTCCCATAAATGGTAGTGTTTGCATTAATCAGGTATTTTCTCATGCCATATAGCTAATTATGGCCCTAAAGCATTAAACAGGATGAGTTTTTGTTGGTAGAAAAAAAAATGAAAATTCATATGTACTTAGTAAAGTGCTCTGTGACTCACAATAGATTTTAATGTAATAAAAATTTTCCAGTCATGTACCATTTTGCCTCTAAAACAAGATTGAAAATAAAGTAATTTGCAGCTTAATAAAGATTATATTCAAGAAACAGAAAATAGTGCTATCATGCATGTAAAAATCTGTGTTTGAAATAATACCCAAAGACAGAGAAATGCAGCACTGACAGTTAAATGCATGCGCAAAGAGAAGTTAGTAATCATAAATAATAACCAAAAGAGTTAATACAAAATTGTTGTTTTGAAAACAAGATATATCTTCTAAGTATTTAGAACTTTGATAACAAGAGATATCTTCTAAATATTATTTCAGTTGGTGCGACAAAGCTTGCTTCAAGATTACGATAGTTGAAACATTAATATTTTTAAATATAGCTTGTAATTAATGGTCTCAGGATTCATAAGTTAAAAGGCTGGAGAAAAGAACTCAAAAGTAGAAAATTTTGAAAACAGAACAGATGAGTCAGTTCTATTTGCTGCATAGTCTACTTATTTCATGTCAAGCTTATTACTTTGCAATTACCTGAATACATATCTGTGCCCTTCCATAGTGTTTTACATTATTTTTTTCTGTCAGTGCTTCCTTTACAGAGAGAGGGAGATGGGGGCCCAGTTTTCCCCTGAGGCACCTATGCTGAAGGTGAGGCTCTCTCCCAGCAAGGGTTGGTGCTGAAAAGTCACAGTCCAGTGGTTGCTCCCACGAGCAGCAGCCCACCAAGGATAAGGAGAAACAGCAGGGAAGGTTCAGCAGTAGCAGCAAATCCTCTGGGCAGGAGAAAGTCCAGCCCCAAAACCCACAACCCTCTGCCCTCCAAGCCAGGCAAAGACTGAACCACTCTTTGCTCAGAAACTGCCAAAAACCACAGCACTCCCCCTGCTCCACCAGAACCATTCCAACAATTCACCAAGGCATTGGCTACGTCTTTTGACTCTTAATCAAGGCCCATTGGCCATTTCCATGACAGCAAATGGGAAGAAAATTCCCTTAAGAAACCTAACCCCCAACATCAAGTACTCTAGATGGAGAATCTTTTCCCTATAAAAACTGAGATGGTGATTCTTCTGACATGGACAAGCAGGGACCTTTTAAAAAGAAGTAGAGAGGAGCCAGGAAAATATAAAAAGTTGAAGGAGCCAGAAACCTGGAACTCATATCCTTGTTTTCAAGAGCATGTAGATGCTTCATTAAAATGTATTTATTTGGAAAAAAAAAAAAAGCAAAATTTGTAATAATTCATGCATTTTCACTGACTATTTTTTGTCTGTTCTTGTAACAATCTATCAAGGAACCATTGCTTTTCTATGAGAAAAAATGCAATTTAGTCTTCTCTGAGGCCAAAAATTAAAATCAGGAAGAAAAATTGAGCATTATTAACAACAAAAAAAGTGGGGGTGGGGAGGAGAATACAAAAAATATACATGCATATGCCCTCTTATATATACAATATAAATACATATCCTCTCATGCATGCATTTAAATTCCTAAGATAGTTTATTTGCTTCGATATAGAGTCAGGGCCCAGAACATATTACTTTTTTTTTTCATCCTTTTTCCAGTTTACTTCAATACACCTTAATAATACTGGAGAGGAACACATGGTGCAACAAAGGCCAAGCATAAAGAAATTGATCTATTAGTGAGTGAATACTGTAGGAACAATCGATCTTACCATCTTTATTCTGCAGAAAAATAGATTGTTTCAAAGCTTAATGCTTGTTACTGAGGAGTTAACAAGTACAGTTCATTCCAGGCTTGGAGAATTATTCATTTCTTCCATGGAAATTTCTGATTCATAGGCAATTAGCAGAGAATAAACAGTTTTATGCTCATAACTTTGTATATGAAAAACAAAACCATGCCCTATATATTAAGTCAATAATTTATTGTTAGCATAATTGATATCTAAAAGCCTAATCCAAGAATCATAATTAGTCAAATTGTAATTATTTCAGATATTGAAATAATACATTATGAATTTTTAGCAATAAAAACAACATAATGGAAGTGGATAAACATATACTTTTGCCTTTCATCTCTCTTCCTGATGTTCTGTAAGTCTGTGCAGGGTATAATTTCTCAAGCCCTCTACCATTTTAACGTTGCTTGTATTTGTACAATATTGCTAGAATTGTAAAACCATGATGGTTCATACAAAGTTAAACAAAAGTAAATCAAAGTAGTCATAAAAATAATAAAATCACTGTTGCAACTAACCCACAGTCTTGAGATCTTGCAAACTCATTACTAACATTATCTCCTGCTACTAGGAAAACACCACCATATGACAGTGCTATGTGAATAACAGTGGGTCTAATAAACAGGTCACTGTTAATGACTTGTACCCTGGGCTCTAAACCTGAAGAAACCTGGATATCTATTGTACTTTCACATCTTATCATGATCCTTGACCAAAATCTAACTAATATTTTCAAAGCTTATTCTTGAGATGTGCTTAAGACCCATGCTCCTATTTCAGCTTTTGGAGTCCTTGGACACCAACAGAAGCTGAGACACTAAGTCTGAGCTGCAGAGGGGCAGCACTGGAGTAGATCAGCAGCTGGAGTACATCAGCAGCCCACTGCTGGTCTCTCCGATGGTGAGCAGCTAGAGCAGCTCCCAATAATGCCTGATGCAATAAGGAGCCTTTTTAATAGAGCAACATTGCCACCCTTTTAATGTAGCAAATTACACGTGCTCGAAAATTTATTTCTCCATGGTTTCAAAATACCAGGAAAAAGAGTAGGGTAGCTGTCTGGCTCAGGTCACAGCTTACTGAGGAACATCTAGCTCTGTGTTGCATCTAACCTGTGCATCTTCCTGCCTACAGCTTTATGTCACAATATTTCCCTTCTGTCCATACATATAGTGTGTTCACAGCGACATTCACAAGGCTGAATGGGAGTTATGGAGACAAAGAAGTTCAGTTGAGCCAAATTTTTTTTTTTTTTTTAACTAATGTCTTTTTGGTGTATTAGTTTTCAGTTCCCTCTATTCCTTGGTCAAGAAGAACATATGGTTTCATGAGTGCTAATCCTACTGCAAGAAGGTGAAATATGCTTTCACTAGACATAGATGATATATACATTGAATTTGGACTATGATACTTTCTTCCCAAGGACAGTGTGATGCTTCACAACAACAAGTGTAAGTTGATTACAGTAAAACAAACAGGATCAATTTCCTTGTATCCATGTACATCGCATTTAATGATATGTGTGGCTTCTGGAAAACAAGAGTTGAAAGCCTTTTACTTGGCAATGTACTCAATTGGTACTGCTAACTTGACAGCGAGCTGTTAATTTTGTCAACAAAGCAGATACTTCAGTGTTAAATGTTGCCTTAATCCAAATGGTCTCTGTGTCTGCACCTCCATAATGAAATTACTTAAGACAATTGCTGCTTGCCAAGAGATCAATCTGAATAACACAAATCTTGTCAAAGAGCTGAAGGAGGCCATCATGAAATTCAGGCATTTTTTCCCTTTAACTTCAGTCATATATCATATAAGGTAATGTAGAGAAACTTAACACTTGATGTAGAGAAACATAGCACCTAATTGATATTCCATTTATGCTTTCAGATGAAAAAAGACTTGTTCTTCTAAAGGGTAAGAACAAAATCTTTAAACAAATCTTTTGATGACATTTTGCTACCACTATCTGTCTTTTACTATAAAGACTGAAGTGAGATATATTAAAAAAGCTAAAGTCAGTATAACTACGCATTTCCATTCACAAATTAATTAAGCACTTCCCACCCATCCCAAACTGATTCTTTATTTTTTTCCCTGTCTCCTTCAGTTTTTGCTTCAATAAAAAGTGTGAAAATGGCAAAAATTGCTAGAGCAGTTCCCTTCAAACTGTAGTACCTTCTCTCTCAGATTGCAGTCTGAACTGAATTCAGCCCAGAAGAATTTTTATGAGGGTGCCTACGAGATCAAACCCTCTACATCAAGTACAGTATGCATGTAGCTGTATGTCAAAATTGTCACAAAACATCAGGGAGGGTCATCCAACTCTACTTTTCTGAGTACAGATATATTATCATATCTAGAAGCCTTGATTCTCCACAGAGAGCATTAGACACTTCAAGGACTTGTTTCATCTAGCCAAATTTAAATACTTAAGGTGAAATGAATCATGTTTGAAGAACACTTGTTTGTTCACTGACTGTTGGGAGAAAAGGGTTAAATGCAGAAGAGGAGGAAGGAATAGTTTTGCTTAAAGTGACCTTGCAGCTAAGAATGCTAAAACTGTCAGTGTGGGAAAACTATATTCATTATGCCTAATGTTGGTCGTCCTCTACCTGTTTTGAGAAGTAGAAATCCTGTGGAGAGACAGTACACTCTCACAAGGATGTGTGAATCCTTTCACCATTGTGAGGCCGGCAGTGAGCCCACCCTCTGCCACAGTCCACATGAACAGAGCAAAATGGAACCTGTGTCCCTGTGAGCCTCTGCGGGTGTTGTTAGCAAGGTAATGAAATTAATCTACTCTCTGCATTTTGGCTGCGCTTTGATGGGTGCTCTTGGCTACCCATAAGTGTCAATTCATGCACCAACTGCTAAAGGGTATCAAGAGTGATGGCGTCAGATGCAGATGCCAACATGGACACAGCTGAATTCCAGCACTAGATGTCCACATTGGGCCACCTGCTCCTGCAAGAATCTCTTCACCCTGGGGACCCTGACCATAATATATTTAGACATTGGTAGGGCTAAGGTCCATCCTACCATTGGGTTGTAAAGAGGGCAAAGGCATAAAATCAAACTGACTCCTAAAATGAGCTTAAAATTGTGATTTAAATAGACACTGTCTTTGGAAGTTACAACAAATTTAAAAAGTTGTGCATCCTTTTCTTTTTTCTCTCTGGTAATGTTCAAAGATTTGCATTCTCACTGAGACTTTTGTACTTTTTTGGGTTTTGTTTAATAAAATGGATTTTGTATAGTTTCCCATGGGTTCAACTAGAGCAAGATATTGTTCAGCACCTACCTGATTTTTAGACAAAGAAGTCTTGGCTAAATGTTACCTGTCATAAATTGACAAATTCAAATACACACTGACATGAATTATACTATTTGGTAAATGTAAGAGCCTTTGAGTGTTTGAGCTTTTGAGAAGCAGATTTCTACTGTGGCAAATTCATTGAGATTTATCAACAATGTCTAAAATATACTCAGTTCCAGGAAATCTATGCTGCGTGTTTTATTCAAATATGAGATATGTTTACTGTAAAACATTAAATCCATGTTCTAAATACACATTCTAGGGAAAAAGTACACATATATTGGTAGAAAAGTGACAGTCCAATCATAATCTCTAAAGCTATAAATGCACTGGAATTAGAATATTTCAATGTTTTAAGGAACCATTCAAAATTTGTATTAGAAAATTGCAGATTTGTTCTCTGAAACTAACTCTTGTAAAACAGCAGAGCATCAGAGGTCCTAACCCTCTTTGTCCTGGCCTATAATGTTTCCAAATATAGAGACATACAAATTAGCAAGGTAGATCAAAATTCTGTTCAGCTCTTTGCAAAATATTGACTAGCAATCATCACTCCTTATTAGTTTACTTCTAAAACTAATTCTGATGTAGCTGACCTGCAACAACAGAGTTCTCAGTTCCTGTAGTACTGATCAACCTGTTTGTACACTCTAAATTTGCTGTTCAAGAACTTAAAGCTTTCTTAGATGCCCATCCTGCCCTTCTGCTCCTCAGCCTCCTCACCTACTGACACAGCATCAGATGAAAAGCTGGAAATGCAGTCCATAGTTCTCTTTTTAACATATGTTGGGAGTGTTTGCTTCCATGTTATGGAATGGCTTTGTCAAGTCTTTAATTTTCCTGTTTGCAAACGGAAATCTGATCTAAAAATGTAGGTGAAGAGTGTATTTTGGCTCAGCTAGCCATCTAAATGTTAAATGGCTGGTCAGAGTTCAAAATGTAGCCTCCCTATACAGTTACTCAAGAGAAAGAGTTGACTCCCAAAAGGTAATCCATCCTTAGTTGTGTGTCTGAGATAAGGGGATGAATTTTCTGTGACAGAGTCTATTTCTCTATTGACTAAAAGGGGAGGGAGAAGAGCCCTAGACAAATAGTTTGACTAGATGCCCATTTTTCAGGCAGCTAGAGTTAGGTGAGATGCATTTCATCCAGGAATATCTCTCTCTGTGATGTCAATCCACCAGTGTTCTCTATCAGTTGGGCATGCAAAAATAAAAATATCCCTTTAATCATGCAGAAATGCAAAATATCCCGGTTTCACAACACATTAATGCCCACACGGGCATTTACAGCCATTCAGAAAGAAATTCTCAACTTCCAGGCCCTTAAAACACGTCTTTGGTGCAATTCCTTTTCCCAGAACTACAAACACCTCTTCAAATATAACACAGGAGGAGTTTCATATCAACTCTTTCTGTCTCTTCAGCTCACGACTGACCTGCATAAAAAAAAAAAAACAACAAAAAACCAAACACCATTAATCTCTTAAATAAAACATCAGCAATCTAAGTACAGATTTTTAATTGCAACACGGAAAGAGGGACTAGAAAAACAACAGATAATAAGAACAAGATGGGAAACTTCAAAAAACTGCTTATCAGTGAGAAACAAATAATTTTTAAATATTATGCAAATTCTCTTACAGCTTTAATATAGCTGTATAACTTGTGGGTTTTTTTGTGAAATGTGCTGTCAAAAAATATCTATAGGTAAAAAGAGTGTGAGTAGCGTAAAAAAAATGCAATATCTGAATTTGGGTGTATATGATGTATGAGGGGACACTGAGATACTATTGACATTTCAAAATTTGGGGATTTATTCTAGTGAGAGCTTAAACGATCAATGCCAGCTGCCACAGCAAATGAAAACCAATCATATATCCAAAGCTTTGCCATTCTTATTTATTCACCTAGTGTGATTTGAAAGGATGCTTCACTAAATCTGAAAGATCTTTGTCAGTGAGGATAATTTACTCAAATTTTGTATGAGTTACTCTTAATTCTCTGTCCTGACATGACACAGAGAAGTTGTGGACCTACAAGTATTTTGCAGATCATGGAATCGACCCTGGGAGATCTCTAGGCTACTCCTCTGCCAACAAAAGGGCACCTCTGGGGTCAGACGAGGCTGTCCAGGTCTTGGTCCACTTGAGGAATAAAATCTAAAGGATGGATGCCTCTTGGGACAGCACAATCCACTGCTGACTGTTCTCAGCAGAAGAGGATTTCTGTTGAGGTCTTCTTTTTTCATCATAATTTTCCATTAAATGAGGATAAGAATTTGAGAAAAGTTTAAAACTGAAGGAATTTTAAGTAGTCAATTTGGTCCTTAACAATTTCAGTTAAACTTACTGGTGATAAGTCTGGGAAAAGAACAGAACCAACACCAGGATTTAGGTTATTTGAGTTAAAATTACAGAGAAAGACAAAAATCTGAAATAAAGGAAACAGAAAGCAATCTGTGTTCTATAGATACTATTTGTTGCTCTGACCCTTAACTATAATTGTGCCCTTTTGGTTTGAAACAGCAACACAAATGACATGTAAATATTTCCAGCTTCTTTTGGAAGTTGATATCTGATAGGTGTCCAGTTGGTACCCAGTCCTGTTGCCTTAAAGAGTACCCCAGAATAATTATTAATGTGGAATAAAAAAGAAAATATTGCTACTGTGAGTTTCAATGTAAACATTGACTTCAATTTTAAAAACTAATGAGGTGTTGAAACTTTTTGGAATATTTGGAGAGGTTTATCCTTGAAATTTCTTCATTTATTAATGAATGTTTGCTATGCTTTCATAGAAATTCAAGCAGCTATTTAACCTATGGAAATATGGATTATTTTCTCAACAATCAAATATTTTTTTATATGCAGATGGGATACCACCTTTTGTGTTTATATTTAAGCACTGAGTTGAGATATTAATTTATCTCAATTAGTATAATTTTCCTTACAGGATTAGTTAGAAAAAAACATGTTATCAGTGGTTTTTTTCATTGCCATACAGTGTCTATGCCGTTGTAGTTATATTAAAAACATATTTTAATTGTCAGCCTCTTTCTTCAGAGGCAAGGAAAATGCAGAAAACAAAAATCTTGCTTTTTTTCTTTCCTCTGCAAGCCAAGGAACATTTTCATGATTGGGCTTCTCTTTATATGATTTCATATAGACACCATGAGTCATTCTGAGTAAGCTGCTCTTCTGCAGCATTTAGTTAAGAGGCATCTTGAGACCCCAGAAATCATGGAAAACTTTTGCAGTTTGGTTCTTTAATATTGTTTGTAACACATAGAATATAATTTATATCCTCAAGACATTTAATAAATATTTCCACTCTATATTATAAATAGCACATTTCTGACTTCGGTTGCTTTTTTCTTCATACACCCTCCTAAAGGCAGCTTATAAAATTCCTGTAATTCATATTTTGAGAAATTTTATACACCCAGTCTTCTTACAGATTACTTAATTGTTCTTATCAACATTTTTTTTCTGTTTTTCTGAACATTGTATAAAAATTCAATACGATTCCACAGCAAGTGCAAATTGAAACAGAATAATCTGAATAATGTCTTTCACATTTCTATATGTTTTTACTGAGTTGCTTCTAGAATATTTATGAGAACCAGATAGAGATGATATTATATAATCTAATTCTCTGTAAAAAAACCCAACTCCTTTTAATGACCTCGTCAGTCTCCTGACAAACCCCTGATTAAATTTCTTTAGATTTTTTTCATCATCAAGGGATGAATAATAAAATTCATAAATATTGTGCCATTTTAGCAGTACTAATCTGAAAACAAGTATAAAAATATGAGTAATTTTAAAGTATCATCAAAGTAATAAAAGTTTAGTAATGATAATTGAATTAAGCTCACAAGAATGACAAATGTTGAATTCTAGAAATGATGTTCCTATTTGTTTTGTTCTCAAAATAGAATGAAAATATATTTTCTTCTTCACCATATTCTAACAATTATTACTCTACTGACTTATTTTTCTATTACGTAATGTATATCCTATCAGAACTAATTGCTTGTGATATGAGGAATAGATGAAGGCAAATAACCTCAGGATGACCTTCACAGAGAATTTCCCTGAAGTTAAAGACAAATTATCCTAAAGCGTGTAAATTATTTTCCATATGAGAGAGACTATCAAAATTAAGTGATCATTCTTGCCTTGATTACTTTCTAGTGACTTATTTTTTATAACATTGCGACTTTTCTATGGAAATATCTCTGCAAAAAAAGTATTTAATTTTAGTAGCAAATCTAGTAACAGATTTCACTCATTAAAATCATCAATGTTCCCTCAAAATTTTCTAGGATTTCTTTTTGAAATTAAAATGGGTGAATAGTTATATATTCTTCCACTAGTACTGCAACAATCATTGCATTCCTTTATACTAGTAATATTTAAAATTTATCATATTACTTTATTAGTTGAGAGCTTTTAAACTATATTTTCTCATACAAAAAACCCCAAAGAATTAAAAAAACTAGAATAATTGTAAAAGATAGCAATCTAATACAATTCTCAATTAACATTATCAATATGCATTACTAGGCTCATTAAAATTGCACCATGGCAGTATAAATTCAGTTTTAAAAATCTTCAACTTTCTTTTTAATACAATGAAAAAAGAAATAATACATATTTAATTATGTATTGAGCCTGCTTAAACTTATGCATGTTTCTAACTTAGAGGCAACAGTTGCATTCTTTTCATTATCACCATTGTTAGCAAAACATTAAACAGATGTATAAACTTTTTCAGGGTTTGCAACCTGGCTTCCTTGAGATAGTGAGTCCCAGTTTTTTCTTCTGAAATGGTGAAAAAAAATGACTTAAAGGTTTGTAAATATTAGGAATAGACATTCTTCTTTTTTTTTTTTTTTCTTTTTCCATAAACTGGATGAGATTTAGCAACAAAATGAAGAAAGAAGTTAATGACCTTGGGAAATACGATGAGCAGAAGGCAGAGAGAAAGGTGATTAAGTAAAGACCATAACAGGTGCAATACTCTCACAGGCACAATAATATAACACTTGGATCTTATATTCCTTGTGCAGTAGCCATCAGACTATAAGTAAATTTCCTTTTCCTGTAATAACTGCTTCCAATCTGTAGGAAGCAATTATTAATGATTCTGGAGATAAGTGTTTCTGTTGGGAGAAGTTCTGTGCATGCATAGGAGAAATCTGATGGGAACTGCTATTGAAAGAGTTATTTAACTTGAAAGAAAGGCAGCCTTGGGTTCCCTTTACAGTCAAATGAATGATGTACTTATTTTTCATTGTTTGTGTTAAAGAGCCCAGGATACCTTCTCTCCTGATATAAGTGGTTCTGTGCAGCATCTAACACTATGTAGAATTAATGCAACAGAAAGACAGGAAAAAAAAGATTATCATAGCATTGTCGAAGGAAAACAACTCTGAAGGACGCTTAATGAACACAGCTGCTTCCTAATCTGCAGCAGATTCTGATTTTGAAACTTTTTTTTCTATTCAAGGTTATAACTTGGTACGGCATATGTTTGACTGAATGGGAACCTATGTGCATACTAAAATGTGACAATATTGTAAGAAAATCTCCCTGAACTTGGAGTGGTATTGATTGTTGCCTAGGTGTATGACTTTATCTTTGCTTTGATCAGCTCCTAATGCACGTGAGTACTGCTAACCTTTGTACATGTGTGTCGGTCTGAGAGGATTTTAGCCTTTGGAAGCAATTGAAAGTGTAAGCAGAGCCATGTAATTGCTCAATGGTCTGTTTTAGAAAGAGGCTCTACAGAACATGAGGTCGTTTGGGCAGAAAGAAGACCAGTGGCTCTCAAAAGCTTTCCTTCTCTTTTTCCCAGCTGCTTTCTATTAAATGTAAGGTTAGAAAATACATTTACTATCATTTAATAGGTACCATCTACCTATAAAGAGTCAATTAGCTCTCAGGACATATCTATTAGATCAGTGTTACACTTAGGTATTAGGATGACTCTTAAAAGATCTGCAGCAAAAAACTAGTAAAAAATCACTGCAAACTAATGTCTAAAATATGCTTCATGAAAGTCTTATTTGTGAACTATTCCCCTATGATTCTTTAAAAAAGTAAAGCATATGATTTCCTTTTAAATCTTGTAGTCCTAATGTTTAAATAAAATAACAAAAAAAATTATTTTAAATTAATAAAAAATAAATTGCCTTAGCCAAAGGCATGTATACACAAAAAGATATGGGTACATAGAGCACATGAGTTTCTCTTTAGCTTTCATAACTGCAAGAAAATGCCTTAAATTATAACTAAGCTTCATCCTGGAGTCTCAAAATCCAAGATAATAGTAAAAACATTTTCATTTTACATTCCACTAATTTAAGGACTGCTACATCCTGGCAGGCCTTACCACACAGCTTGATAAAATATAGGGAAAAGGCCTTCTAAGACAGTTTGGAAAACAGTCTGCAGAAGAGTGGTAGCAGTGATGTGTCCTTGGATTGCCTGGGCAACCAACAGTTTCTGGTCTTATCTGTGTTACTCCCTGGCACTTTTCTCCTGCAGCTGCCCTCAGCAGCCCAGTTCTTCAATCTTTGACACAGAGACCAGTAGAAAGTTGTAGCAACAATTTGCTGTGTACTGACACCCACAACAGCGATATCTGCCTAGAGGTGGCCCAAGAGACATGGATTTCTGAGCTCCTGTGTTTGATAAATATGGAGTGCCTATATGAATAGGAAGTTTAGGCAACTGGAGGCAATATAATTCTGCAGTGATATTAAAAACAAAACCAGACATCATTATCTATGCCTCAGAATCTGTTTCACCTCCTTTGTGTGTTTGCACAGGATAACAGTTTGTTATCTGTGCAACTCTTGAATAGTTGCAAAGCTCTGAGTCTCATCGTGGCAGAAGTACCACAAAGAGAAAAAATGCATCATTTGTAAAATTTATGTTAGCCAAATGAGGAATAATGGGATTGGTCCCATCTCAATAACCCCTATCTATTGCCTTCAATATTATCAAGGCTTTCTTTCTTACAGGGTCTCTTTATTCTCACATTATTTTATAAGCATTGTGGATATGTGGGGAATTTGTTTGTATTTCAGTAGTGAAGCTGTTTTTGTGCACCACAAAGACTTAAACATTGACTTATCATTTTTAAGGCCCAACCTAGCAATTAAGTTTTATAATTTGAAAGCAGAAACCACAGGTTTCTTCTCTTATGGCAGCAATTAGGGAGGCATCTGTCAGTTGTTTCACAAATACCCTTCTAGCATTTGTTTAAAGATGGAAAGGCTAAATCTGCTTTAAAAAAATAGCTTGTCAAATTTGAAACCATTGATTCCTTCCTCCTAATTTTCCATGGAGTTTTTTTTAATTAAAAACATTTTAATAAGTGGTGTTTTTTAATTAAATTTCCTTTACTAGAAATTTTTTTATCAATTACACTAAAAATGTTCTGGAAGAAATGTTTTTCTTTTGTGAATGTCACCATTGGAAAATAATCTTAATTTATCTACATAAAGTATAAACAAAAATAATCTTAATTATCATACAAAATTTAGTATTTTGATACTAAGACATCTGTATTTTTTTCCCAAATTATTCAAAGATCTGAGTCCAGAAAAACGTCCTTGAAAGAGCATGGGGGTTTGCCTGCATGGGAATTGGGGAATGAAGCCTTTACATGATAAAATCATATTTCTAGATAGCCCAATTTTTGTGTTTCCTTTATTGCCAACAGATTTGATCTCATATTAACACTCATATTTAAATTATTTATTTTAAAAAGTACTATGCTAAAGGAATATATCTGCAACATCATCAAGAAAACGTCATTGTTAAGAAAACTTGCTGATCTTATATTGATCTTATATTAACTGGTACTTCCTTCAAAACATTAGTGTTGACCAGTAGGAAGAGGTATATTTCTTATTCAACAGAAATATTGAGTTCAGCACAGGAAAAGTCTTTAATGTACTGTTGACAAATGGAGTAGTATGCAAAAATGTTTCTCCCCGACTTCAGATTTCTGGAGGTTTCTTGTTTTGCCTTTCTTTTTTAATTTTTCCTCTCAAAAATATGGTGTATTTCAACACACTGAAAATCCAATAGTCCTCAAAAGGCCCTGCAATAAGGTTGAGATGGTGATTTTTATATGGAATAAGAGAAGCACACATATGCTTCATGCACATGACAACATGCAACAGCAGCAGCACTTTAGGAATAAAACATTACCATAAGCCACTAGTGAGAATCCAGTCTCAGCTACAGGGAAGTGATTCTTGGTGGGACAGGGTACATCAGATGTGTGCAGGTGCATTCACATGTATGTGGGTTATAATAGAAACCTTTGGGCAGAAAAAACTGTGCAGCTATAAAAAATCCCATCCTGATGAGTATTCCCTGGTTATGTATGGTTGGGCAGTGTGATGCTGGTGTTGTTGTCCCACCTAAACTCCATCTTGACAAATAGTGATGTAACATCTAAAAGTCTCAGAGGTTGTCAAACATCTTTTCATCCTGCTGTGCAACAACAAACATTTAAAAACATTTCTAGTGCTTTCTCATAGTACAATGAACACAGCATTGTGCTTATAAGATGCTATTTAGATGCTTAAAAGAAGTAAGATGGTTATGGTATTACACAGCAAAAAATACACTATTCAACTATACCAGCTGAATCTGATCGAACTAGTAATTGGACCAGACTGATTTAATTACTGGTCTTGTTGCTGGAGTCATAGATACACTAATTAAAACGCTATCTTCCTGCTTATAACCTGCATTTCCTCCTTAAACCAGAGGTCACTCTTAATGTTTTGAAGAGTAGCCAGATTGGAACATCTGGGCAATTACACTTGTAAAAAAGGAGGCAAACATCCGATCAGCTCACAAGATAAATGCATCAATAAGCCTTTCCAAAAGCCACCTAGAAATAAATGACAATATTTGAGTTAAAAACTGATCAGATTTAATATAGCAAGTGAAAAATAGATATTAATCACAGAATTGGAAACAAATCAGAAAAGATTTTGCTCAAGTGAAGCTGCTAACATTTGATCTGAGGATCTGAGCTAGAGCACAGCCCATAAGATCATCTGCAATTTTTTTGTTGTAGGTACTTCAAGAGATTTGAAAAGCATTAAAGCAGGATCATGGATATGTTCTTTAAAAAAATAAAATTGAATTAATTAAGTGGGATGGAAGACTACCTTTTGACATAGAAAACTTTTATTCTAAAACACAATTTCAAAATATTCTCCATTGTAATTTTTATTCCTCTTTTTTAGTCTACTAAAAATAGATGAAAATTAGAGTGGACAGCTTGGATTCCTTCTGAAATGTGTTATTGTGGCAGACCTGAAGACTGATGGAACTGAATGCAGTTAGATAGGATAATAGGTGAAAGAGGGATAGAATATCATACCAAAAATGAATACATTCTCAAGACTTTTCAAATCCTTCTGAAGTATCTCCAGTATAACTTTTACTATGTATACCTTGTTTTCTACAACTGAACCCTGTATTTAAGGTAAAACAAAAAGTACACTGGCAATATTATTTGGGGTTATGTAACTATTTTCTTGTCTTTTTTCTGACATTCAAGAACTGATTTATAAGTTTGGGGGGGAGGGGTGTTTGTTTAGGGTTTTTTAAGGGTTTCTTTGGGAAAAGAAGAGGAAAAGCCAAATAAATCTTTCCAGTGAGTTAAAATAAGCTACTTCTATAAAAACTAATTCTATTTCTTTGAGACTAATGCAAATATGATGCACCAAAATACACCAAAAATTTTAGTTGTCTTCTGAGTCATGAACGGCTTAGGCCCCTTAAATATGAAGCAAATGAAGATTAAAAACTAAATATTTCTTCGGTGATCAGTCATACAAAGAACAATAAATATAACTATTTAAATGAAGAATCCATTTTAAGCCTAAATAATATCAAGTATATCACCAGATTAAAAACACCAAGTAAATATAGCAAATATATCACCAAATAAAACAACGAAAAACATGCTCCAAAATTATTTTGTCAATCTAAATCCTGAGAATCATTGCCTGCATTCTTACATTTTAAATATCTCTAATAACAAGTATGGACCTTTATTTATTTACTTACTGTACAAACTCAGCTCTGTCAAAAACATTAAAATCTGATCATAGTTTGTTAACTGGTATGAAATAAATCAGAATAAATAAACCAAATCATTGGAGAAAGGTATGAAATTCCAGTTCTGAAAATTTTGAGGACAATTTATAATTTTTTTTCCCAAAAATCAAGAGCATCTAATAGCATATCTGTTCAGATGTAATTTAAAAAGTAGTTTTCACAAAAGTATAGTCTTATGTAAAGTTTTTCAGCTTTCCTCTGAATAGTTTCACAATGAATGCAGAAAACAAAAATAATCAATATTCATTACAAGTATTCTTATCTTTTAGTTATGAAAATATTATATATATATTCTATATATTCTATATATACAATATATTCTGGTTTTGTACATGAGATAACCTGTTTTGCAAATTCACATGCAGCATTACTTTAAAAATACTAACTAATATGAAAAAAAGATATTTTTAATCAATCACAACTGGAAGGAATAAAATAAGACTTAACCGTGGCTTTTAGGATTAATCCGTTCATGTAGAATTCTGATATGCAATCTAGCTTTCAAAATTTTTAATAAACTATTCAAAAGTGTGAGAATTATTTTCCTTTTTTATTTTAATCCTAATGTGGTGATCACTTTATGTTCACACTGCAAAGCTCATACATAAAAAATTATAATGGAAGGATTAATACAGTCTCCACTGACACACAAACAAGCTTTAATAATAACAACACAAATGATCATGGCTGTATGCTGTCAGACTACCAGCTATGTCCCTATACATTCTAGTCTACCATAAAGATATGATAGGTCCTTCTTCTTCCACCACTAATGTGTTTTATATCACAGAATATTTACCAAGAGTCTTGCACACTGGCAGCTATTCGCAAGTATCTAACTTGCCTCTCTGTAGGGATGCAGATTTTCACTTGAGCATAAGGAACAGATGATATGTCCTACATTGTCATGGCTTGTCAGGAGTTACTATATTTGTCTTGCCCCATTACAGAAAGTAGTTCACATATTTTTATCTATTATTAAAAGGCACCTGACATACCCAGAGGTGTCTGAAAGGACAATCAAACTCACTCAGAGGACATTGATGGCTGAAATGGCAGAACAACAAACACTTAACTTAAATTAGAGAACATATTAGGCTGTAATCATCCCACCAATATACTTTCTTCTTTTCTCAGGAAAGAGAATTCATTGAGAAACAGACCCTAGCACAGAGAATTCACTCTGCTGAACCAAGGAATTGGAAATTTCCAGAGGGTGAAGACAAAAATGTAAGTGTGAGCCAGCTGTATAGCTAAGCAAACAAAATTGAATTCTCAAAAGTCATACAGCCTCTCAAAGGAATGTTTGTATCTGACATAATAACATTACCAACTCTAATGAAAATATTCACCTGAATCACAGAGATGGAAGCTGCCCCTTTCCAGTTCTGCTGTTCCTGATGTGCCTAAACACACATTTTTGTCATTGTTAAACATATGAAACTATCTTCTGCATTGCCCTTGAGTGTCTCTGAATAAGACACTGAGCATAAACATAGCTATTGGTGCAATTCAGCACAACAGTGCACATCTGTAATTTCAGAACTATGCCAAATTAAAAAACAAGCCATACAACAGCTTCTGTTCTTGAATTAAAAGAGCTGAGCAAAACCAAAAAAATATTTTCATCTATATTAAACCTGTTCTTATAAATTTACATCTGGCTATAGCATTTGAAAAGCTTAATTTGAAAGCCCTTCAGTGAATTCCCTTGAGTAATTATGTTTTTGACCTGCTCTGTGGAGTTCTCACCTTACAGCACAGAACTGGAATTATGCTGTCACTTACTGGTTTTACACCAGAGGAGTCAATTTTTCATTTGATAATGTAATCTGACAGTCTGACAGAAACATTGGAAAAGGCATGAGGTGTACTCATCTCTTGAGAGAATCAGAACTGGTGGAAAAACAGATACTTTGAATACTTGTCTAAATGGGAAACTCATTGCCAAAGAAACATACTGCAGGCTTGTGTCATTCATAGTCACTGGAATTTCTTTTACTGACCTCTCATGATGCCACATCAGGCCCAGAAAGGTACCTGTAGATCACCTTATGTTTTATGTGTAGCTGCACCATGAATAAGGCATAATTTTCAGCTATGACCAAAGAGCTTCCCCTCCTTTTTCTAAAAGAAAAATGAATTTATTTATGCACTCCTAAGACTGTCCTCCAGCCATCAATGGAGGCTTGTATTCAGACTTAATCTCATTTACACCACTTCTACCATAAGGGCAGATCACCAACTACAAAGAGTTTTATTTACACTCAAGTACATTCAAGTACATCAACTCTTTGGAAAGTGATTATAAAAAGCCCAGTATAATTAAGTCACTATATGCTCCCTAGCAGTGTTGGAATGAAAAAAAAATTAAAAAAAGAAAGAAAAGATTTTACAGCAAATTTCAGTTGTTCTGATGGAGATTAAACAAGGATCAGAGTCCTTAACCACAGAAAGAAATGAGGGAACATGGGTTCCAAAGTGTGTAATTACCATCTTTTGACTTTTCCTGTATCTTTGGAAAGTTTTCCTTAAAAACAATGCTTTTCAGCGTTACCAAGTTTCTACTAGGTTAGATCAAAGAATATAAATGCACAGACTCTATGTGCATTAAAGCTAAGGGCAGATATCATAGAGGTAGATTCACTGCCTTAAATCTGGTAAAGTGATACTTGGATTTTTGATATAATTTCAGTCCATGCTGAATCTCATTCTAGTTTTCAGGCTGAACCATCTTTGATTATTTTATAAGGATCTTGGCCCAGCTGTAGCAAGCAAGCACACAAAATTCAGTTATTTGTTTCTTTCTCAGGTATTCTGATATGTAATTGGATTACATAAATAGTATGTGTAGTCAGAAAAATGTAAGCATTTTTAAAGGAATAAGCAGCACAATAAAAAATAAACAAGAAGAGTTCATATTAATATCAAATTTGTATTTTACCATGGAGATAAATCCTTAACTAGAATATCAGATAAAAATAATTTAAACATTGTAATGACCTAACTATCATACATAGAAAGAATAAATAAAAAAGTAAAAGATTAAAAATAAGAGTAAAGAATGCAGAGTTCAAGCCTAAGATAATAATTTCAATGAGAGAAACACTATTAAACTGTAGAAAAGTCAGGGAAATTTTCATATAACATTCTAGAATGGACAAAATCTATTTTCTGCAATAGAAGAGAAATCAGAAACCAAACACTTTTAAAGATGTTATTTATTAAAAAAAAAAAAAAAAAGAAAGAAATCCCTAATCTTTTTCTTAGTTTGAATATTTATATTTACCTTCATTCCAACAGACCCTTTTTATCTCAAATTTCAGAAAGAAAGTAAATTTTGTGGAACGACTTTCTCAGGAATTTTTGTCAAAATAGTTTATGAGACCAAAAGATTTTTGAAAGGGAGGTTAAAGATTATTGCAAAGTTAATCTAATTTCACTTGTTAAAAGAATTTACTTTTTTTTGAAAGGATGAAATTTACTGAGAAAAACAGACTTTTCTTGGGACAGAAAAGAATAATGACTAAGCATGTTGTCTTAATCATGAATACAGAAATTTCTGGCTAAAATTAGTACTGAGTTTCTTACTCAGAAGCATTGAATACATTACCGTTAGTCATTCATGAAGGAAAAGGATGCTAAATTGGTAACCTGTAGTAGCTGTTCTTCAACTTTTATGGGAAAAGAGACTTCAACAAGTCAATTGCCATGGAGTACCTACAGTGGGACATGCTGTCCTATTTTCCCAGTCTGAATGTATTCACTGTCACAAGCACTGGCTTTGTTCTAAACAGGCTATGACTTTTGATGGAATTTAAAGCCATAAAGTGATAATTTTGTATTCAGGAAAGTGCAGAGTTACAAAAATCTTCTATTTGAAGGAGGATTTATATATAAAAGGTTCTTTTATTGGATATATATAGATTCAGAGCATATAAAAAGAAGGTGTTCTGGCAGTTGGGTAAAAGCAAGTAGATTAAAAAAATCATATTTAGTATGAAATCCTGTAAATTCTCAATTGCAGAGTACAGTAGCAGCATATGAACAGTGCAAGCTGCATGTGAAATTTAGGTAATATTTAAGTCAGTGTTTTTCAGCTATAGAATGTTTCAGCTTTTCTGAAACACTGTTTTTACCTTTTATTATTTTGTCAACTCTTCAACAGTGAAAAAATATTATAGTTATCTCATTTCTTATATACTGGGAGAGCTATATTTGATGGCATTTGATAAAAAAAAATCACCCTGTTTTCTTGAATCCCAAAGATCATTATTATGGCCAATTTAGTGTTGTTTGATATGCTGCGAAACTCACCAAATAGAAAAAATAAAACTGAAGTGTTTCATAATGGAATAAGAATACAGCATTTAAAAACAGGAAGTTGAAAACAGATGACCATTTGGGCTCTGAATAAATAACATTCATAGTAGAAACTGCTTAATGCTCACAGAATTAAAAAAACAAATTAGAATAATTGTGATCTAACGTAAAGGGGCTTTTGTTGTTTGTGAAAGGAATAGCCTCTAGATAGCACTGTTACAGAGAATTAAGAGGTGGGTCACAGAAGACTGAACATGGGTTGGAGGAGGACAATCTTTCATGCAGAGTAAGATCAGATCAAAGGAAACACAACATTCTAAACACTTGACTAAATATTTAAGCATCTATAAGATACTGCAAAGAGAAGTATTTCAACTAAAAGGAAAAGGTATATTAATATATTTCTAAAAAACAATGAATATTAAACTAACACAAAATAATTGTAGAGTAATATGGGAATAAACACAGAAATCATCACCAGGAAGCTAAAGTTTTAAATTTGAAGGAGCTTCTACTAAGTGTTGGGTAGTTACAAATTTTAGTTTGTTTGAAGTGCATATGCAGAATCATATATGATCCTAAGCCAAAACTGAGTGTTTCTTCTGTTCCCCTGCAAAGATTGTGAATGTATATATTAACAAACCTGATAATTTTTAGAAGCTTTATAATTAAGCATTTTAATTTTGATTCTATATTGCCTAGAGGGATTTTATTGATAAGTCTAGAAAAGAATTCCCCCTTGTGTTTTCCCTTTTTATGAAGCCTATGAAGTAAAAAAGCTGAATTGCTAAAGTCTGATTTACTTCAAGGTGATGTGTCTTTGTCAGGAACATATTAAACCTCTGTAACATTGACAGGATGCTAAAGCACTGTTGAGTCATGTCTATCAAGTCATAAATTTGTTATAATGAAAGTAAACTGTCTGAATAAATTAAAATCATTGAATGGGAAATCAAAATAGCATCAAGATATCATAAGAAAACACATTTAACAAAAAAAACCTTGCAGTATAATTAAATAACAAATGCTTTTAAAAACACATTACATTTAGCCTACCTAAGGTTAAAAAAATGCAAAAGAAATAAAAAAAATACATATGGATTAGTTATTATATCATTAAGCAAAGATATATTCTATTTCACAGTTTGTAAATCTGATCTTAGTTTCTGTTCTGTTAAAGACTAAGAAATAGTAAACCGAGGGAAAAAAATTACATTAGACAGAATTTATGTGAATTAATCCTCTCTCTGTGTATATACATAAATGAGAGAGAAAAATTGAGAAAAATATATTTGTTTTGCAAGACATTGATTGTTCTATATAAGGCATTTCAAGGAGAGAACAGTTATCTCTTCAGGATAATGTGTTTGCTCTTTCATTGCAGCCTTCCAGGTCTACAGGCACTCATCACTGACGTTTCTGAGACTAGCAGCATATGTTTTTCATATTGAAAAGTCAGTTTGATTCTCACAAGAAAATATTTGTAGAATCTGGGAGTTGGAAAAAAATATTTCCAAGACCAAATCCAGAAAACTAGAAACAACATGACTATGAAATATCATCCTTTTCTATGAAGATGCAGGAAGCATTCATGCTGGATCTGGGCACTGGTGTTAAAGGGAAAAAAAGGTGATGAAATAACCAACAACTTGTGACTTCTCGAATCCCATTGCTGAGATTTTTTTATTTCCTCATAATTTGTCATGATGCTTTGTTTAACTGCCCTGGAATCATTCTTGACTGAATACTTAATATTATGTCACTAGAAAAAAATTTGCTTTTCTGTGTCATAGTTAATAAAATAGAAATATTAACAGGGATAATGACTAAAGGTGATAAATCAACTCAGGGAAAATACCTGTTATCAGAATCAAGCACAAAAGTAAGTGGAAATTACAAATATTAAATTCATTATCACTACAAGAGCTGTTTGTAAAATCCAAGGTTGAGTCCTTCATCCAGTCGTTCTTGGATTGAATAACAAACTCAAAGTTGAATTAAATAATTGTTAGCTTCAAAATGCCTTTTTTTTTTTTCCAATGATACCATGTAAAATTCAAATATTTCAAAAGAGTGATATAGTTATACAAAAAGAAAATCAAACCACCACTGAGCTAGATTTCATGGTATGGTATTTAAGTAATGGAAAAACAGGTTGTATTGACAAGATTTAACTTCTGGCTGAGCCTGATTCATAATTTAGAAAATGTAGCAGCTGAGCAACAGGCTAATATAATTTTTTCTATTTTTATGGTTTTCAATATTTTAACCTGATTACACTGATATATTCTTAACAAAGTAATCAGTTATTGACTACTAGCACAACATGTGAATGAATATTAAAGCTGTCAGTAGAGCAGTTTCCAATTTACTTTCAAAGACCCCACTCCTGTTTCTCTTACTTACAGCAAAGATTTATTTTGCTAAGGAATTGTCCATCCATGCCTTGGAAAAAAAAAAAGAAAGAAAACAACAAAGCTAGATGTTCCTTTTGAAAAGTGTCATTGGTTACTAGCTTCACTTGATGCTTTCTTGAAGGATTTCTTTTTTTGTTTTTCTTTTGTTTCCTTCAGGTTTATTTACAGATTTACTTCTATCATTTTCTGTTCTGTATACTTTTTAACTTAATGTAGGGTCTTTTTCTCTTTTGCAATACTTGCACATAGTTTTCAGGGTTCCCAAGAAAGCAATGGTAGTAAAAACCAGCTGAGTGGTTTTTCTGGTTTAGATACAAATATATGATCTGCCATGGTGTGATAAATCTAAGGTAGGTCTGCAAGGGTGGGTAGTGGTGAGCTGGCTTTGACTGGGATAAAATGAATTTTTGTCAAAGAAGAAAATGGGTCTAGGTTTTTGATAGTGTAGGAAACAGTGTTTTTAACCAAGGGATGTTTTAGCTATTACTGACCAGTGTTTACATGGAGCCAAGGCCAGTTCTGCTTCTCACCCCAGTCCACCAGCACAGCCTGGGGATGCACAATGAGTCTGGGGGGGACACAGCTGAGACAGGTGGCTCCAACTGTTCACAGGGATATCCCACACCATATGGCCTCATGCTCAGCACATAAACCTGGGAGAAGAAGGAGGAAGAAGGTGACACTTGGAGTGAAGGTGTCTGTGTGTCTGTCTTCCTAGAGTCACCATTATGGGTGATTTTTTTTTTTTTATTTTAACCAGTCCCAATAGGGGAGGGTGAGTGAGCAGCTCTGTGAGGCTTAGTTTTTGACTGCAGTCAAACCACAACAGGTGGTTATCAATATCCAGTGATTTGAGTCTCTGACTTTTTGTACCTGAACTTGACTTGTATCCTTTTATTCAGCTTTGGTAAAAGGCAAACGGTAATTGTACTTACTATCTTCTTAGGAAAAAAAGAGATAGGAAGGTATCCAAGAAAGAAGCGTAGGCATTGCGATGTTCACATCTTCCATCAATATTCTAGTTTGGCACAGAATTGTAAAATATGTCTTCCCTTGCTTACTGAAGGAAATAAAGCTTCACAGTAATAAGCATAAACAAGCTTGTTAAAGTGAAAGAGGAAAGCCTGTTTTTAAAATTTTGCTAAATTCTAAAATTCACCATTCACTTAAATAACCTAGATTTCCCTTGTTTCTGGTCTTCATCAAAGAATAGGGCTTAATTATAGTGTAATGGAGCAGGTGTGCACATCTAGTTCATTAAATATGAAAGATAGTTTGAGACTATTTTCCTTGTTAATCATCTTCTGAGAAGTCGTAAGTGAGGATGTGAATATCAGTCTAAATTTGTGAGGGTATGAATTAGAACTGTAATGGTTTAGGCCCTCATAAATAGAATTCAAGATAAATTATTTCCTGGTGCTCCAGCATCGTATGTGAGCTTTTCAAATGCTGCTGAAGTAAAATTCATTTCAGGACGTACTAGAACAGACTGGGTTCTTTCACACTGTCACTTAATAAATCCGACATGGCAGGCTGTAATTAATAGATGAAGGCAATGAAGAAATTACTTCTGAACATCTCCCTGCTGGACTGATTCACCTTTACTAAGCAGTAATATGATCAAGGGTGAAAAGTTCTGGTACAAGACAGAACACACATAAACGTTTCCCAAGCCATGAGAAACAAATGATGAACGTAGTTGAGCCCCAGGTATGACTGCAAGAATGGCAGGAGAGCCTGTGGCAGGGGGCAGGGAAAGGGGGGAAGGCCTCAGGGGTATAAACAAGGTACTGCTCCAGCCTGATTCTCTGCAAAGAGCTGGCCTTCAGTGGAAGCTTAATGCAATAAAATTTGGATTTTCAAGACCACAAAGACCATGCTATGGTTTTAGTAACCATAGTAACAATATCCAAAAGCACATAAAACCTGAACAATTTCATTATAGCATTTGTTTGCAAATTAACTGGATTCACATTAACCTGTTCGCAGTCTGATTGAACATAATAGCATTCTGGTTGAGATGCAAGTGTCGTGACAGGTGAACTTTGAATAGTCAGCTTTCTAGTGGGAGATACTGAAAAAAAGATAAAAAGAGTTGTTTTTATGTGCAAATAGACTTTGGGCTATGAAGCAGAGAAAACAGAACAGGCAAAAAACAGTTCACTTATTCAATGCCTTTATTGGCCCTGGATTATATGGCTTTCACCTTTCAAAAAACCTTCTAAAATATTCTAGCACTGCAATAGTTACGGATTTTTGACAACAGATGGTTTTCCTGAGACCTGTGCCCCAAATATTCATTTGCGTTTACAGAGTGAACCACATTCATCAGACTGACAGCCTCATAGAAACGCTGTCCTTGTCTTTAGTTTGATTTTTATTTTGTTTATGTCTGGGTTCTTTGCTTCGGTTTGTTTTTGTGTTTGGTTTTTAGTTTCGGGAGGCTTTTTTGTTTTCTTTGTTAGGATGTCTTTGGTTGGTTTTTTTTCAGTGTTTCTATCCATTTTTTTATTCATTATTAATTTCTTAGTACAATGATGAAACAAGCATCATTGGATAATTTAAAAAATATAGTAGAAAGCTCTAGCTGAATTTGCAACACTTTCCATAAATATACTTAGACACATGGGAAGGTAATCTGATCTTAGAGTTTAAAGCATGAGACAGATGAGGCAAATGTAAGTAAGATATACATCTCAAAGGAAGGAAGCACCTAGATAAGTAGGCATAGTGTTCTAATCCTATAAGGGACAATATGCATTCTTATCTGAGATCCTGCTGACTGCCAATGACTTTAGCACACAACTCCTTCTGGCAGAAAAACAATTTTGCCATTTTTCAGTATCCTGCTTCAGGAATAATTTTTATTTGTTTTTTTTTTTCTTTCTTTGTTGAATAAATAATATTTAATCTTTTAATTTGCTCTGTATTTATATGTATATCTACATGTCTAGATATCAACATATATACATAGTTATAAAACATTTCTTTATATTATTGTATACATAATATATACTATATATGTGAATATACAATATTGTGTATTGATTTTTAAAAGATCATTACTATAATGAGAAAAAATACTTAAAATCTCAGTACAAAACAGCATTTAATAGAAATTTCAGTGATAGAGCACAAAAATAGAGAAAAGTGTTTTCAAAGGAAATGAAGAAAATAAATTTTTCTAGGAGTCGTAAGTTTGGCGTTAATGGTGTGAGATCTTTTTCAGGTGCTCCTAAAAAGGAAGTATCCTCTAGTATGGAAACAGACAATTTACAATTACAGGCTACTTAATACTATTACAAAAATCAGTAAACCTCACTTCTTGATAATTAACTAGAAAAGGAAGTACAGCTATCCCCATTCTATTAATATCTTTATTATTATTCACAAAAGTTAATAAGAATAAATTAATAAAGGGGGGGAGGAGAAAAAAAAAACAACAACACTGTACTAAAAATACATCCTGTTAACTTCTCTCCCATAACTATCACATTTATGTAAACCATAACCAGCAATAGATTATTACTCATTTGTCCAATGCAGGAATACTTACATGACATTTTTGAATTGCAACTTTACAGAAGGCAATGGGAGTTTCAGTCTATTTCCAGGAAGGCTGGGTTGTTAAGGCCACGAAAACATTGGTAAAAAGGGACCCCTGAAGGTCACTTTGAGCCTTTTTTCTGAAGTGGGACAGTTTGACCAGATATCTTGCAGTATGCTAGAGAGGTAAAGTGCAGTCAGAAAAAGGTATGAGTGATTTCATTAGTGTGTATGAATGTGTAAATTTTAGACACACATAATGTATACAAATTGCCAGCATATTGATGGTAGGAATTATGGGTTTACCATCCAAATCATCATCCAAGGCTGTTTAGTTTTACAGCCTTCTTTCAAAATTTTAAAAATTTCTTGTTTTAATCTTTTTTTGAATAAAAAAGCAAAATTAAACTATTTACGATGGTCATCTCCTATAACTGAAATATAAGTGAATTATTTACACTGATGATTGCTATTTGGAAGCAGTTTTTAAAAATAACTTTAACATTTACCAACACTGAAAATCTATCAGCATTCCAAAATTCCTAAATTAAGAGAATAAATTAAAAATAATTTTATTGTAAAATTATTACATAAAATGTCATAGAGACAAACATGAAAAAAGAACTAATAACATACATCATTGCCTTTGTGAACTGCACTCAAGTTTAGCTCAAAGTTTTAGCTTTTATTCATGACCTATTGTTTTAAGTAGCATATCAGGAGAGCCTAAGACTCTATTCTTGTCCATTTTCTCTCTTTCATCATGTGCATTTGTTTGCATAATATAGAAGAGCAGCAGGGCAGAGTAATTACGGCAATCAGTCTCTGAACACATTAATCTGCTCTAAACTGCAGGGAGTAAATGATGCAGAAAGAAATCCAGCAGAGAAATATTTCTTTTGTTTGTGGCAAATCTCATACCAGGTTTAAATCATGCAAGGGCAACTTGTAATTTATTGCATGGTTGCCTAGGCATCAGCAATTAAAATACCTGGTAAAATATGTTTGATTTGAAGAGGCTTACAAAGTCTCTAGTTTATGTAAGCTAATGAACATGCTATTGTAAACAATAACAAATACTCTTCTTTGTTTACTCACATGGAGAATAATTCTTGTAATAACTATACTGTTTCAATAGAAGATAGCTAAAAGTTTCCAGCAGCAAATAAGATATTTATTTCTTCTCTCCTTTCACTGCTCTAATTCTTGTTCCTATTTTGAGTCTTACTATCATTTCTTCTAGATACTCCCCATAAAAAATTTCATGTCACCCAGAGCAAATCTATGTGAAAAAAAATAACCAGAGCCCACCCACATAGAGATGAAATAATGAACCAGTGTCAGATCAAATTGATGGAATTTCACTGAGTTTTCTGTGAAAAATAATGTGTGGAGAGATGTGGGTTTTTTTGTTTTTTTCTCTTAATTTTATTTATTTGAATTGATTTTCATTGAGCCTGCCAAAACAAGACTGCAGAAGCAGGAAAAATATTTTATTTCAGAGTTAAAGATAAAAATTTCCATGGAATTTTTTATTTCATACCAAACCAAATGTCTTTGCAATCTTCCTAGCTCTCTCATTCTATAACAAAGGAGCAGAAAAATTTTGTGCAATGTTTAACTGTATGTATTAAAATATCTTCCCTGTCTTTTGATTTTCAGTGCAAATGTAGTCTTATTACTGTGATTTTGGTTTTTTTAAATTTTTTTAGAAAAATGACAACATATTGTCTTTAGCTATTCAAGTCATAATCCAACAGAGCATTGGGTACAGGATTTTGAGTCAGTGCTGATATTCTCAGCATGGATTGAAAAAGGACATATTTTGTGTCTACCCTGGGAGAAGGCAACACTCCCTGCTTCCATCATTGTGGCAAATAACCATGTTCTAAAGAAGTAAACCACTGAGTGAAAAAATTAGTAGAGTAAAAGAAAATTTATATTAATAATTAAATGTTCATTTATATTGACATTTATTGACCTTTGAATATGTCTTGTATTTTCTAGCTATTTCTAAAATCTGAAACATCTCACACTGAGCTAGTTATGCATTCAACCCATGCACAGATGTATATGACTTCTATTAGATGATTTATAATAAGTAGCTTAAAGAAGGTTGAGTGCTGCATGTTCCCTCCAAATAAATCTGAATTTTCATGCTTACTTTATTTTAATTCATGTTTTAGTAGGGATTTTTCTCTGAGTGTTAAGGACTTATGTAAAGTATTGCCATGTTTATCATTGTTTCAGAACAATCAAATGATATCACCCTCCCTCCCAAAGTAAATTGAAACCCACAGAGTGTAGGCAACACGCTGTTTGGCAGATGAAAAGTTTGACATGAGCCTGCAATGCACACTTGCAGCCCAAAAAGCCAGCTATGTCCTAATCTGCATAAAAAGGAATGTGACCAGCAGGTTGAGAGAGTTAATTCTGCCCCTCCATTCCACTTTGGTGAGACTCACCTGGAGTACTGCATTCAGCTTTGGAGGGCCCCATATAAGAAGGACATGAGTGAGTCCATAGAAAGGCCATGGTGACCAAAGGAGCACCTTCGTTCTGCAGGCAGGCAGAGTGGGTTTTGTTCAACCTGGAGAAGGCTCCAGTGAGGATTTATAGCAGTATAATACCTGAGGAGGGGCCCCAAGAAAGCTGGAGAGGAACATTTTATAAGAGTGTGCAGTGATAGGACAAGCATTAAAAGCTTAACCATGAAAGAAGGCAGGTTTAGATAAGATATTTGTCCTGCTTTTGCCCAGGAGAAAGTAATTTTTTTGCAGTAGATGAAGGGGTGTGGCTGTGGCATGTCTAAGAGGTTATTTGAAATCGTGCCTTGTCTTTGCTGGGGTGGAGGGAAGAGGACTCTCTCTGGCTTCCAAGAAGGGTTTTGCTTTCCAGTAGGGCAAATTTGGCAGATGGAGCAGTGGAGTGGGGTGCTGCTGGCCAGGGTCACCCCACCCTGTGTCAGGCCCAGTGAGCATTTCATATGCAAAATCAGCATCACTTTGTACACTCTTGTTAATATTGTTGCTGTTTGTTTTCTTATCTCATTGCTGTTTCCAGTAAATTGCTCATGTTTCAATCTGTAATTTTCATCCTTGTATCTCCAATTCTCTCCATCCCTGGAGGAGGAAGACACATGGAAGAAACATGTGATCAGTGTCTGGTTTGGGAGAGTGTCAGTGAGGGCATTGGACTGGGGAACACCGTCCCTAAACCATGACAGATGTAATTGGCACTGTGTTGTGGCACCAAGGGTTGAGGTAACAACAGATCTGCCCAGAGCGGGTTGAAACAAATGTGATCTAAGCATTTGTTATTAGATACAGAGCCACCAGTTACCATGGTCTGTTCATGTGGGTATGGTATCTAACACCTTATATGCTTCCACATAAATACTATGTGCCCTTCATGTGGTCTTTTTCAGGGCTCTCTTTTCAGAGAGAGGGATAAGGATTGCTTTGTAGATGTACTGGGGGATATAATTTTATGGCACTATAACGTGAAGGGCAAGTAGGGTCATCTGGAAAGTGTGTTCAGTATTGCTCTCCTGCCCTGGCCTTGTGTTCTACCTCTGGGAATTCAGTAATAATTGTACCCAGCCTATGCAGGAAACAGGGGAGGATGATTTTCCTCAACCTCCACCTCCTCTTCCTCCTTCAGGCCTGTTACAGCAGCATTTGAGACTTTTGAATTCCCTTTGGTTGTTAAGGAAAGTATGTTCTTGTCTCTAAGTTTGCCAGGTCTCCTCAGTGCCGTCTACATCATGTTTAGAATCAAGAAAGAAATTTCTTGGGAGACTATTCAGAGATCTCCAGAAAGGATGAATAGTTATGAGTGGCATGGAATGTGAGAACATGGGCCAATTTTTGGCAGACTTCTTTCCCACAATGGTTTGGAAGTTCACCCCTGAACAACTGCGGGACTCTGTTAAAGTGATAAAATGTGTGAAGAAAAAATGCTGTGGCAGTTCCAGAGCAGTGTGAAGCTGAGCAACGTGCTGGGACCTGGCTACTATTTACCAGATACTGCTCCTTATTAGACAGGACACTCAGGGAGAGAGAAAGGAAAAAAGAAGAAGAAACCCTTTGAAGAGAAACTGAGAGTGTTGGGGCTGTTCAGCCTGGCAAAAAGGAGGCTCAGGAATGACCTTCTCACTCTACAGCTTCCTGAAAGGTAGTTGTAGCCAGGTGGGGCTTGGCCTCTTATTGCAGGCAACCAGAAACCAAACAAGAGGACATGGTCTCAAGTTGTGCAATGGAAAAGTTCAGATTAGATATTAGGCAGTAATTCTTCACTGCCTAATAAAAAGAGTGATTAGGAATTGGAATTGACTGCTCAGGAAGGCGGTGGAGTCACTGTCCCTGAAGATGTTTATGAAGACTGGCACTTAGTGCTGTTGTCCAGTTGACATGGTGGTGTTCAAAGGTGGGACTCGAAGATCTCAGAGATCTGGACACCTTAAACAGAAGTGGAATCTGAATCAACTGCTTAATAATGTTTAAATGTTAGCCTGTACCAGTGTATGGCCTTAAGATAAGGAATCTTACATCATTTTAGCCTGAAAGAATAGGCTGTTAACTGAACAAAAAAAATTGAATCTCAAGCACAAACATATCAAGAGTGCATTACACCATCTGTTTGCCATCTCTGAGGAGGTATTAAATAAGATTCTATGTTTCCCACACAGAGCAGCTGCTGGCAACAACCAAACATACCACAGTGTTTTACATTTTTTGGAGGGCTTGAGAAATAGCATCACAAGCTTAAAACATACTTGCTAAAATATTGAGATGAACATGTTGTGAAAACTGACCTTTTACAATTTGCCTTAGAGGAACCTAAGTATTCTCAGTAGTTATACAGGGACATAGAATGTTTATAAAAAGTTATAGGTTTTTTTCTTATAGAATTAAAAAATCAATAATAAAAATTAGGACTATGGACTCATGTTTGACTTGTGTAACACGTAGTTGTACTCCTGCAATTTTCGCAGATCTCTACTAAGTATTAAAGATCAGTGTTCAGGTTTTTGATTGTACAGAAATGTGCAAAGTTTAAAATTGGGCTATATGATAGGACAAGTAGCACTCTGATGCCTATGTCTCATTTCATGAAATATTTTCACTGGAAGCTGCATATATCTTGTAGCAATATCTTGATATTCTCATCACTTTTGGATTCTTACTTTCAGCTGGGAGGACAGATCTCTTTGTTTTTCCTGCCCTGGTTTCACTGGGGACAGAGTTAATTTTCTTCCTAGTAGCTGGTGCAATGTTGGATTTAGGATGAGAATAATGTTGATAACACACTGATGTTACAGTTGTTGCTGAGTGAGTGATGCTTACCTTAAGTCAAGGACTTTTAAATGTCTCATGTTCTGCTCGTGCAGATCTGCACAAGAAGCCAGTAAAGGCCCAAGCCAGAGTAGCTGACCCAAACTGGCCAAAAGTATATTCCATATCCTAGAATACCATGCTCAGTATATTAACTGAGGGGAGTGTTTGGAAGGGGCTGATTGCTGCTGAGGGACAGGCTGGGCATCAGTCAGAGGGTGGTGAGCAATTGATTTGGGCATTGTCTTGGCTTTTATTCCTCTCCTTTTTTTTGTCTCCCATTATACTGTAATTATTGTTTTATTATTGTTTAATACTGGTATTGCTATGGTTATTGTTTTTTTTATTGCTACAGTTATTATTATTACAGTTTTACTTTATTTCAGTTATTAAACTGTTCTTATCTCAACCCATGGGTTTTACTCTTTTTTGATTCTCCTCCCAGTCCTGTGGCAGGGTGGTAAGTGAACAAGCAGCTGTGTGGAATTTCATTGCTGGTTGGGGTCAAACCACAGTAACCCCCTGAATAAAAAGCAAGTTGGACTTGTGTAAAGCTACAAAAAGCAATTACAACTCAAAAGGAAATGTCAGAATCAATTAACAATTGAAGAAAGTGAGCAGAGCTCTGTGTTATAAGAAGAAAAGGATCTCAGTGACGTGGCCTTTGCAATCTTCTAGAAAAAAAGAAAAATGAAAGCTGAGTTCTAATGATTTTAAATGTGCTGGCAACACAGTGCCCTTTCTACTGGACTTTACAGGTGTAGGTTTTAAGGTATTGCGCTTACAGCTGCTCACTGTATAGGAGATTCCTATTCACATTTTGAAAAATGTGAATAGTAATCTCTCACAGGCAAATTAAATATAGCTTGCAATAAAATGGCCATGGGAAACTGGACTAGCTAGGGAAGAATTACAATTTCCATCCTATTTCCCAAAAGGCAGACAGGAAAAAGTATTTCAGCTGCAAATCAAAGAACAAAGGTTTCTACTACCTTGTCCTTTCAGTCATAAGAAACTGCCCACAACATTATATTATTCAAATTCAGAAACACTAAAGGTTTTATTCTGTTTTTCTTTGTTGGTTTTCCCCAGAAGTAAAAATACACTAAATCACAATGTCTTCTGATTTTCTAACACCTTTTAGAAGCAAAAATTATAATGTTTACAGTAACTGATACAACATCATAAATGCAAAATGCAAAATAAAAGAACCAAATAAACAAAGCAGGGGCATTTTGGATTTAGAATCATAATTTCCTTGCATAACTGGGAGAACACATGGAGTATTTTAATCCATAGTTGTGCTTAGTGAAACTAGCTTCTTGTGGCTGAAAGCAGTTATTTATCTATACCTAACGGAACAGAAATCAGGTTTCGAGAGAAATGGCCGAACAAAATATTTCACAGGGAGGGGAAAAATTCTAAGCCCTTCAGACTAGGTTTCTTCAGTGTATTTCATTATTCCCACCATTTAAATATTTTGGGAGCAAAAGTAGAAGACTAGGCAGTGCTACGTCTTTGTTTCTTTCTTTAACCAGCAAAAATGATTGCAAGAAAAAAACCCTAATATAGATTCAGATATAATCTCTGACATTAAAAGCTGCTAATAATAACAGGGGTCCTAAATATGAATTCCTGTTTAGATTTTTTGCTCTTTTCTTGGATACAAAATCAAATGCCACAGCAGCTTACTAATTAACACTAGCTATTTGCATCGACTGATCTGTACTGCAGTGTTCATGTTTGTATTTACTGCAGAGTTTGGTAGGAACCTACATTTTAAAGAGATTTATCTCTGCATTTATGACCCTATTTCAGGACTGAAGAGTGCTTGAAAAGAGTTTTCAAATCAGTGGTTGTGTCAGACTAATTGACATTTTTGGTAACTGCCTCTGCTACACTTTCAACTTTAGGGCCAAAAATGCACTGGTAATTCACCTGTTTTCTATGAGGAAAATACTGCAGTGCTGTAAAACACCTTGATCTAATAGTTTTTTATTTCCATATGCATCTATCTCTACAAATCAGGCTCATATTTCAGCTTTGCTGGGTGCAAATGGCCTAGAGAGGATTTTAAAAATGGGTGGGGTTAACGGATTTGAGGAATATAGGCTTTATCCTCAAACTACTTTCAGATCTGGATAAGTGATATAGTTATTTTGGTAGTCTGGACACCAGGCTGCAGTGATCAGCAGAATAGAGATGGTTTGTTCTCCTGCTGTACAGGAGGAAAAGCCAGGCTGGCTGCTGCCAAGGAAAGACATTTATGTGTGTGGACTGAAGGAAAAACAGCAACAGCAAATTTTGTTTTCCAGGGCTCCTCTTCTGGTAATCTCTTTTGTTATTTATACTGCTGAGAAACTTGAAACAGCTCTACAAGTCTTGGGTTCTCCCTGCTAAACCAGAACCCGAAAATAATGTGGATACAGTAAAGACAGAATGTGGCTTTATTTCTGCTAAAGGATTCATCACATTCTTCTGAATGTCACAGGTCATTTTTATGACATACATTTATTTTACATTTACATGGTGCATAGTTGTTAAATTAGCAATATTTTACTTCCTTATGACCATCACAATAACCAGTTTTATGTAAATTCACATAACAGTTGAAAATAAAGCAAAAGCCAATGTTCTAGCCCTCAGTCCAACTCACTGAATTGCTTAAACTTAAAAAAAAAATTATTAGATTTAGTGAACAAATCCCATTTTTGGCAAGTAATCACAAAGGCTCAGTGCCAGTTCGTTATTTCTATCATTCAATCATAAAACCTGATATATGCTATTAATATGCTATTCACAGATACTGAATGCCAGAAATAATCCTGGTGTTAAATCAGACTTCCTGCATTATTCATGATGTTCTCTGTAATATTATTTTTGCAACTCAGAGAGAAACAAGCAGTATTGCTACTTTGGGAAATAAGTCACATGAAACTGTATTTGTCTTTCATGGCCATCTGAAGAAATGGAAAGCTTTGATTTAATTAAAATCAGATATCTATGTGGCTGCAACATTGAGGCTAAATTTCATGTCAAGAAATCAATTAAAATGGCCAAAAATGCAAGCCAAAGCCTTATATTTAAGATCTTCCCTTAAGGCTTCTGATCCTTAGAGCAAGGTTAACAAATCTATGCCATGAAGCAAATATATTTTGAAGAACATGCTTTTAAATTGGCAGATTTTAAGCAACTAAAATGTCATCTGGCTCAGTGGTAGTTGCTTGGGTAGTGTGATTAAAAATCTGTGGTTGACAACAAAGAAGGGAGCAACAGGGCTGGCATGGAATCTAATCTTTGACTCCTCAGTCTAAATTATCTTGTAACACCAGTGATTTCTACCTAAAACTATCTAATTCTACCTAAATTTTTTATACCCCGCGGCCAGCAGAATCATACTGTGTCTGTTGCTATGTCCTATAACTTGAGTTACCTTCACAAAAGATCATATTTCTTAAACATAAGTGTGAAAAATCATTAGCTTGCTCAGTGGGACTGCTAATACAGTGTTTAATACCTGTGTTGTTACTATTAGTAATATTTTTGAGGAAAGCATTTTTTTACCGTTACGGTTTTTTTGATCACCTCACTGTTGGAGCTGTAAAAATCAATTTTAATATATATGACTCTATGTACATGCCTAAGAAGGCTGTGTTTTGGAATCTAATTATTTTAACTCAAAACATCAAGGAGGTTTCATATTGGAAAGTGTGTTTGTCTTTTCCTCCAGAAACTCTGCATTCATTAAGCAGGGAAAAAATTAATAACTGAAAAGTGCTGGTGCAGAAAAGTGAAAAAAGGGTTTTTTGAAAGGAGTTCTCATACTCTGAAAAAGTTTCCTGTTTCATTTTTTTTCCTTCCCTCCCTCCTGTTTTTAAATCATTGCAAGGATAAGGTTATTTGTGGTCTTACCAAATGCCTCCTGCAATACTGACTGTGATGTATTTCCTAACCTTTACTCTGGCTTTGACTGGGTGATCCCAAACACTGTGTCAAGGGAATGGCTCTTCTGCAGAAGAAATTAAATTCTGTCATACCCAGTTGTCTGGTTCCACATTGTGACAAACTAATCAAAACGCTTATGCATTTTTAATAGAAGCTATGAAAGAGTGAAATTCACAGAATCAAAGGAAATGAAAAATATAAAAAGAACACTGATATGTTGTTTTTTCCCATTATAGCTGTTGACTTGTTCTGGCATATTCCTAACAACCTCCGCAGTCATAGGTTCTAATGTATTTCTCTATTCTCTTTTGTGGCACTTGTTGTGCAATATCAGATAAAAGCATTTCTGGGTGTTTGAAAAGCTGAGCAATAGGCCAATGTGAAAAAAATAGGATAAAGATGGTCAGATGCCTATTGTGTAAGTTTTGTGTGAATGCAGCAAGATCATTTGATAGTGCCTCATCTGGCTGCAAATGAACTACAACAGATGTGCAAAGTAATCATCAGCATTGAAATAAAGAAAAAAGGAAAAGGTAAAATAGTATTATATCATAAGTGTATTGCACAAACACTTCTGAGCTGCATTTTTCACTGTAACTTATATTATTTATAACATCTCCAAAACCAGCAAAAGCCTAAACCAGAATATCACAAAATTTAGGCTTGCATGAAAACATTAAAAGAAAGACAAAATGGGGAGCTGATAACTTCATTTAGAAGATTCTCTACCTGTCTTTCAAAGGTAAGGCATCTCACAAAAGCTCTTTTAGTAACAGTACATTTAGCAACAAAGTATTCCTGAATACCAATTTTATTTCAGACAGAATAAAGTCGAGGTATCTGAAAACTAGTGAAAAGTCTTTTATTTCTTTGTGATTTGTGTTTTGCAAGATGTATGTTTCCTTTTACACAGAAGTTTAGCAACAATTAAATTCAAAGGAGCAGATGTGAGTTACAACTATTGCCAGTTGCTGTTCATGCTGAAAATCACTTTATTCAATGCCTGATGTGAGTGTGGCTGTGTTTGCTGGTGCCTGTTCTGTTTACCATAGCAGGGCACAAGTGTCTGCTGGAGCTGACCCAACAACATTTTTTACCCTTTGGAGACTTCAGTGTCTGCTTGGAGTCAGACAACTGTGCTGACAGTGTGCTCCAGCTATATTGTGCTTGCTAGTGCTTTCCAAAAGAATACTTTTACTTGCTTGTACACACATCCAGCAGATAATTCATAGTGGCCATGTTGCTGCTACACTGACTTCCACAGACACACTTGCAAAAACTTATCAGGAAGAGGCCTATTTCAGCACCATCTGCATTTTCTGCAAGAAAATAAAGCTGAATACTTCTGAGAAGCCTTTACATTGGCACAAGAAAAGCCTTCATTTACTCTCACACAAGTTTGAGCAGAAACACAAGCAACTAGAAGGCTACCATGAAGAAGTAATGCTGTGTGTGTGGAGTACAGGGAAGTTAGCCAGATGCTACTGAGATAATTGTCGATTGAGGTTCAAGGTTCCAGGTAGGTTCAAGTTTCCAGGTATGTATTTGGACAACTAAGTAAAACTCTGTTGAGTGAAAGAATTTTTCATCCATGTGTTGGCCTATATTTAGTACATATTGTATTAAAAATTTCAATAAGAGTGAGAAAAACTGACTCATTTAGATGAGAGTTTGGAATGCCCTTCCTGCCACTGTCAGCCTTCCTTTTGCTCCCCTGACCTTGGGGATGACTGAGGCCTAAACCTGGATTTGTCAATGTCGGCATTTGGGCTCTGGCAGGAGATATTTTAAGGCTGCTAAGAACACATACAGCAGTGGTCTTCTACAAAGATCCTATGCAATCTTTTGTAATGAGGAAAGATTTAAAAATGTGTCTTACGCACTTGATGCAGTAAAAGAAACCAAACAAACCTACATGCAGCTTTTTAAAATTCAAGTGGCCCCAGCGAAGCTGAAGACAGCCTGGAATATCTCCTGTCTGATGGCTGCATACTGCTAAAAAAAGAAAACAATAAATTCATGAATAGAAATGTGAAGGCAGCTCAAGATTTTGCAAAACTCAGAAGATACAAAATAAATCTTCATTTTGAAAGGCTGGAAGATGAGTTCTCTGAGATGAGGGTATTTTTCTTCTTTTCCCAAATATTACCTTTTACAGGAGGATGCTGCAAGAGGTAAATTTCAACATTAAAAGGTGTCGTGATGTCCTGGAGGAGTGTGAAATCTTAGAGCTTCAGAAAATTGTGCAAATGGCTGCAAGCAAGTCAGCAGGATGCACAGGGCAACAGGCTCCTCAATTAGGGCATGCAGCTCACCCACTGCTTTCACTGAGCACTTTTTCCAACCCAACATTGAATTCCCAGCCACTTGCACCATCAGGCAAACAACAGGAAATATCTTAAATTAAAACACATATGTGAAGTCAGGATAGCAACAACATGACATGGATAAAGGTAAGCATCAGCTCTGTTAAAGAGAGCTGAATACAGTGGTCTTTGGGGACATGGGATTATTCTTTCCAGCCCCTCTGGGGCCAGAGTAGCCCATTGCTCAAGCCAAGACATTCTCTCACCCTCCAGTCCCACACAAACCTGGACACATACACTCAATAACTACAGACAAGGCAGCATGCACAAACCAACACAGCAATTCCTTAGAAAGGGCTGGAGACCAACATCCATGCCAAATGGCTGGGGCAGGGACTGATGGATCCATGCTGGCTGGAACAGGGCCCTGTGGCCTGTCCAGGGTGGGAGGGAGCCCCTGTGGGAGCTTATCAGGGACAGTCTGGACTAGTGGTGCTCTCAGGACCGTGACAAGTACAAGTGAAAAAACATATTCCTATCAAGTCTTACATATAATTTGAAGGATATTTGTCTCTTTACCAGAAAGGTAGAAAATATCAGGAATACTTACTTCTCCCAGCTGAATAGAATAACCAAAAATCAAAAAATCAAAAAAAGACATGCAGTACACTAAGCCATCTCTTAAAATGTACATGCTTAATGTACATTTTAATTGTGCATCTCATAAAATGCAAATGCTTAGATCTCAAGTAATCTAAGTTTTATGCTTAATATACATTGTTCAAATAATATCCATGTGAAGAGAACATCTATATTCCAGCACACACTATAAGAAAATCAGTATTCTTGAGTCTGCTACAAAAATTGTGACTCAAATAGTACTCATTTGACATTAAATTTGACATTAGATCCACATTAATAAAGACATTTTCTGTATTAATGAAACTCATCCAACACTACAGGTTTCTACTTGCTCATTACAGTAATTTATTCATAAAGTGTTCAGTTGTTCCTGGGAGATTCTGATGGAGACCTATACTCAGGACAGACATTTTTAGGAGCATTTCTGAACTGGTTTCTGGCTTATCTCTAGCTTTTTCCCTTGGCATCTCTGTTAAGCTTCTTCAAGCAGTCAAAATATGAAAACATAACCTTACTCAATTTTCCAAAATGATTCAATGATTAGTAGGAATAAAAATTTTTAACTTTTCACATTGGTGTCTTTTCAGATCAGCATTTCTCTGTCTATCATACATTTTGTGACACAGGCTGAGGGGAAATGATGTAGAATAAACAAAAAACCTGAAATTGAAATAAACAATAAGACACTGTTTATTAGTAATTTGAAAAAAATTTTAAAACTGTTCACACTTTCTGTCTAAAAAAAATACCAGAAAGAAGATAATTTGAGCAGCTATTTTCAAATAATCACGTACAGGAAAATAATCTTTAGAATTAAGCGTAAAGTTTATGTTGGGTAACCATGACCAACACTGTTGTTGTTATCTTATTGTATTTCATATTTCTGGAGTCCCATCTTAAAGTCCATACCTTCTTGCTGGTCCTATTATGCAGCTCCTCTCTGCAGCACAGTTCCTCATGGCTTCCATAGGGGCTCATCCTGGGCTCTCGGCCCACCCCTTTTATCCCAGTTGCCTTCACAAGCTACAGCTGCTGCCCAACCAAGGATCCCACAGCTGTAGCTCATCCAGAGCAACAGGACCCACCTATCTAATACATAGGACTCTCACTACATATATATATTCACAAGGACTCCTTTATAACAATACATATATTCAGGCCCCTACATTTCCCCCCTTTTCTTTTAACAATTTCTCAATTACACAGTTACAATATCCATATCTGTCCCAGCTCCCAGGCTGCCACAGCTCTCAGCTGTCCTATCTTCCACTGTCCCAGCTCTCCGGCTGCCACAGCTCTCGGCTGTCCTATCTTCCACAGCTCTTCAGGCTGCTACACCTATCTTCCACAGCTCTTCAGGCTGCTACAGCTCTCAGGCTGTCCTATCTTCCACAGCTCTTCAGGCTGCTACACCTATCTTCCACAGCTCTCCAGGCTGCTACAGCTCTCAGGCTGTCCTATTCTCCACAGCTCTTCAGGCTGCATACCTCCATCACGTCGGGGTCACCAATTGTTGTTGTTATCTTATTGTATTTCATATTTCTGGAGTCCCATCTTAAAGTCCATACCTTCTTGCTGGTCCTATTATGCAGCTCCTCTCTGCAGCACAGTTCCTCATGGCTTCCATAGGGGCTCCTCCTGGGCTCTCGACCCAACCCCCTTTTATCCCAGAGCCCTTCATGAGCTACAGCTGCTACCCAACCAAGGATCCCACAGCTGTAGCTCATCCAGAGCAACAGGACCCACCTATCTAATACATAGGACTCTCACTACATATATATATTCACAAGGACTCCTTTATAACAATACATATATTCAGGCCCCTACACAACACGACAATAGGTATGACTATGAAAGCAAAACAGAAAAGTGACATGGCAATAACTTAGACCACCTAACAGGAATATTTCCAGGTCATCTGCCTCTGTGTCTCCCATTCCCACTTCCCACACCTAACGGGTCCATGGCCACTATTTCCCAGCAGCTCACCTGAAAAGTTCCCATCACTGCTCAATGATGTGCATCTCCCAGGGATGACAGCAGGTCTCCTTACTCAGATTTTCCAGGAGATTTTCCAAGTTTTAGTACCCTGCTGACCAGGAATCATGCAAGTGTTATTCTTATTCTTTGCATACTATTACTATGGATACATTAAGAAGCCAGTTACAGACCTCTGTGTTAATTGGCTGAACTCTCAGAGTACGGTGCTTAAACATATAGAATGACAAGGCTAAGTGTCACTATACATTAAAATAATTTTTGATTCCTGAGCAAAGTGTGAATCACCTTCTAATGTAAGAGTCATAGTCCTTTGAAACAGTGTTAAACCAACTCTCACTCTTTTTATCTCTTATATTATCTCTTTTACTTCTTTTTTAATCTTGATAACTTCTATAAGAGATTCCTGTCCTTCTTCTTATCATTGCATTAGAATTGCCATTATGGAATGTTATTTAGACAATTTTTCCATTATTCTGCTTCCTGGACATCACACAGCAATTTGATCTATTCAGTTCTTTCTTTACAATGAAAGAATTCAAAGAAAAGAAATGTGTCAGATCCTTCATGAGCTCGAATTCTCATTAAATACTTTAAATTTACACCTAAAACCTAAGAATAAAATTTTGAGCTTTTTAAAATACATAATAAATCTATTTTGAATCTGTCAATATTAACCATGAATTATTAGGATCCATACAAAAATTATATTACTGAAATTGATTTATTTTGTAATGGGGTGCAGTAATTTTAAATATTCCACAAAGGTAACCTTAGGAGGAAAAAAAATCTTCCTGAACAAATATTCAGAAGAGCTAACTTGGCATTCCTAGATGCAGAACTAATAGCCTTACTCTTACAGAAACTTCTATAATTAAGGAATTAATCAGCAATATATTAGTCTTGATTAAAGCAAGTCACTTCTAAACTCAGTGAAGTCTTTCAGACTTCATTCTAACTTAATTCATCCTGACACTAGGCTACTTCATGTTGGGTTTTTCCTTCTAGGACTTTATCAGACTAGTAGACATTAAATCAGTCTTTGCTGTTATGCTTTTCATTTACTACCAGCATACTTTCTTCACCTCCTTTATCTTTCTTCCTGTTTATTTATGCGGAATTCCTGTGGTATAGATTAAAAATAAGGATTTAAAATTGCCAATTAGTCTGATCAGCATCCTTGACATTTAAATATATATGTAAAGTTATTTTGCTTCATCTGCAGCTGATATTTGTGTACTTGCTACAAAATTAACTTTGCGTGTCTGATGTCTAACCTGAAGAAGTCTGCTATTGATATTTCAGCTGAGCGTGTAAATTAAGTGGAATGGACAATTGCCTACCAGATAACTTTTGCTGGTGGTGATTTTATCTCTGACACATCTAAGTAAGTTAAATTTGGAAAAACTCCTTCTTTCCATTCTATTTAAATTTCCAAAAATTGATTTCTCAGATGAGTATGAGCAGGTGGTAAAATTGCATTACCTATAAAACTATTGTTCTTGTTGTTATTATCATTACTATTATTAAAGCCTCTCTAAACATAAGAATCCAGTCTTGTCATTGCTTAACTTCTGCTGAAAAGCACTTTGAGAATATGCAGAGGAAGGTAAAAAGTTGATGGATTACAGTATTAGGTTAGTAATCAAGATAGATGATCACTGAGAAAGGAGAGGCCTCTGATAAACAGGCAGAAAAAATAATGGGACAAACCACTGCACGCCCTGTCTGTAAAAACATGAAAAATGGGATAGAGGAGGAAAGGAAGCTTAAATTCCAGAGCACAGTTTAGAAATTTTAGCAGCACTGCTAGAAAAACAAAGGATTAAATTAAATGAAGAAACCTTGGGGGTTTTTTAACCCAAAATTTACAACATTATTGATTGCCACAACTTCGGAAGAGAAGCATCAGCAATCAACCAAAGAGAAACGCAAAGTGAATCCTTTGAGATCCTTTTAATTATGGGATAACTTAAAGAATCTCCAGAAGATTTGTCTTCTGGTTTTTGTTTTTGTGAATACTACTGCTGTTAAGCATTTGGGAGTTAATAACTGCATTAGGTTGGCCTGGCTAAGATTTGGTAGCAGGGGTTGCTTTTGTGAGAAGCTGTCAGAAGCTTCCTCCATGTCTGGCAGAGCCAGTGCTTGGCAGCTCCAAAGACCCCAAGGATGCTCCCTGTGGAAGAGTGGCCATGGCAGCTCCAAAGACCCCAAGGATGCTCCTTGTGGAAGAGTGGCCATGGCAGCTCCAAAACCCCAAGGATTCTCCCTGTGGAAGAGTGGCCATGGCAGCTCCAAAGACCCCAAGGATGCTCCCAGTGGAAGAGCCATCAATGTTTGAGGGGGGCTGTTGCCCGTGGGATGGGCTCACATTGCGGCAGCTCACAGGGAGCTGTTGCTCATGAGATGGACTAACGTTGGAGCAGTCCATGGAGAATGGTCTCCTGCGGGAGGGACCCCTTGGTGCAGCAGAAGAACAATTCCTCTAACTGGGCAGCAGGAGAAATAATGTGTGATGAACTGACCATTCCCTATCTCCCTGTACCTCTGAGGGAGGAGGTAGAGCTTGAGAAGGGGAAAGGGGCAAGGTGTTTTAAGAGCTTATTTTCCTTCTCATTATCCTGTTCTGATTTTTTTAGTAATAAATTAATTTTAATAGCTCTAATTCTAGCCGGTTTTGCCTGTGACAGTATCTGGTGGGTGATCTCCCCCTGTCCTTATCTCAACTTGTGAACTCTTTGTTATATTTTCTCTCCCCTGTGCAGCTGTGGAGAGAAATAGATAGAATGGCTTTGGTGGGTGCCTGGCATCCAACCAGCATCAGCCCACTACAATAATTTTATTCAGCATTGTAGGGCTTCCATGTCATCATTTATTCCAAATGGTAGGCACCTGTTTTATTTATGGACTTGTACAACAGACCTTTTGCATTCCAAAAAAAGTCCATTGCTAAGCAGTGCACAATTTATTGAACATCTTCAGTCAATATTTCTCCAAATAGCTATAAAGCATATGCATAATTTTCAGTCTTTTATGGATGTCAGTTTTTTTACTGTATTTATATATAAAATACTCAAAATAGCAAAGGTGCATCCTCGACAACCATATTTGAAATATGTCCTTGGATGCCTGCCACTGCTGCCAATTTTAAGAAAATGTGTACATTGATTAGTTCCCATGATAATAGCATCTATAAATTGATTTAAACAGCAATGAGTGACAGACTACCTTTTTCTTAAATTGGCTCCAATGGTTATGTGAACAGATCCTGCTGCTAGAAAGGACAGGCAGATGTTATTTTTTAACTAAAACAAGCAAAGCTTCACTTCACTGTTCAGCACCTGTTAAATTCCCAAGTTTTCAGCAGAGCTAAAATTAGGCTAATCAAATCTGTATTATATTTTAATTTATTAATCTATGACTTTCTGAACTCCTGTGTCTTTGAAAATGAATAATTAAATGATCCTTTTTTAATTCAGAGTATCATATATGTTTTAATTATAAAAAAGAGAGAATTACTAAATTTTCTTACTTTTTTATACAAAAAAATTATAAATATAAATAATTTCAGAATAAAAAATGGGCTATTTAATTTTTCTACAGTATTTAGTCATTGATGTTAAACAATTACACTTTTCCCCTAAACAATTGTAGACCAGCAATATTTAAGCATTTCTAAAAGACAAGGGATCTATTTCCATGTCTCTCTATATATTTTACTTCTTTTTTTTTTTACCCGTTATTTTGTGATCCAACTCTAATTTCATCATCAAAAGTTTGCTTCTTAAATTTATTTTCACTATGCTGTAAGCTGTAGTCTTTGCAGTATAGGGTATAAAATAGAAAAAGCTTTGTAGATTCTGAGGCAAACCACTATCTCCTTACTAGCTGTAGGTTCCTCTGTTCCACATATTCTGCTTTCTCTTATAGTAAATTAGCATCAGAACAACACCAATGACATGCTTGAGTTTTTGTTACACAAGGTAGTTCAGTCACTACTTCAGGCTGTGTAAAATACAATTGTCCTTCCAGGCATATTGAATAACATCACACATATATCCCATGAAATATTGAAATGAATATAGATTTTTAAAGTTCTTATTAAAGTTAGATTTTTTTAAAATTTCTTAAAGCCAAGGAAACATCCACTAGATAAAGGTGTGTCATAAAGATGTTATTTCTAATGGCTGCTACCTAAATTACTGTTGAACACAGTATTTGTCTTTAAAAAACCTCTTGAAATACACTGTAGAAATCTGTAAATCCAAACTAATTAAAAGAGGAGCACAGAAACAACTATTGTTTAAAAATTCATATCTTAAGTAATGCTAGAACATTAATTTGAACCTATTGCACCTGCTTTCTGGGCAGTAGTGAAGAATCAGGTGATATAAGAGAAAAGTAATATTCTTCTAAAAGTTGAGGATTAAAGAAAATACGTAGGGACAATAGGTGCCTTCTCACATGAATTCACAGAATCACAGAATCACAGAATTTTCAAGACTGGAAGAGACCTATAAGATCATCTAGTCCAGCCGATGTTCTATCTGTTCAGCTAGATCATGGCAGCAAGTGCCACATCCAGTCTTTTTTTGAATTCTTCAAGGGATGATGCCTCTACCACCTCACTGGGTAAATGATTCCAGTTTCTGACCACTCTTTCTGTGAAGTATTTCCTTCTTACTTCTAACTTACATCTAGCTTGACGCAACTTGAGACTGTGTCCTCTTGTTCTATCCGTTGTCGCCCGGAGAAAGAGGCCGACCCCCAGCTCACTACAGCCACCCTTCAGGAAGTTGAAGAGAGTGATAAGGTCACCCCTGAGTCTCCTTTTCTCCAGGCTGAACAACCCCAGCTCCCTCAGTCGCTCTTCATATGGCTTGTGTTCCAAGCCCCTTATTAGTTTCGTTGCTCTCCTCTGGACACGCTCAAGTAACTCGATGTCCCTCCTAAAGTGAGGGACCCAGAACTGGATACAGTACTCCAAGTGAGGCCTCACCAGTGCCGAGTACAGGGGAAGAATGACCTCTCTGTTCCTGCTGGCCATACCATTTCTGATACTGGCCAGGATGGCATTGGCCCTCTTGGCTACCTGGGCACATTGCTGGCTCATATTCAATCGACTGTCAACCAGCACCCCCAGGTCCCTTTCCACCTGGGCACTATCCAGCCACTCCATCCCCAGCTTGTATCGGTACAGGGGATTATTATGGCCGAAGTGCAATACTCGGCACTTGGACTTATTGAAGTTCATCCCATTTGATTCTGTCCATTTGTCCAGCCGTTCCAAGTCTCTCTGGAGAGCCCTACACCCCTCTAGTTGATCTAAACTCATACCCAATTTGGTATCATCAGCGAAACTACTAATAAAAGACTCTAAGCCCTCATCCATATCGTCAATAAAAATATTGAACAAAACTGGTCCCAACACAGAACCCTGAGGGACACCACTTGTGACTGGTCGCCAGCTAGATGTGACACCATTCAGCCACCAATGCTATTCCTGTGACATTATACAGGCACCACCTCAAATCTTGGCTTTAAACAGGAACAAAAAAAAATTACTGGTTTTCTCAAATGCAGATAATCCACACAACCATTTGTGTGATGCAGTTAAACCTCAGATGCTTAGAGCACAGTGTATTCTTCAGGCAGGCAACCAGGACTGGTCTCTGATGCTCTGATTTGGAAAAACTGAGATCTGTTTCTTTCTTGAGAATATTCATTGTATTCACATTGAAATCCATTTTTTAGCCCATCTGAATCATTACAATAATTTTTAAAACTGCAAGTGTGTCTGGTTTTTTCCCCACATATTCATTTAAGGTGGACTTTGGAGGGTCCAGAAAATGCTGATAAGGAAAACCATCTTGTAATAGAAAAGTAATTTTTTCTGACAGAGACATTTACAGTCTAACACATTTAACTACATATACATATCTGTCACATATTGAATACAGTAATTTATGCCACCTAGATATGTTAACAATGCATAGTGACAGGAATTCTCTCTATCTAGGATGTAGGGCCAGTGTTTTAATCTGCTGAGCTGAGTAGCACCAATATCATTCCAGCAGACTTATCAGCATGTGCTGGCTGGTTTTATTCCCCTTACCATCTGCAGCATTTGCAATCACATTGCAAGGAAACCAACAATCTCCCACTGAGGTAATTTTTTGTTGTTCCTACTGCTTGCCTAGAAGTACATAACCTATCACCAGGTAGCAAAATAAAAGGTATCTACTTCTGTTGTAAGATGTCTTTTATTTTGGGCAACTGTCACCAAATCAAAGAGCTGGTTTAAACACTAATTATTAACCAGATCAATGAAGACTCCAATACTGTAAATATGATAATTACTGAACAGAAACAGATGCATGTTACATTACAGACAAAATTCAGTGACGCTTTTTTCCTGGGAAGAGATTGTATATGTTTTGAAATTTTTTTTTTTACTTTGTTGCTTTCCTGATGAATATTGGTGTTTTTTGTAGAAAGTAATATCATAATTCAGCATAAAAAGCAAGTTCTACACCCATAACAAATTTAATAAATGAATAAAACTAATGCCTTGACCATAAAGGTTAGTCTGACTCTAGGATGTGGCACTTGCCTTCATAGGTGTAGAAATTATAGTAGTCTAGAGTTTTTTGCATGCTTACCATGACAATAGTAGAGGGAACCCAAAAGGAACTGTGAAGTTTCTTACCCAGTAGTTATTACCCCAAAGCCAATCTTCCATTTAGCTGCTTAGCATTTAATGTATTTCTCATGTGTACCTTCAGACTGTCTTTAGTCATGAACATTTGCAGGTGCTGAAAGTCAGCTGTAATGGTTACTTTTGTTTACAGAAGACCTGTCAGTGAATGCAGTTACCTTGACAGCTAACACCATTTCAAGTGTGTCTTCTCAGCATCTAGATCTTCCCAGCAGTGGAGGATGCTGTTCGACCCTTAGCCTGACTACTGTGTTTTACCTCCTAGTTAGAATTTTTATTCCTTTGATATGCTGTTCTCTGAGAGACAGAACTTATTCCCTTCTGATTTTGTAGCACATCCTCTGCAGTGGTAGCACTGGCCTAAGGTGGAAAAGTGCCTGAAACAGGGCTATTCAGTCTGGTACTGTGCTTGTTTCTCATAGGAGTAATTGGAACACAGAAGCTTACACATTCTTGCAAACACAATCTTTATAATTATTTTTCTATATCACTTAGCAACTCTACTTGCACTTAGAGACAAGTAAGGACATAAATATAAAATGGTTCTGATAGTAATAACATCGCCTGCAGCTGCCAGGAACAGTTTGTACCAAGCAAACTCCAGGCATATGTTGATGTGACAGCCATTGGCAGGGCTTGGTTGCATATGCTGCACTGTCAAAACACCTTTTTAACTATCTCAGAGGGATTAAGCTATTTTCCTCTTCATTTAGAGATAAAATACAGAAAACGATTTAGTTTCTAGAAACTTTCTTTTTGGGGAACCACAATGAATTATGCTATTTTCCCCCTATGTTTTAGTATCCTATTCCCATGTCCATGACATCTTTGCTTCTTTCAGGGTAATATACATAATGTCATAATAGTATAATGATATTTTCATAACTGTAGATTGATAGCCTGCATATCTAGAGTAATTATGATTGAGTATTCTAGAAATTTTAATGCTGTTTATTCCTTAGAGGTGAACAGAAGAGCATATAATGCTTTTTTTATATGAGAAAGAGTCCAACAAATCATATTCATACACGCACTTGAGTTTTTGTATTTATGTGTATATGTATATGTACAAGCATGAACTCATTGAATATCTTTAACTATCACCTTTCCTAATAGTAGCAAAACTTAAATAAACTTGATTTCCCCAGAAAGACATTTTCCTATCCATCCTTGAAACAAAACAAAAGAAGCAAAGAAAAACATAAAATGCAGACCCAGTCTTAAAAAGACTTTCTTTTTCCAATATTCTTGGAAAAAGGATGAGTTTAGCAACCTATCCAAATGAAAAAGGAATGGGTCCAAATCCATTAGAGTCAGAGAGATTCTTTCCATTAACTAAAATAGGTTTGAGATGAGACTCATGGCACATGTTTTTTTAGTGATTTGTACTAAAAATGTGAAAGGAATAACAACAACATATTAAAATTACATCCTGAAAGCATGCTTTTGTGCTATACCAAAAATAGATGCTGGATCATCTTTAAAAAGAGAGCTTATCAAGGTTGTTGAATAACCAGAATAATAGCTGTCCAGATGCCATAATGAGATTTATGTAAAATAATGCATCGGCAGAAATTATAAATACTTTTTTAGTTGTTGTTGTTGTTGTTGTTGTCACAGAAGAGAAAATTTCATTTTTCAATTTCTAACCTTGTGAAGTTCTGTTAAGAGGCAGAGATTACAGTTTAACTCCATGGCCAATGCATATATAAAAATGTATACATATCTGGTAGTAAAATTTCCAATTCTTAGCCTAAAATCAGATGATGCAAAATATTTCTGTGATATTTACTATGCAATTTGAGGTCTATGAGCATAAAATGCTTTTAAACTTTGAACTGAGAGAGGGGAGGGGAGAGGAGGGAAGAGAGAATGCAATACAAGGAAAGCCATTTCTTGTGAAACAGCTTAGATAAGCAGCAGAGAAATTTGAATGCAAAGCAATAGATTTGCATGAGGATAAATTAAAAGGTCTAAGTCACTATTTACAAAGAAATTGAACTTCCACCTCAAAAGTTCTAAAACCATTTACTTTTTTAATGTGCACTTTCTTTTTTCTTCATTTCTGATGTTAAAATCTTGTCTAGTGTAACATCACCTCTGCAGCACAGGAAGCTCACAAGAAACAAGCATTTCTGATAGGAATCCATAGATGAATCAGAATAAAAGGTGAGAAAGTTAAAATTTTCTGAGGCAGAGAATAGAGAAAAGGAAACAAAGAAAAAGAAAATGAGGAGATGACAGAAAGAGAGAGAGAAAAAAATGACAGGAGGACAGGAAAGCAGAAGGAAGAGGGAGGGAGGGAGGGAGGGAGGGAGGAAGGAAGGAAGGAAGGAAGGAAGGAAGGAAGGAAGGAAGGAAGGAAGGAAGGAAGGAAGGAAGGAAGGAAGGAAGGAAGGAAGGAAGGAAGGAAGGAAGGAAGGAAGGAAGGAAGGAAGGAAGGAAGGAAGGAAGGAAGGAAGGAAGGAAGGAAGGAAGGAAGGAAGGAAGGAAGGAAGGAAGGAAGGAAGGAAGGAAGGAAGGAAGGAAGGAAGGAAGGAAGGAAGGAAGGAAGGAAGGAAGGAAGGAAGGAAGGAAGGAAGGAAGGAAGGAAGGAAGGAAGGAAGGAAGGAAGGAAGGAAGGAAGGAAGGAAGGAAGGAAGGAAGGAAGGAAGGAAGGAAGGAAGGAAGGAAGGAAGGAAGGAAGGAAGGAAGGAAGGAAGGAAGGAAGGAAGGAAGGAAGGAAGGAAGGAAGGAAGGAAGGAAGGAAGGAAGGAAGGAAGGAAGGAAGGAAGTGGCGGAAGGAAGGAAGGAAGTGGCGGAAGGAAGTGGCGGAAGGAAGTGGCGGAAGGAAGTGGCGGAAGGAAGTGGCGGAAGGAAGGAAGGAAGGAAGGAAGGAAGGAAGGAAGGAAGGAAGGAAGGAAGGAAGGAAGGAAGGAAGGAAGGAAGGAAGGAAGGAAGGAAGGAAGGAAGGAAGGAAGGAAGGAAGGAAGGAAGGAAGGAAGGAAGGAAGGAAGGAAGGAAGGAAGGAAGGAAGGAAGGAAGGAAGGAAGGAAGGAAGGAAGGAAGGAAGGAAGGAAGGAAGGAAGGAAGGAAGGAAGGAAGGAAGGAAGGAAGGAAGGAAGGAAGGAAGGAAGGAAGGAAGGAAGGAAGGAAGGAAGGAAGGAAGGAAGGAAGGAAGGAAGGAAGGAAGGAAGGAAGGAAGGAAGGAAGGAAGGAAGGAAGGAAGGAAGGAAGGAAGGAAGGAAGGAAGGAAGGAAGGAAGGAAGGAAGGAAGGAAGGAAGGAAGGAAGGAAGGAAGGAAGATTGTTCTGAAGGCTTTCTATGAGTGGAATTATAAAGAGAACATTTAAAATAAAAGCATTCATCAGTAATGGAAAGTTTCCTGATGCAATTCCAACATTTGCAGTGAGTAGACCATTGGGTCACATGGGGATGGAGAATAGGGTGAAGGTTGATAAAGAGATTATTACAGATCATTTAAAGGGTTTTGTTACTATTAGATTTATGAATTTAGATGAACTGTACTATTCAGAAGTGCTAAAGCCACAAAGCCATTATAATCACAATCAGAAAATCTGTTGTTGAAACCTTCATTAGCATAAACATATATAACTATGATGTTATATGTGTTGCAAACACAATTTTAAAAAGTCAAAACCTAAAAAAAACCAGTGACATTAAATATTAGTATTTCTGTTAATATTTTGGTAATTGTATTGTATAATCAATCCTCCCCAGTCCAAATTATTGAAGTCCAGTCAGGAAAGTTGAATATTAAATTCCTCATTTCCATTTCTCCACTGTGAGTTTTATTCTATTCATACTGTTACTGTATATGGGGGCAGAAAAGCTTAATCCAATGTATGAATAATATATATATATAGAATATAGAGGAAACAAATATTACTCTAAGAAATCTAATAAAATAAGCAAAGAAATGTAATCTATGAACCTATTTGCAAATTAAATTATGTTCCTCAGAAGGGCTACTCAAAATTGAAATGTCAGACCTCTATTTTCTCTGGACATTACCTCAAAATGATTTTTATCAGCCCTTACCATGCAGTGTACATCTGTTACTGACAAATATGTATACTCAGGGCAAATGCAGAAAAGCTTCATCTTTGGGCTTTTTTGTGACAAAAATTTTTATTTATGGAGCAAAAGGCTACATGCAGTAGTTTATTAAAGTATGTCTGGTTCACTTTTGTCTTAATTTAATTAAGAAGTAGATTCCATGACACTGTGATTTTTGCAGTTCTCATAAATGTGCTTCAAAAATTAACCAGTGGGGGACCCCTAAATTGAATCCAATAAAAAGCATTTGAAATTACATTTTAAGAGTGCTCAGCAACAAATTCTTTTTAATTTTTTATACTGACCTTGTTTTTCCAATTTAAAAAAATCCCCTTTTAATGTTTAATGTTTCCCTGAATAGAAAAGATTTAATTAGGCTTCATTTGCACAATCAGGAATCATGAACAGATTATAATTTGCATGGCAGATCTGTGGAGCATCATTAAGGTTACTTTTGGTATGGTCATTATAAGAAATTGGATTGAATAAATATCTGTACCCTAAGGTGAAACATTATAATGAATATATAAATTTTTATCTGAAAACACAGTTGTGGTTTTCTTCCCCTGGATGTTACTCTGCACTGAGAAAGGTTGCAAAGATAGAAGTAGGTCCATGCATGTAATTGATATTTTAATCTGTTACAATACAGAAATTTTGAGTAAATTTTTATGGCCTATTATACTAAAGTGCTAAAAGTCTTCTCAATCAGTCACTTTTGGTGGGTTCCAGGCTTAAGGAAAAGAAAATTATTTATTGTGAATAAGAAATCCATTTCTCCTTTTGTAGCTGTCACTATTCTTGTATAACTATGTTTACCACTGTCAGACAAAAATCTCTTAAGCAGCATGAGAATATTTTTGACAAACATTATACATAGAAAATACTCTCTATTTTTACTACATACAATTAAAATAGTCATCCTAATTATTTGTTAATTGGAAGCAGAGTTTATAGGCAAGCAATTTTTTACTGTACATTTTTTACTCGTTTGTCATCAGCTTTTTAACTTCTGTAGGACAGAGGGAAGGGAAAAATATGCAGTACTGTCAAATATTTTTTCAAACACAAATATGCCTACAAAGATAACTGGATAGAGACTTAGCCTGAAAAAGTGCTCACCTTTTTTCATCTTCAGAACTGAATAGCAGAAGAGGTTTTCATGATAGACAGAATGAAATATCAGTGTAGGAATCATGAAAGAGTACTAAAAAAAAGTGCCGATGGAGGAAGTCAGCTACAATAAGGTATCTTACCTCTTCACATCCTCATGTTTACTTTGTAGAAAAAAAATTAAAAATTAAAATCCTAGTTTCCTATGGATAAAGTTTCTCTCTGGTGATCCATTGTGTAAATAGAAATAACAGGGACCTTTATTCATACTTTCTGGATCTGTAACCCAAACAGTCTTTTTTTCACTACTGGCCACTTACACTTAGCAAGTAGAGAAGACAAAGAGATGGTAATGAGATTTTGAGGAGTTGGTCTCCAGAATCTTTTGCCCTTCACCTGTTAGTCCTAAGAATTGGAAGTTACAGGAGAGCAAAATTGCTTGAGTAATGAGGCCTGGTTTTCCATCACTAGTGCAAGCATTTGAGCTCCACTTGGAAAATACCTGAATATATAAATTCAACTAGCTCTAAGTTTTGACCAGCAAAACACTGCCTATTCAATATGTGCGTATGCATTCAGCAGAAGCTGAAAAGTAAATGACAAATCTTGGTTGCACTTGCACCATGCTGATTTAATGTAAAGTGTGATAGCTTCAGATATCTTATTTTCAATAATATGAATTCAATTCCATAGAAAAACATTGTATTTATTCATAGCAGAATAGCACATGCAGCTGTATTGAGTTAGCTTGAATGCATATGTGTTGTCTGGAAATATGCACTTGATGAGCAAGTATTTCTGACTGAAAAATCTGGAGCTGAGAAATAAATATATTGATGTAAATGAAAATGTATTGATTCAGAAAAAAATTACTGGCTTCTATAAATATATGTTTGGAAAGACAACATATTTTTATACAAAAAAAAAAATTCTATTATTTGGATACTGTGCTTGATTCAAGAAGCAATTGACAATATATCCAATTCAGCAAAATGGTCTTTATTTCAGTGTCTATTGCATGTATTTTCCTGAAATTGCACTGTGTTAAAAAATCAAACAAACTCAAATCCAATTCAAGTGTTTCCAGTCTCAAAGGCTTTGTAACAAACCCATGTAGTTGAACCCAGTCAACTTTACTAAATTGTGAGGATTTTATTTAGATTCTTTAATTTTTAGTTGTCTTATTTACATTTCTGAGGCATCAATTTCAATAATGGGTGAGCTGTCCATTATTAACAGCTCTGATTTCTTATTATTGCCCATCATTCAGAGCTATGTCTTTGCTTGAATTAGCTCCATAAGCCATTTTTAAATACTTATTCTTCCAAACTTGTGTTCAGAGAAGATTTCAATTCTATCTTTTCCTGAGGAATGGAGTAGCTTTCTTGTCCATTGTCCTTTTCCATACTTCACTAAAAGTGGAATAAATTTCCTCTTCCTTAGAAATTAACAGACTTGATATAGAAGCATTGCTGTCTTCCATTACAAATTTGTTTATAATTATTTTTATGGAAACAGACTTCTATTTGCCTGTTTCCTAGTGGGAGCTTTATCTTTTACTATTGAATTAACTACTAGGAAAATATGATAATCATAACAAATAATATCCCACTCCTTCCTAAGCCAATGATATTTGTGATTCCGTGGGTTTTTTAATGAGTTCTAATGAAAAAAAATCGCATCAGAAGATATTTTATGTCAAGTACAACTTTTCATAGAATATTTATAGTTTTTATTTTTTAAAATATGTGATAACTTTTTAAATCTGATTTTCAAATTCTGTCACATTTAGTATCTGTTTCATGCCTCATTGCAAAACCAGTCTTTACATTCTCCAGTTTCCTAGACTGATAGCTTTTAAATCCAAAAACATACTGCTTCCTATCTTAGCTCCTGATTCCTGAGTACTCAGTTGTTGATACCTTATTTCATCCCCATATCTATTTTCTTTCCTTTCTGCTGTTTCTTTGCATTTCTGCACAAACAGGTAATAAACAATGTTAAAGCCAGAGAGGCATCCCCGTACCCTTCCTTGCATTGAATTGCCTCAGTTCGTTGACTAGAATCCCAACAAAAATAAATTGGAGCACTCAGTTGCACTGTATTTTAGTTCTCTGTGCTTACACATTCCTGCCAGGAAGTAAAACTTTCAAATCTAGTAGAGTGTAGTAACAGTAAAGTGAGCTTTGGTAATGGATTTTATATCATTAACTTACAGAAAAGGTGGATTTTATGTACTTACCTAAGGAACAACAGAAGCAGTTTACAAACATCCAAACCACTGAATAGTAGACCCAGAAAGTAACATCAGCAGTATTTACTTAGATCATGTCCTAGTGAAACTAGGACAATCAAAGGTTACTCCTGTTCCTGCAGATGAGAGAGTCTTGAATTTACTGACCACTAACTGGTGTTCAAGGCCAAAAATGCAAACTGATTTTGAAAAATTAACATAAAAATTAAAATTAAAATATTGCAGAAGATATTTCTATAATTAAAATGTGTTGTATTAAGAAAATTTGAAAAATGTTACGTTAGAAACTACACTCATATCTGTTGCAGATTTACTTGGACTGTTCTCAAGCACAAATCTCAAGAACGGACTAGAGTGGAAATCACAGAGTTGAAAACTGGTGGAAGTAGAGTGGTCAGAAATGTAATTCCCTGCAGTAGTTTCTATATGTCAGATTACAGGGAAGGAGGGGAAGGGAAGCAGTATTTTGATGGCATGATAACTTAGCCGAGTTTTTTTTTGTACATAGAAAAACCCAAAAGGATAAAAAAAGGAAATCAAAATAATAGCACATGAAGTTGAAATAAAATTTACCTGACAAATACCATCTGCACATCTATCTGTTAAAAGTACAAATGACATGCTGAGCTTGTTTTGATAGCTCCATGAAACAACAGTGTTTATGAAAACATAGAGGAAAACAAATGATTGAAGACCAGGGACCACTTACATTTATACATGTAACTAAATGTAATTGAAATAAAGATGAAAGTTACATTAAAATAATTATAGCAATGATGAAAAAATATTATTAAATACATAATTAGACGCACACTGGTACACATATCAAACAGCTGGTCAAAACATCAGCTAGTGCAGATTGTTTGTTCAGTTAGCTGTAAATATTTAAACAAGAAAAAATATGATATTGGCAAGAGAGCGAGAGGTGAAGATGGGAAATTATTTTCCCTCACCATCAAACAGAGCTATAGTGTAAATAGTTTCAGACACTTCTGAAACCTTTGAAATAGATGTGTTCTTCTTCTAAAGAAAGCAAGAAAATGCCTTGGTGATGTTACTCAGTTCAGATGACAGAACCAAGTTCTTCTGGTTGTGGTAAGAGACTTCAAAGTATGTCTGCAGAGGCTCCTTTTGTTCCCTTTCTCCCAAAGACTACTTATATGAAATAGAGCAGTTCTGATGGGAACAACTGAAATTTCATTACTTCCTCCTCAAAAAAGAAATAGGTCTCACCACAAGCAAGATGCTTAAATTCAGGTATTACTTCTGACTGAGGCAGGTATTCAGTTCTGGATTTGACCTCAATTTATTTAGCACAGGGCTACTGGTTCTGAAACTGAGATCATTTCACCAATTAAAATTATGTTCAATCTAGTATGCTCCCACAAAAAAAAATTGCATTTTGGACAAGCCACTATTTTCTATCAGTAAGTATGTAACAAAATAGTTTCCAAAAATTCTGATGAAAACAATAAAAATCCTGTAACAATATCCTCTGGCTAATTAATACAAAATCAGTTTTGTGAGTGTGCCTTCAATTATTATCCTTCCTAACAGGTCACATATTTTTCCCTTATTGCAATTTTATTTCTGCGGGTTCTTGAAAACACAGTAGCATGGAGTTTAAATGTTTTGCTGTGTTTTTCAGAGGACTTACCCTGTGTAGGGTACAGTGTTTGGAAAACTGAACAGATTTTACTCAAAAAAATGAGAGAAGTTTTGAAGAAAGAAAACGCAGCTCAAGCTCTTCTCTTTGAATCATATGTGTTGCATATGGATTCAAATCTCTGATCTTAAGTTTTCTATCTGTAAAATTTTGTCTTGATCCACAAAGAAAACTTAAAAAAAAATAGCAAAATAAGAACAACTCCTTGCAAAGACCTATAGATTTTGTTGGATTTCAAAAGGGAGATATATGTTTTATGCGAGGAAAAAAACATATGTTTTACTGGAATAATGGGATTTTTAGGTTCACAAAGAAAATGCCCTTTTATATTTTTGGTGAGCATGCAAGACAGTTATTTTTTAATAGGAGAAATGAAGGTCTAAATGGGTACATAAGGGTAATAGTAGTAATAATTAATGGATGCAAATAAAGTAATAGCAACAGAAGCACAAAGGGAACAGTGATACAACAGCAGCTGAGAATTAAAGTAATAAGTCACAGCACTTCAGTTTCCTGAGCTCTGGAGAGAAACATGAAGGTTTTCCACAGTCCCATAATTAACCCTCGTGTCATACCTGATGAAGATTCAAAATTTCACTCCTCGGAGAAATAAACCAATGGCAGTGGTGTTGAACATCCTCCCAGGACCCTAAATGATATTCAAAAGACCAGGTGACAGATCCTGTTCTGAGGGTCTGTTAGCATGGAAATTTTTGTCATTGCATAGGTATTCTTTGCCCTTATTCCTTTTGAGATTGTGTTTTACTAAGAAGTCTTGCCCATTCTGAGTCACAGATAATGTGTGGCACATTTTCTTCACTGTAATAAACAAGTGGTCCAGCAACTAGTGAGCAATCTGTGGAATACAAATAAGAAACTATTTCCTTTGGGGGAAATTTTCATTTGTTTTGTGTGAATTTTGCAACTCTAGAGGGTAACTGTAAATGAATCAGCAAATCTAAAGAGATTGAAATTCACTGTTCTAAATGTATATTTCAGGAAATGAGTGACTTGTGGTAAGAGAAAGTGCAATAAAATACAGAAATGGTGTGGTCTTTTTTATGAAAAGACCAGACTTCTGATCACAAGACCATGTCTCCCAGTATTTGTCTGTATTCCTAAGTGGCACTGCTTTGATTGCATCAGTTCTAGCACTTTCCACAGTGCACATTGCTGGTGAAGCACATTCCTACACACAAAGGGCTTATACTAAGCTGAACTGCAATATCTTCATGCAGTTAAGACTACAGTCCCATAAGAATGCAGTACTTTGGAAAACTTGTCTTAAAGTAATATCATTTCAGATTGCCAAAGCAGTTTCTACGTAAAAAACAGATGACAGCCAAACCTAAGAAAAAAAAAATCAAATGCAAATGTCTGTAAAAAATAACACAGGGGAAGAAGATTGGATAGGCAATGCTGTGAATTTAAAAACTAAATAAAAAAGAAAAAAGAAATACCACACTGAAAATAAGCACTATACGTGGTTTTCCTAATAGCAGGATGATAGTTCACCATTTGATTAATATTATTTTAATAGCCAAGCTTCATTCCATTGTATTTTGGACTGGGTAGGTAATGACCTCTATTTTTACTTCATTTTTTTCTTTCCAAATTCCTTCCTCCCTAGGTACTTTACTCTTAGTTACAAAACTGAAAACCAAATAATAGATGAGATAGATGAGAGATAGGTAGCGATAGAGATGATAGAGATAGATCCCCGTAGAGCATATATATATATATATATACATATATGTATAAACTAATATTTTCTGTACTCTACTGTTCAGTCTGTTCAATGAGCAGGCTGAAATGCTCATAATGCAGTTGCCCTGGAAGCTTGTTCCTGCTGCATTCTTTGCCTGGAAGACACCTGTTCAGCAATTATATGGGCAGCAGTACATTAGCAGCATTGCCTGCTGGATTGCAGGTGTTTGAATCTATAGGGAGAAGGTCATTACATTACCATTTCTCTCCATCTGGCCCTAAGAAAGCTAAGTGTATACGGGCCACTGAGATTGCTCACTTCAGAGGATATCTCTCTGTCCATTTATCATCAAACAGCACATGCTGCACTGCCTGAATTTCTAAGATGCTAGCTTAGAAATTGATAATGACAAATGCTTAGCCATTATTAATTTCTAGGTGAGAGGCTTATTAGAGGTACTGTTCCAAGTGGATTTACTCCTTCGTCTGCACACCCACTAACAAAATACCTCAAAATTCCTGTGTGTGGACTCCCTTTGTTTGACTGATTTTACTGTAACTTGGAAAAAAAATTGTCCTCTGCAGCAAGATGGCTTGGACCTGGATTTTTACATTGCCTGCTGATGTCAGCAGAAAGCTTGGTAGCAAATATTTCAGTGTAGAGACACTGACACTACCAAATGTGAAAGAGTCAGGGTATTTTTTTTCCTTCATTGAATCCACTTGTGATCACACATCAATCAAAAGGGTAAAACCAGAGGAGGTGAATTTCAACCTCACCAAACCACATTAGTGTAACGTTATTTCCATAAATTCATTGAAAGATTAACATTAAGAAGGAAGGAAAACTTTCTCAGCTTTTCACAGCTTTCTTATTGGAAATATGTTGGCAATTTGCCACTGGCTATTCCAGCAATGACTCTGAAAGCTTTTTATTATTCTTACAAGTACCTCTCACTTTCTATGCAAATCCAGATATGCAGCTAAGTAGAGAGGTAGAGCTATGTCTTGTGTGTATTGAATGGATAAAATTCACCATGAGAAGTTGAATGGCCCAAATTTAAAAATAAGAAATGGGATTTAATGAAATATCTTGGCTGAAAATAAGATTAATATATTGATCCTTTATATAGAAAGAAATTGGAGCAACTTGTAAAGACACAGAGGGGTTTATATTTAGAATTGATGTGTTTATGGATATTGCTGTATGGTCTATTTGGCTGCAGCAGACAGAAACAAACCACATGATCCAGAGCATCCTCTGCAGTCCTGTCTTCTTACCAAGTCAATAAAGAAAGGAGAATCTTTTCACTGATATGCTTCTCTCAAAGGGAAATGTTTGGCCGGCAAGTTGCAGTTTTCTGTTCTCACTGGCTTCAAAGAACCACAGAATGATGTGGGTCCATTTGCAGACAGCTTTTGATAACTTCTAAAGATGGAGACTGCAGCCATAAACAATCTTCAGCATCACAGTAAAAGAGTGTTTCCTTATGTTCAAACAAAATCTCAGTATTTCTTCAGTTTATTACCTCTCAAGATACTGCCAAGGATGCTAGTGGTAAAAAATAAGTAACAGAAATTAAACAGGAAGCCTTTATATAGACTATTTATCCTTCCTAAAACAACTAGTAAAACATTTGTCCATATTCTTTTCTATATCTCTCTGAAAGTGATTCTAGAAATATATGCATACAATTAGAACTTATTTCCTTGGATATCATTATTACAATAAAAATTTAATTATAGAAATAAGACCCTCTTGTCCCCTGAAAAGGGGAAATGACGATGTAAGTGCTGATCTCTTCTCCTTGGGATTCAATGACAGGACATATAGGAATGGCTCAAAAATGCACCAGGGGAGGCTTGGACTGGACATTAGGAATAATTTTATTACTGAGACAGTGGTCAAAAATTGTATCAGGCTGCCAAGAGAGGTGCCAATGACCCACACCTGTCAGTGTTTGAGAGGCAATGCCCCTCAGAACATGCTTTAACCTTTGATCAGCCGTGGATTGGTCAGGCAGTTCAACTGAATGATCAGTGTAGGTCCCCCAACTGAAATACTCTGTTCTATTATATTATTTTCTATTATGTTCTATAAAAAAGCCTTAGCTTTATTTTTTAAATCTTTTGAAATTATTTTTTCTTCTTTATTTATATTATATTTTGTTTCTGTGGTGGTTTTGTTGATGTCATTTGATTTTTGTTGTTTTTTTTGTTTTTATCCTGGTTTAGTTTTGGATTGGATTTTTTGTTTGGTTGTGGGGTTTTTTTGGTTTTTTTTTCCTTTTTTATTTTGTCATTTAGTGTTGTTTTAGTGATAGAATAGTATTAAGTTGCTCTGCAGAACAATTCTAGTTTTTCAAAATCAGTTGTGCTAAATAAAATGTAAGATCATTATCACTAGATGCAACCATGGATTATTATCTCCTTTATTGTCTGGGTAGGTAATTGCCTCATTTAGTTTTTAAAGTAAGCTCAATAAATTCAGATAACTTTTGTTTTCAACAGTTTTCTGATATTTTTTTGGGACATACTTAAGATCACGTGTTATTCTGATAATGGCTAGTTTATGTCAATGATGCAACTTGAAGCATTTGTTTTGTTTTTTAATATTTAAAAATAAAATTATTTTAAGAAATTGATGTTAACAGGTTTGCAAAGAATTGTAGAGGACAAATGCTTAATTCCAGGAGGAATCACTTTACAAGAAATTAGAAGTTTTGAAAAATGGACATGAAACACAGAAGTGAGGAAAACAGGAGTTCAGCATTATATCAGCTCAAATGCATATCTTCACTCAACAAAATAGGATGTTCAGGGTGATCTTAAAGAACAAATCCTAAAAATGTAATGGAACTAAATTATGAATAGAGGGGTTATGCTTTTATTATGCTGCGGACAAGTCTTTTCTTGCTGTACTTTTCCCTTGTCTGTGTATTAGCTTTGTGCTGCCCTGCCTGTACTGCTGGAAACTCTGGCTACATCTTGGCAAGATGCAGGCAGGCAAGAGACAGGGTGTGACTCAGGCAAAGAAAAAGGAAATACAATGAAGAAGTAAGAGAATAAAATGGAAATAGAAGAAATCTGATGTGATGGGAATTATTGTAAGATCAGATTGATATTTATTTGGCATGATTTAGTGCAGTCAGTTTAAAAGCCACTTTGGGAAGCAGTGGAACAGTGACAAACAAATATGAATAAAATTTCCTTTACACATCAAAGCAAACTGGTGTGGAAAGACATAGGCTTACATTTTATAGGGGTTTAGCACTATAGAGGACATGTTAGTGAAGGTGAAAAAAGCTGCCACTTTTTCTAGTGTGTGTTCATCTTTTTTCTCTTGTTTTGTGGTTGAATTTAAAAGACATAAAAAGGAGAACATTTAGCTAAACCATTTGCCTGACTAATGAGGTTCAATTATTGAAAGCTTGGATTAGGCTTTGATAGTACTTAGCTGTCAGCATTTTGACACATTAACTGATTAAATTTACAGTGCCTTGTCCTTTCAATATTTTCAATTTCATAGTATTCAATTAAAAACCCTGTATTACATAACAGGAAATTAAATAATTTATTAATAATATTTGCATTGTTTAAAATTATTACTTAAACTCTTTTTTTAGTATCTTTTTTGTATTGCTTTTTATAATAATCTAAATGCTGAAGTATTGAAAGAATTTACAATTTAAAGTTTTATTTCTCAAAAAATTCAGACATAATAAAGAACATCTCTGTTTTAAACTGGCAGCTGCATTTAATTATATTAACTTGAAAGTGATTGTCTTATTATAAAAAGATGTGTATGAGATTATAATTTAATGTAGCAAAGACTTCTCCTTTTTTGCAAATTACAAATTTCTACTTAAATCCACTATAGCTTTCCTATTTGTAACTGTAGTGATTGCAGAAAATCTCAGTAAATATGGACTATATGGGAATTTTGAAATTGCTGGAATGAGGAAAAAATGGATTTTTCAAAAGAAGAACAGACTAGTTTTCTCTAAAAGATAATTTTTTTAGAAACAAATTTGAGTATCAATGAAGAGTATCTAAAGTAGAATCAATTGGCATGTCTTGCTTAGGTTTTGAGCATGTTTCATACAGGTTGCAACTAACAGAGACAAAGGGAGGGAGCAAAAGCATTTTCATAAATTGAAAATAGTATAGAAGTACAAAACAATAATAAATAATCAATTTGGATAATGTAAAAACAAACAAGCACATTTTTTGTGTTTCAAGAAAACTGCTGCTTTGGAGATTTTTGTTCAATTAACTGTTTTCCAGAGATAGGTCATGAATCAATTTTGACCAAGTAAATCCCTTCATCCAGAACTTTCAGGTCCAGGAAGGGGAAAATATTCCATTTCAGAATTTGATAAAACAGTATTTTTATGAGTATATTAAATATTTATGGATGCCTTGTAAGCTTCTAATGTTCAGGGAAAATGCTACAGGAATGAAAAAATTATCTGTGTGCTATGCCTCAATTTTCCTTTTATAACTTTTGAGTCGAATTGCAGTGCATGAACTCTGTGTAGATGGAATCTCTTTATGAAAAGACTTCAATTTTAGTATATTTTTATGATGTTACAGGTACTACTTGATCAGATGGAAGAAGCAATTCAGGCATGAGAAACCTCAGAGCTGAATTTACACTTCGGTTCCTACTGCAGCCTCATTTGCTTGCCTGAGCAACCAGGGCAGACAGGTAGAAGGGCAGGAGAGTGGCAGAGTCAGAGTGGGGAGAGGAAGAACCAAGGGGAACTGGACTTGTCTCTTATCAGGGAGGTCTTCAGAGGCCTTAAAACAGAGAAAGGAATATCTTTTGCTCATCTTTAACAAAACTAGAGGGCCTGTGCTTATTTTAACATATAATATAAGACATGATTGTTCTTAGTGTATTAAAATGTGGTCTGTGATACATCAGTGTTTTTAATGACTTCACTTCTAAAACTAAAGCCCCAAAAATTCCTCAGCCTCTATATGTAAACTCAAATACCTATTTCTTTCAATTCCTTCCATTTCTACTATATTCAGTAAATAATTCTCTAAATGAAACATAACATTGGAAAAGTGATCAATTTACAATTGACAAAGGAGTAAAGAGAGTCGTTTTGTCTAAGGCATAATAGAATGCAGCTCCACCAGAGAATGCCTTCTTCAGAATCTCTAATATTTCTTTGTCTTTCTACTTCATCTCTCAGCTCTGCCACTAGGCTGAGCAGATCATTGACCTCATTGCTCCTCATATACCTCTGTGGCCCTCTGCCACTTCGCAGGTAAAGAATGATAAGAAAATTATACTTGCAAATTGCATTGAGAAAAATGATGGCCATTCATCTGAAAATTTCCTGGGATAATTTTATCCTACTATTCTAGCCTCCTCAGTCCTTCATGGTCCTTTGTCACAGGAAATGGCACAGTCTTGTATGTGTATGACAGCCATGATATTAAAGATACCTAATGCTTGCTAATAGAGAGAAATATGAAGCCACTTCATTTTTTTCTTCTCAATGAATATTGATATCAAATATGGCACCAAGATTTCAAACTGGAAAATTTACAGAACAAATTACTTCTATTTCATTAAAAGTTTCCATTTAAATTCTGTGGAATTGCAAACTGTCAGACATGCTAATTTTGTGCCAGTAGTTTGTGCAATATGACTTGCTGAGTTTAAAGTTTGATGGTAAAACATAAATCTGAGCACTCAGGCTGTGCCCATGGCATCTCAAATCCACCTTTGGATGCATCAAACTCTGGACAAAAACATATCTCCTCATAAAGAGCAGAAGAGATGTGACTTTTGGATACAGCTCTGGCCCAAGTTCCTTGGATGTTTCCAGGCAGCCATGGCTTTCTCACTACATGCAATTTAATAATTTCTAATCCCAGAATCTACAGCTGTAATGAGGCATCTCTGATATCATTGCCATGTTCTGAATTTTGTGGTCATCTTTCCACCAGTTAATAAAAAGTGATGTGGAAACATTAATACTTAAAGTTCTTTTGGATTGAAAGCTGCCCACAAGAGGAATCAAGCAACTTTCACATTTTCCATGGGCAAGAATTTGAAAGACTCAAATTCCAGCTGCAAAAATCAGGGATAAAAAAAGAATTTCAATAAAGAAAACCATCAACCCGGTCAGTGCTGGTGTTGGATTTCATGTAAGATCTTTCTCAGAAAGGTCTGCTATAGCCTCACCTTTGCCAGGTTTACTGCAAAACGGTGCTCCTCAGGCTTTGCTTTAGTGTGCAATCCAGGCTTTTCTAAGATATATATATATATATATAATCATTATATTACATGTTTTTTATGAAACCTCAGAAGAATTTAACCAAATAAGTATATAAGACTAGAGTTCCCTAATTTTTTATCAGGCCATGAGAAACAGGACATTTTTAGTGCTTTGACCATGTGTGCTGCTACGCAGGTAAAACTAAATGATCATTTGATCTATTCACATGCTCCCCATCTCATGTAGTGCAGAGCATGAAGTGTATTAAATAACTTATTTTTTCTAATAAAGCCAACCTACACTTACTGAAGATGTGCACCATATCCCTGGAAGCTGTGAAGTGTGAAGCCAAAGTAGAGAAATGGACAGAAAAGGAATGGATAGCTTAATGGACTGTATTTTTGTCTTTAACCCATATTTATTCTGACATTTGATAGAAGGTTCCTTTTTAGCGTAAGTAATTTAAATACAGATAACTGCAGAAGACAATCAGCTAGATTTTGCTTTCAAAACACTGATTAGAATTAAGTAAAAATAAAGTATATTTCACAAGAGACTTCAAGACTTTCTTTTTTTTTCATGCAGACTCGGAATGAAACTTAAGTATACCAATTTACTCAAAGAAATGTTAATGAATTGAGCTGAAGCAAAATGTGTGGCTTTCTCATTTTTTTTCCTAAATATGTTGAGGCTGAAAATAATTATACATAGGTTGCTAGAAGAGAAAACTTTCAGGGACTTTCAAAATAATAGCTGAAGCCTGGGGCAGTTGTCATATCTAACTGTTTGGTAAAAGAGCAAATGAAGTCTAGAAAAATAGCTAAAAAAGAGTAAAATTGCATGCACAATGGCTTGACTCCATCAACTACAATAATTAAAAGTTTAAAAAAGAAAAATGAAGGGGGAATGGGATGTGGTTGTTTGAAAAGAAATATATTTGTCAAATCACTTGGGATCATGGGAGAGATTGAAAAGCATATTACTCTGTTTTCTGTTGCAGTTGTCTGATTTGAAAAATAAAGGAATAATCTCCTGTATTCATGTTGCAAAGACAAAACTTTGATGTCCATTTTGTATGATTAAGGCAGTTTTTTAATGGATTTCATACTTTTTATTGCACAGTGCAGTGTCTGGATGGCATGATATGATTTATGATGACATGATTTGAAATACTTCTGAATATATTCGATCATGAGGATATGTATTTTTAATATAACTGCTTTTAAATCTTTTCAAATCTTGTTTATTTTCCCAATTTCTGTCTGTTCTACAAGTTTCATTAAATTACCCTCATTCATATTGATTTTTTTTGTGTATGCACAGGTTTTAAATGGGGAGTTATATATACCAGCTTATACTGAGAACTAAAGTTGTTGTGTATTATGCATAGCTTTGACTCCAATACTTTGCAAGCATGCTTGTCTTTTATTAAAGCATTATAATATGTGAGTGTACTATTCTATTACAGCACAGCAGACACTTTGTTAATGTGTTGTATTTATTTAAGTACAAATCTTTTCTGTTAATGTTTAATAACATATAATTTATTAATGAAATTTGAGACATGATTAAACAAAAGACCTAAACCTTAGCCTTTTTTGCATTAAAAATTCACCAAATTCAATTAGACTCTATTTCTGAAGTATATTATACAGAAGTTTGATGCCTATATGAATCTATTCTTCTTTCTGTCTTTTTTTTTTTTCTTCAGCTGTAAATTATAGGAATTGTAGACATGTCTGCCTAATCTAGTGCTCTTCTGTGATGGAGTGACTGCATCAGTGAACAGCCACAGCTGTGATCTACCTGGATATCTGTAAGGGATTTGATATGGTCCCCCACAATGTTCTTGCTGCTAAATTTAGGAGATAGGAGTTTGATGGATGAAGTGTTAGATAGATAAGGAAATGTCTGGATGGCCATATCCAAAAAATTATAGTTAGAAGAATTATAGTTCTGTGTCCAAGAGAAAATCAGTAATGAGTGCTTACCCAAGGTAGGGTCTGTACTAGGACTAAGATTATTGATTATTTTCATCAATGGCATAGACAGTAGAACTGAGCTCACCCTCAGCAAGTTTTCACGTTGCACCATGCTAAGATTTGTTAGAGAGAATGGATGACATCCAGAGGGAGCTTGAAAAGCTTAAGGGGTGGGGACAAGTGCAAGGTTATGAGCCTGCGTTGGATGTAAATCCCAATACTGAGACAGACTAAGGAATGGATGAATTTAGAGTGGCCCAACAGAAAATGACTTGGAGACATTTGTTGGTGCAAAATTAGACAGGAGTTGTCAGTCTGTGCTTGCAGTTCAGAAAGCAAATTGCATCCTGGGCTTCATCAAAGGAAGGATGGTCAGCAAGCCCAGGGAGGAGATTCCCCTGTCATGGCATCCCACCTGGACTATTGCATCCAGGGCATGAAAGACATGGATCTTTTCATACAGGTCCAGAGGAGGCTCATGAAAATAATCAGACTACTGAAACACCTATCCTATGAAGAAAGGCTGACAGAGTTGGAGTTGTTCAGTCTGGGAAAAGAGAAAATCCTGAGAAGACCCTCTTTCAGCCTTTCAGTACTCAAAGGGGCTTATAAAACAGGATAGGACCCATTTACTAGGGCCTGTAGTACCAGGGCAAGGGGCAGTTGATTTTAACTGAAATTGGTTAGGTTTAGACTGGAAAAAAACCCCAACATTTTCATTATGAGAGTGGTGAGACAAAAGAGTAGGTTGAAGGGGTGGATGCCATCCTTGCAATTGTTCAAAGTCAGGATGGATGTGGATTTGAGCAATATGACCTTTCGAAAGACATCCTGGCCCATTGGACTGGACTAGCTTTCCACTCAATTCTATGATTCTATATCCTACTAGCTATTCCAGAGTGACTGGTTGAATACCAGACAAGAAAAGCTTGGAATTTAACTGAACATTTCCTTTTCCTCAGCAGTTGTTATTCTTTGTGTTATGAGACTCCACACTAGGGTCGTGTCAGTCACTTTAGTTCACTTTTCTTTCTACTTTTTTTCTGTAAAAAATACTTCTTTCATTTATTAATTAATGAAAAATTATTTTTTTCATTCCAGGAAGGAGAAAATACCTCAATAACATTTATAATTGTTTTGCTAGTCTAGGTGCTAAAATCCCAAACCTTAACTCCTTTAATTGTTTTTCTATTTCTTCATTCAGTCTTTGGTAGAATTATGAAACGATATTTCTCAGGAACCTGTAGCACAGATAGATATATATTTTCACCTTTCTGAGGGTGCACTATTATTTCATAATTTCTCTTGTAATTACTCAGAAAATCTCCCTGATTACTTATAAATACCACTGAATCCATTGAATACTTGAAATTGTTTGAATACTTGAAATTGTTTGTCTCCTTAGTGAATTAGGACATTTAACCAATAACTATAAATAAAGCTCTAAGGCATTAAGTACTTCAACCTCCAAACAGCATCTCTGACCTGCACATAACTTAAATATGAACTATGATAATAAACAAGTACATTTATTTGAAGTCAGACCCAGGGAAATTTACATAAAATTTTCAAGACTATCATTCAGTTCATATGTAATTGGTATCTATTTGGTATCTGGATTAGCTTATCTTTGGAGGTCTCTTCCAGCCCAAACTATTCTAAGATTCTATGATTCTATTAATGAAGAAATTAATGACAGTACATTTAATGGCTACTTTAGACTTTAAATTTGTATGGGCAAGAAATTGGCCTTACCTGAGTGTTACAAGTTTTCATATACTCAGTAAAGATGAAATTCCATCTGAAATATGTGTGTTTCAGAGCTGCTTATGCACTGAAGCATGTAGACTTTTCTACATCAGTCATCTTAAAGCAAGGCTGTTAAAATTAAACAGGGGAGTTTTTCACCTGTGCAAATGAATCTCAGACTCCAGGAAATTTAAAAACAAAAAACAAAACAGAAACCCACCTCACAATAACTGTCAGAGGTATGAAAACTGTCTATTACAAATAGATTACATCCATATTCAGAAATTGAGAGTTTCCATTTAGAAAGGTATGGTAAAATCTCTGCTGGGAATTTGTGTTGGGGAATTGTCTTTGAGAAAAGAAGAGGGAAAGATAAGTCTGCACAAAAGCAATCTAAAAAATGCATGGTGCACAAGTCATCAATAGTTTATTTTTAGTATCATTCCGGATGAAACAATTCATTCTAGTATATGTACCAGTACATCTTTTTGATGCAGGGAACAGCTCTCATAAACCAGAACTGGACATCCTTAAACCAAAGAAAAGTATGGATTATCTTTGTTTTTTCCTTTTTTAATTCTTTTCTAGTCTTTTTTTTTCTAGAGTTAATTATGAAGAAATTATATTGAAAAATTAGATGGTTTATTAGTACCTAAATAAATGTCTGGAAAAAATCTCATTTTAAATAATATTTCTCACAAACAATTCCTAAAGTGTCCTTGTGTTAGTGTATATACAAGGGATAGGCAAGTTGTCTCTTCCACTCTGCCTGGACATGCCACTGATGGATTTCTATTAACACATTTTTTCATTTATCTTCCATGACCCCTGAGCGCCTTTTCTCCTACATACTGCCAAAGTAATCAAGCGAATGATGCACAGATATCTTTTTTTTAAAGAGCAATTCCTTTCAAACTTTGTGGTAAGAAAGATATAGAAATTGCTCAGAGATGTAACTTCTGGCTTTCTTTTAATATTTGGCTTAAAAAAAAAAAAGAGCTTTAAGAAAGATTTTCTAATTATGGGTTTCTAGGTACACTCCCAGATGACAAATAATACTTTGAAATCATAAAAATGTTGTGTTTTCCTTTAGAAAACAAAGGTAAGAGAAACATGTATTTGATCAAAAAGCTAAGTAGTGCAGATCCTTGAAAATTTTCCAGAAAGACATAGCTTACAGCTAAGGATTCTGTCCCTGGGCTTGGTAATTGGAATCTCCATGCTGATCTGAGATGATATATGAAACTGAATTGAACAGAAAAAGAAGCTGTACTTTGCTGAAAGTTGCTAGAGATATTACTAAAGTGAAGCATTTTCTAAAAAGTTAGAGCAAAGAGACAGTAATTACCTTATAAGGTTCCTAAGTTGTCTGTTCCAACCTTCAACAACAGCTTCCACTGAAAAGTAATCTGAGTGTCTGCAGAAAAAAAAGAGAGAAGGAATATTGATAAATTATTCTCCATGTGTATAGACATATATTTATACACAGCCTAGTAATTTTTAGGCTACTGTAGTCACTGTAGTAAGCCTGAATGAGAACTCACATACTGCATCACAGGATATAGTTCTTATATATGTGGTAGAAAATTGATGGTACTAGATATGGTTGCAAAAGTTTCCTTTTATAAATAAAACATATGGGAAATAAATTAAAAATGGCTTTTAAAATATTCAGAATTGATTTTTAAACCCTGTGAATTTCTCTACGTAAATACCTGAGAGTTTATCTTTCTTTATGAAAACTGTCTTGAAGTATGATCTTGAGCTACTCAGTACTTTGCACAAAGCACAACTCATAGACAGGATTATCTGCCATACTGAAAGTTCATACTCAAGTTTTCTTCGTGTCCATATTTTTCTTCTAGACCTTTTTTCCGCACTGATGAAGCTGAACACACAGAAATATGCAGAAATCTGTAATTGCGTAATGTTATTACTCACACACAGTGAGTATTTTATAATATTACAATTCAAACTTTTTAATTCTGTTGTGGAATAAATATCATTCTACTATGTTATTAAACAAATTACCAAAATCTGCCCACTCACTAAATAAATCAGGCAGTATAATTGAACATAAATAGCTCCTGGTACCAACCTAATCTGTTGAGATAGCAGAAATGTTTTGATTCCTCTCGCTAAGCAGAGAGCTCTGGCAAGTCAGGAAAGGCTTCACAGCTTTTTTCCTTTTCTTTGGAAACTAAACTGATACCATGTCTTTCAATTATCTGAACAGGGAAAAGATCATAGACATTGGCATTCAATTAAAAAATCCAATTCTTAGAAAACCCTCAAAAGGTACAAGTGGCATTCAATAAAATTTAACCCCTAATTAATTTACATATGTATTGAATTTAAAAGTGCTATTTAGGTTTAAACAAATGTATCAGAAAAAGTTTGTGTTTCATGAAAATTAAACATAAAGTTGTCTCAAAGAACCTCTTAAGTGAATTTTTTGTTGAAGTATGTAGCTACAAAACCAGAATTTTGCTGTATTTCTAGACAAAAATAAGATCTCCAAGAGAGACAGAGATCACACTAAAGCTATTATTCTTCTGGGAAGAGATTCAAAGGAAAATTGAATGGAAAACTTTTCATGATACTGAGACTCAAGTGTAAAGACTTAAAATGTGAACTGCCTAACATTATGATAGCTACTCACACTTAGAGAAATAATATAGAAAAAAGATTTTTCCCAACTCTGATCTCACATATTTTATTGGAAGTTTGGTGTGATTTCTTTTATCTCAGTTACAAAGTGATATTGATCATAATCAAGCATAGGGAGGAGGCTCTGGAAAAACCTCTGGCACACATGGAAAAAAGTAGTGATTTTTAAAAACTTCTATTCAACCTTACTCAGTTATTTTTGTTTCTTCCTTCATCTGTGTTCTTATACAATTATAGTGATATCTGACTGTAAACACAGCTGCCCTAATGCAATGCACTGAGAAAGAGTCCTAGATGCAGGAGATTTAATTTTTCATTTACTTCTACTTCTCTGAATTTAAAATAGTACCTGAAATACTGCTTCAATTTGAAACAGTGAACTTTTCCCTAACTAGATATGGCTGAGATTTCTCCAAATATTGAAATAACATTTCTGTGCAGCATGTCAATATTTCATTCATTTTCCAGGTTTACCATACTAATCTGACATGTTTGTGTAATTAAGAATTTTTACTGTTACATTTCATGTATCTACCAAAATAGAAGAGTTCTAGACAGGGTCTCAGAAAATGTGATGGAACATGATATGATAAAACAAAAAGGCAGTCTAAGACAGGAGGACTTGGGTGTTTTTGTTCTAGCATGGGACAGAGTCTCTCATCCTTTCCTAGTAAATTCATATTAGGACACTTATGGTAATTCTGTATGTCATTTCATCTGCTCTCTATAGAATGAATGACATGGTCATAGTCTTGTGTGCTTACTGGCTCTACTTAGTGTAAAATGATAATTATTTATAGAAAAGAAAAGAAAGGCGAAAGGAGAGGGAAAAGGAGAGGGAAAAGGAAAGAGAAAAGGAGAAGGAAAAGTCTATTTTAAATATTTTACAGAACTCCCCATGTAAGTCTATATATAGATATATCATTTTGCGGAAGATCAAAGTGGATTTTATCTAAAGTTCCACTTGCCTTTGTTATTTCATCTACTGTGCATAACTATTAATCTGTAAAAGATACTGAACTGCAGAGGCCAGAAGCTGCTAGTCTAACCATTATTTTTGTTTCTCCTTAAAGTCCATTGTGCTGGTAAACAGAAAATTAAGGTCAGAGATTCACACAGAGCAGCTCTGTTAAATAGTTTAAAATGGTGTGCTGTAATTATGGTTTTCCTATCTGCAGAAAAGGCAGTAAGAGACAAAAGTTGAATTTTGAAAGATTTGCACAAAGATATTTATTTGCTGCGGACAAAATGATTGTAAGATACATGCAGTAATGGATACAGAGAAGATAAATTTCAATTAAGAAGTCAAGAGGGAAAAAGTGACAAGTTCTGGTTTTCACATTATGCATCACATGCCATATTCTCACTAAGAACTACTATTTTGTCTATTTGCTTGTCTTGATATTCTCTTAGTAAAGAATGCATTTCTTTTTTGGTTATATTAAACTAAAAGAGAGACACCTAGGCATTTTAAATGCACAAAAAAGATTTGTCCTCTTTTACAGTGTATTACAAGTTCCCTCTAGACACTGTTACCTATTTTCAACACCCTCGTACAGCTGCAGTCCTGCCATAATACTGCTATAAGCCAATAGAAGGCTTTGCTCTGTTAAACCTGTCACTTCTGGCAGCTGTACTCTTTCTTCTGTCATATTTCTCTTCCTCATCTATCTGCTTGATGCAAAAGGAAAAAATGCCCCATCATTCAGTATGAGAAAGACATGGACATAATGAAGTGAATACAATGAAGAAACACAGAGTAAAAGACTGGACTATCTGACATATGATGAGAGGCTGAGAAAGCTGGGAGATTTCAACTCAGACAAGTGAAAGCTCAGGGAGATATTATTCATGTGCATAAACCTTGATGGGGAAAGTAAAGATTTCACCTACGGGCTAGAAGAGCTACCTGCCCTAGCTGCCCCTGCTCTGAGCAGGAGGTTGGACAAAACATTCTCCAGATGGGCCTTCCAGACTCAAACATTTGGTGATTGTTTGCATAATTTAATAAAAAAAAGTTCATTGATATTACATATGTTCACAATAAAAGGCCTAGCAGTTTTAAAACTAGTACAAGGGAAAATTTATGTTAGTATTTGCAAAAAAGGCATTTTTTTTCTAAAGTGCTAAAGTACTTATGTTAAAATTTTATAGAAGTAGCGGATTTTCTTAGAGAACGTAAATTGACTTTCATTTCGAAATACATCCCTTTAGTACTGGACCATCTAAGTGCATAGTCCTAAATTGTAGGAAATGTAGGTATTTATTATAGGGAAATGGAGACTGAGTATTCCTCCATCTTCAGAAAAATACCAATAAGGATACTAAAAAAAGAGAAATAGTATAAAATCTCTACTCTTATATTGTTTCTTTCAACATGCACCTTGAAGAATATCTTTTTCACAAACATGGAGTAGACATTTTCCCTTGCGTGTGTCTAGGACACTTCCCCGTACTTCTACTCTTACTGAAATAAAATTATTTTTCCATATGAAATTGCCATCTTTTGGTTTTCAAACAAACAGACAAAATCTGCCTTCATTTCTCTTAAACCCTTTGATTCTACCCTTTCAAGTACTTTTCTTCAAGGATTATTGTTGTCTTAATTCAGTGAAAATACCTCTCCTCCATAAACAATGATTGCTGCTGGTCCAGCTTCCATGTATCTGTGAACAATACCTGTTCCTCAAACTTTTCAATATCTCAAATGACCGTGCAAGCCCAGCCACTACCCTCAGCCAAGATCTCTAGAGTCTGAAATGACATGACACCAAGTAGCTAAGAAGCAGAGGTAATGTGCTTTTTCATGTCTGTGTATAAATCAGCAAGGCTGAATAGCTCTCAATTGCCACACAGGGCAATAGGCATTAAGGTAAGTGCTAATCTTAGTAATGACTGAATCCTTGAATCCAGCTAGAAAAATCCAACAACACAGTAATGTCTTGCATAGTAGAGTTGCCAAAAGTGGTTTCTTCCTAACATGAAGTTGTACTAGCAATTTGTAAGTGATTAATGATATCTAAAATTTCAAATTTCACTTTGAACAACAAATGGAATTTCTGATGCAGCATGTCTGTGGCCCTAAATTGATGAGTCAATGTGGAGCAGTTCTGCTCCTCTTCCAGAGCTGTTTTCTCTTTGCCTTTCAATCTGAAATTACATTGTGAAAAAGTTCTTCTACTATGAAGACAGAAGACCAATTTTAGTTTAAAATCACCTTGATGAGGCTTCTATGTTGCCATCAATTTTGATTTAATCTCTAAAATAAATGTCTTTAGAATTTATTTTTTACAAAGGAAAGCATTTAAAATCTATCTCACCCAGGCTAATATCATGCTGAGAAATTCAATTACATTTCTATGCAATTATACCAGTGTTCTCCTTTTTCTAGGTCCACAAAAATATTCACATTTCAAAAACTTACTTGACTTTCTAAAGTTCTCCAGAAAAGTTATGGAGTTACTATCTTTGTCTTGGAGCTTAGGTACATTTTTGTCCAGACTTACAATTTAGCATTTATTAAAGAGAAGAAAATCACCTTTTAACATTTGTAATGATTGATGATGTTAATATATGAGAAAAGCCAATAACAATAAAAGCTGAGGTAATTGCTTTGAAACAAAAAAGCACTTAAAATGAGGGAATAAATGGGATAAGTTTGCTTTAATACAGTGGTTCTCATACAACATGCAATTAACAGATTAAGAATGATAAAAGAGCCAAGGCCAGTGAGAGCCACAGTTACTGAGTGAGCTTTAGATAGAAGTACTATTGTGACCCACAGAATATGCAAACTTTACCAAAAACCACAGAAACAACAAAAACAACAACAAAATATTTTCAGTAAGGATGAGAAAATGTGGTCTTGCTCATAATATGTTACCTATTTGAGTTTTGGGTTTTGAGTTGTGAAAATAAGTAAAGCATTGACACACCATGGTGTTTAATAAAATTTGCTCATAGGAAATAAAATTTTGTTGCGCAGTCAAGCAAACATGTCCTAGAAAATCTTGCTAACAGCCAAAATGATTCTCAATTATGTTTAAGTAGAGCAGGTCTGAGGAGAAACAAAATGATTGCTTAAGTAAGCAGAGGATGCTGCTTACAGGGAAAGAACACTGACATATTTCATGTATTACTGCAAGCCAAGTATTTTTCAGGAAAGACTTGTGTCTTACTCTTAGTCATAATATCTTCTCTGCATGAAAAGCAGGTTAATTTATCTTCTGTATTGTAGTCCTCTAAATTTTAAAGTTCATAAAATGATAGCTTTAATCTGGATTTTGTGTGATAAATGTAGCATTACTATCTGAGCAGTAGCCTGAGCTCAAAAAGTTGTATATTTTACTGGATTTTTTTTACATTACATTCATGCTTCCCCAATTTTCAACATAATAGAACATATATAATTCCTATTGAATAGATATAAGTCCTAATGAGATATTTTATTTTAAGTAGTTTTAATGTGCATACTTTAAATAATTATTTCATCTTCAACACAAACCTCAAAGCCCTTTAAAATCACATTTAATGTTCCAATACAAGCAGTTTATCTTCATCATACATAATGTATGTATTAATTTTTCTTCATATTCATTTTCATATTTATATCCTTGCAATAAAAGATTAATTATATTGCTTGAAGCATTTTAAATATGTCTAAGACTTATTTCCCCTTTCCTGTTTTCTTATACTTTTTGCTTGCCTTGTATAGCATGCTCTTGCAAAGGGTTTGCAGCGTGTTAAGTGAAGGAGTAAGCTCTATATCAGCTTAAGCAGCTTAGGTTAAATGTGATTTTTCTGTAGGAAATATCTGTGAGATATGGATTTCCAAGCTTTCCAGATGAAAATGTTCTTGCAAAGAATACTCTGAATCACATCTGCACACAATTCTGCACACCATTCAGCAAACCTACCAAAATCTCAAGTTTCATTTTCCATGGTAGTGGAATCTCTTCCCTAGAGTGTCAATTTTCCAGTTATTTAAGCACTGGTCTCTCTGTGGCATGAGATGCAACTGACTGATTAGAAATAGTTGATGTTCATTTTGAGGTTGTATATTTCCATTTTTCCTGCAATCAAGATGCTATTCCAACTGTTTTTAAACTGGAAATCTGTATGCCAAATGGGCAAAGAAAATCACAGGATTTAGAGAGACCAAAAAGATTGAAAATCAATATAACTCCTAAATTTGGAAGAAGAAAATAAATATCCTATACATAACTCAGATAATTTTTTTTCCCTTTGTACTTAACATTTCCTCTAATTTTATGGCAATGCCCTACACAAGGGTACATAACACCTCCAGCCATCATGAAATTGTCAACAACAAACTGTGTCAAACCAATCTAATATCCTCCCATGACACAGGAACTGCCTTGTGGCAAGAGACAAAAAAGATGTCATGTCTGGACTCTGGTGCATTTTTGATGCTGTCTCGTATGACATTCTCTTAATGAAGTTCAGAAAACATCATCTGGTGGAAAGTGGCTGTACATGTAAAATGTTTCCAAAAAGATAATAACACCCCTGTTTCACTGGCACAAAGAACCGATGACTAAACTGAGAACCTGTATCAGCAGCCAGAGAGTATCATCAGGGTTGACCTGATAATGCAGGAAATAGCTTATTTATTAAATTTTCAGGTGTACAAAACTGGAGAAAATTGCCAGGGTTTTGGAGGAATAGGAAATTTAGAGGACTCCTAATAAACTGGGGAAAGGTTTGGAAAAAAAGGGTGCTGTTTATAAGTTTAGGTAAGAATTGCACCTCAATTTAAAAATATATATCTTAAATGAGTAATATAATTGCATATTAGACCAACAAATCAAAATTTGAAGAATATATGCAAAGTATCAGATTTATTTTTTTACTTGGGAAAAAAAAAGAAGAAGAGAGAAAAGTAAATAGCCTACCTATCTCACCCATTTCAGCTGAGTAAAGTGATCAGCCTCATTAGGCAGGTGATTAGATGAGATTCCATAAGGATAACCTAAAGCCCATTAAAAATTACACTGATATTCTGTCCATGCACCTCTACATGAACGATGTAATATTGATAGGATCATAAATAAGTGTTATGGTTATATATTACTGTGGTGGTTTGACCAGGAAGAAGTGGGAATTCTGGGATGTTGTGGTCAAACCAATGGGTGCTTGGATTTTGATCTTGGCACCTGGTGTAGCCAGTGGGATTTTGGACACACCTCTGAGAACACGCAGGGGTTAAAAGCCGAGCTTCGGCCCTGGGAGGCTCTCTTGGGACTTCGAGGGACAGAGATCGGATCTCCCTTGCCCCGTCCAGCCGCTGCTGCTGGGCTGAGAGGGGCAGCCATGCGGTAGGCCTGGGCCTGGACAGAGATGGGGGTGAGGAGGCCTTGGAGGATGGAAGGGTGGAGGAGCCCCAAGAAACATCGGGCAGCCATTCCCCCCCCCCCCCCCCCTTGGAGACAGACAGAGAGAGAGAGAGCGCAGCCTGTGTCGTTATCTTGAAACTCAGTAAACATGTGCTGGCAGCAGGCAGCCCGGCTGAGGAGATGGGGGTGTGCAGCCAGGAGTCCGGCCGCCTGGAGGAGTTTGTAACCCTTTTTGGACAATGAAAACCTTACGGAACATTAACCCTTCCTAGACGAGTGATAAGAGTGGAGGAGGACGAAGGAAATGAACGAGTGATGGAGGTCTGGACCAGAGAGAGAGAGAGAGAAAGAGTGAGAGATGTTGAAAGAATGGAGAAGATGGAGTGGCATTTTATGCTGGACTCTTTCGTGTAGCCATGGACAGAGCCATGTTTCCGTGTGATACAGAGACTGAGTCCAGGGGGAGAAATGTCCCAGTGCCAAAGAAGATTCAGTGTGGGTACCCCTCGGCCCCAGGGGGTATATAAAATATGGGGGGGACAGATGTCCCAAAGGTGAGAAGGTGAGATACTGTGCTTTTCTGGAACTGGACAAAGCATCCTTAAAAAGACAACCCTGGAAGCAGCCCTGATCCCTGTTCGGTGGTGAGAGCACCGGAACAAGGACGGAAGAGGCCACTACGACACACGGAAGGACTCCCTCTCCTCTTGAGGAACTGAAAGTTTGAGCAATCTAAAGGGTGGTGTTGGACCCAGAACTGGTGATTTTGGAGGATGTATTGTATTGAGAATTTAGAGGGGAGGAGGGGGAGAGTGTTTTTTGTGAGGTTTTCATTTTCCTCGTGTTTTCTTTTTTTTTTTCTTTTGTGTGTAGTTTAGTAATTGTTTGTGTGTAGTTTAGTTAATAAACTTTTCTTTATGTTAAGTTGAAGCCTGCTTTGCTTATTCCTGGTCACATCTCACAGCAGACACCGGGGAGAAGGTGTACTCATGGGGGCTCTGGCTTTGCCAGGCCAAAACCATAACAATTACTATAAAATAATAGAGGAAGCCTTAAACTATTTATTTTGAAATTATCTAACATCTGTTTTTAAAAGATTATGGCTTACAAAATAGAAAAGATCAATTGTGTTAGTTATATTTCTTTCACCAGGCTTCAATTTAATCCCATACTTTGGGGCAAAACCAGGTCTAATAGGCAAGTTGGGTCACTAGACCAGTCACCATCTCTATGGCTCTAAGTCAATCATAGTTACTGATCTTTTGTAATTTTTTTTTAAATTTCAAGCTAACTTAAGTCATCATGGATAAACCTTCAAAGTAAAGGCACTCTTTGCCCTATGTCCTCTTCTGTACCATTTTCTGGACAGTGCTGGACAGTGCTGTGTCCTGCTGCTCCCACAGGCCATTCACCTTCTGCCTCTGCACATGCAGTAGCTGCAACCACTATGAAGAGATATAACCACAGGTTATCACAAGGAGCATAGCTATGATATAACATCAATTACTTTATAAAATGCAGATAAACAGTCTCTGACATCTGACCTTGTGAAAAGAAAACGGTCTTAGCCCCCACTCATAAAAATAGATTCAAGCTGCTTAAAAAAAAGGCTTCAGGGACCTTTGGAAGGACATATATGAACACAGAGTGCAGTGCTGTTAACAAAAATACGATAAAACAAATGTGATTGCAGCCAAATATGGATAAAGTTCTATGCAGCATTAATTCCCCAGGTTGTAGGTTTTCCATGTACAGGCTAAGAGGAAAGGAGATTGAATAAAGAAACTAAGGAAAAGGGAAACTTCATGCAGGGAAAAAGAAGTTGTCTTTTTCTGTTTTTAATCTCTCTATGAAAATGCATTTTGAGAAAAGGACTATATTGTTATATTTCAAGCTCTTTAGACATTGCTGTCAAAAGTTAGTTAAATTAGGAAACATTAAATAAACAGATCCTGATAAGAATGGCTACAGACCTAGCTTAAAAACTTGATTTATGTGTATGTAAATAAATAATTATTTAATCTATGGAAAATTCAAAATAAAAATAGCTTCTGTCTCTGGTAGCTAATATAATTTAAGTAATTGACTCCCTCTGCATGCATAATAGCAGACTAGTTTTGGAGTATCAATTAAATGGATTTATGAATAGAAAAAAGGATGCTGTTATGCTTCTTTCTTCATCTTAAAAAAAAATGAAAACAATATTTCTCAGAAATAGAAGAAAGACAAAAATAAAACAGTATGAAATTAAAACCTTGACGTGCTTGTCATTGCTAACATCCAGTGCCAGCCTTGCTAAATCTGCAAACAGCAGACCTGAGACATAAATATTCTAGTTCCTGGTAAAACAAAACACAAAATACCATTATCAATGGATGTACTTGTGCATTTTTTAACATGCTATGATTTATATGTTTTCCAGAGTCCTCACTACAGACAGCATTTCTTCAATGGGATGCAAAATTACTGAGGTATAAGCTCAAAAAATTAAACCCTTTTCATTACTCAAAAAGTGCAGAAATGAGACTAATTTGTCAAAATGCTTCAAGACAACTATGCCAAACCTAATAGAGTGTTTTAAATACTCTGTTAATGCACTCATGGACTTGTGCATGAAATATCAATCCTCTGATTAAAAATCCACACCCTATGATTCAGCACAGTCAATTTGGTATAGAAACTTGCTGTCACAGAAAAAATTATTGAAGGGAGACAAAACAACTAGGTGAAATAGGGTTAATTAAATAAGCTAAAACTGGTTAAATAATAGTTTTCTGACTTAAGTCTGCTAAAGAAACACATCCCTCTTATTCTACTAAAGCTTTATGTGAGCTATAATATAAAGAGATATAATTGTGAGTATTGCAAATTCCGGAGTTGTGTATTTTATTTATGTATTTATTTGACTTTCTAAAAGAGAAGGACCAAATGTTTGGTCCTTCCTCGTACTGCGGGCTTGCAGCTCAGAAAGCTGATTTTATCCTGAATCAAAGGAGGCATGGGCAGCACGCCGAGGAGGTTGTCTCTCTCCACGCCTGTGAGGCCCCAGCAGGAGCACTGTGCTCACCCCTGGGCCCCCAAAGTGAGAAGGACAGGGACCTGCTGGAGTGAGTGCACAGGAGAGGGGCCATGAACATCAGAGGGCTGGAACCCCTCCTCTGTGAGGTCAGGCTGAGGGAGTCAGGGTTATGCAGACAGGAGAAAAAAGGCCAGGAAGAATTTACAGCACCTCCCAGTACCTGAAGGGGTCTACAAGAAAGCTGGAGAGGGACTTTTTATGAGGACTTCTCTAACATTTGATCTCTCTAGGAATTGGGTGATTGCTTATTTGTTCAGTTTGCTCTGAAATTGCTGCAGTGCTGCAACACTTGGCCTTGCTTCCCACCTTCATGTTAAGAAAACACAAGGATCATTTAATCTTTGAGACTAAGAAACAGTAATATACTGCTTTCAGGAACTCAAACCCATAATTTCTTTTGTTTTATTGCCTTCACTACAGCGGAATAGATACATTCAGCTACATACAGCTAACATGTATGTTAGGTGATGATTAAAACATAACTTGTTGACTAGTTAGACTAAGGACAAAGTTTGGAAAAGCGTCACTTGCTATTTCTTCCATGGCTAGGACCAGTCTAAATTTAAATAATTTAATTATTTATCTAAAAGTATTATTTAATCTAATAAAATAAAAGTTGGTAGAAATTCGACAGAAAAATAATAAAAATAGAAAATAGAATTTAACACTGGAACCATTCACTACTTTTAAATTTATTTTATGTCAGCAGGATTGAAGTATTTTGTATTTTTTAAAACAGGATCTTCACACATATTGAAGTGAGAAGAAGGGAAGTATCATCTTCTCTAATTTCTCTTTGATTCACCTTAGATACCAGCTGCAATTGAAAATATGATTATGTGAAACAGTTATTTGTCTCTCTGGGCTCAAAAATCCTTCACTGTAACCAAGCACATGCCATGAATTGCCTGAAATTAAATAAAATATTAGAAGGATGGGTCAGCACAGCAGTCACTTCTGAACCTTAAGTGCTCTTGATTTGAATCATTCTTTCATGAAAGCTTATTTCCCCTCTCTGTTTCTTGGGGTATGACATCACTAATTCACATATCTTTGCTTGTCCTCACTGTTCTCATATCTCCATGTAGCTCATCAGTTCTTGGCAGCTATGTTATGATGTTCATGATCCCAGAGTGTCATCAGCACTAAACCCAGAATTCAATCAAGAAGCAAATTTATAGTCTGGATCAGGCTAAGCAGATTAGGTGCCCACTCCGTAAAAACAATATGAAGGGCTGCCACAGACAAACAACACCAAATGCAGTTCCTGCCAGTGAATTTTCATTCAAATTCTGTGGTTCTCAAACAGTAAAAGCTGACTAAACAACATGTCTCTATTTATATTTTGTAATGGGAATTCTAGGAATGCTTCCAATGTGTATTATATGGGCTGAAGTACATTTTGGCTTTCTCTTCATAATCTAGGGTCAAACTGTGCAATGTATTTAGAATGCAGTATTAGTTTGGAAATGAATTCAGGGAGACAACTGAAGAATGTAAAATCTTTTATGAGAAGTTTTGATACATGAATTTGGCATAATTTCAACCCAAGTATACAGTACATGCTGGGCTTATGGTAGAGGCATGATAGTGTGGTGGGGACAAGGGCTGGGAGAAAGTTGTTGGCATTGGTAAGGGATACAGTATTGTAAGCAAAATTGGGGGTGGGGGTCGCATGCCAGGGACAGGTTTTTGAGGCAAATTCTCTCAAGGACATCCTAGAATCACTTACCACCTGTGAAGCTATGGCAGCTCTTCACTCACTTCAGGGTGGGGCCAAAGCTTTTGCATTCATGTACAAAAATGAGATGGTGCTGCACAACTAGACATGAATTGGGTGTTTGTTATAACATTGATTTATTGTATGTTTTACAAAAGGTAGCATTTGTGGTGATTGAAATCTCTGAAACAGGGTTGTCATTCCCTGTCTGGCTGGTGATGGCAGTCTCCATTACACATTGACATGAAAGAATGTTGACTAGGTGACAAGGCTTGCTGAACTGCTGTTCTGGTGAGTTCTTTTAACCAGCTGGGCCATTTCAGCTGTTACTGCTCCAGCTTATGCAGGATCTGTTTATGCTGACTGGCTTAAACTACTTGCAATCACATCCCAAATACTTCATACCCTAATGAATATATCTTAAATACTGCCACAGACTATCCTATGTGTCCATTTCTGACTATTTATATTTATTTAATCTGTGCTCAGTTTACCCAGTTCTGCAGCAGTAAAAACTATCAGAAGTCCCTGGGACAGACAGATTTTTCTCTCAGCATTCAAAGAACATCTATTAATGAGTCTACTCAGAGCAGAGAGTGCCTGGAGGGAATCTTCAGGGCTGACTGAAAATCCCACCTTGAAGACTCTCATAACAGTCAAACATTTTTCTCTAATGGTTAGTACTTCAGTAAAACACATATCTCAAGTCACTTTATTGTCTCAAAGATGTTTTTAGACTACCTCAGAAAATGATGACTAAATGTATTAGATATGCAAGCAAGGACACCCCTCATCCCTTGCTACTCTATGATTGCAATTATGTAAAACACTTGAATTCTGTGCTGGTATTATAAATATGACTTAAAAGGGTTAGAGACTTTGTTAAAAAGAGCACGATAAATAAGAGATGAGACCGTCAGGGAAGTCTCTCTTGCCTTTGCCCATAGCCTGCTCCATACAGTATTTCCCTTGAACATTGCCCCCTACAACTTCCTACTCCACCAGCCAGTCACTGTCCTGCATGTTATCTCACTTTAGTGGACCAGTGCTCTAACCCAGCTGAGCTCTCATGGCTGTGTCATCTAAAACTCCTTGCTATTTACACCCCATGAAGTATTGCCTAAGACTAGGAGGACATGACTAAGAACAATCTGGTGTTGCTCTGCTGCGATCCACACCGGCGCTGGTGCCTAAGGCACTGTTTGCAAATTCACCAGAATATAAAATCTATTTTGTGGGCTGTGCAAACGTTCCTTCAGCTGCCTACCAAGATTTGAAGTAGATTATTTCAGAGTCATAGTTTTCTATAACCTATAGGAGAGCTAGTCAAGACTTGTCTAAAAATATGGTCATTTTCCTGAAGGTAACTTATTGTCAAATTAAATATCAATTAATTAAATCAATAGACTCACTACAGAACAATCTCCAAATTTTGGTCCCATTTCTCATGTGTTTAGTTTACCCTAGAATACCTTTAATAGTACAGCTTGAACTTATGCAAATCTCTGAAGCTGGCTTTTAAACTTCTTCAACTTTAAAATCATCTGATTTTAAACTATCTGATCTTTGGGAATTGAATACAGTTCCTTGTTTAATACAAATGTTATAGATATTTGTTGATATAATTTGACTTAAGCCATCACATGTCTCATGAACATCTACTTTTGATCTTAATCAGACTCCCTTTAACTCACTAGAGAGAAATGTTGCCCTAAAGAATTCAGATTTAGACATCTGCCATGAGATAAAATGAACTAATTTCAAAGTGTCATTTACTTCCTTGGCTGAAAAATGAAGGTACTTATTAGCTCTTAGGTAAACACATACAATACACATACGTAAAGGTGACTGAAATGTTCCACCTTCGCTGGTGAGAATATATGTAGACTGAAAACAGCTTACCTTCAGAACCCAATTAACACAGATTAAGGTGGGTATTCCTGTACTTTTGTCTGAAAAGATGCAAACACTTGAAAGTTGCTATCCAGCAGCATTTAGAAGAAAAAAAACAACACAACAAGCCCTGGAAAAACTAATTTTTCAAAATGAAATTACTTTTTAAGCAATTTTCATACCTAAAGGGCCTACTTTTATTAACTTTATGATATAATATGCTCACAGAAACATTATTCTCTGTAAAAAATTCTCTGTAATGAAGAAAACATTTCATTCTGTTATGGTTACAGTAAAAATAATAATAAAAAAGAAACCAAAAAAATCAACAGATATTGTGAGAATATATGAATCATTCTCTTTTAAGCAATGAGAATACTATTTCCTAAGTGTGATAAACTTATTTTGTAGGCAACAAATAAAAGGCTACATATTAGTGAGGATTATTCTTAGACCAAATTTCATTTTACAACTCTGGACTATTTTACCCAGAGGGTTATTTGAAGGAAAAAGGATGGAAAGAATTGTACAATGTGCAAAGAATATTATTTTCTTTCCCCTCACCCTACTGAATAAATCAGGTTAATATAAAAATCTGTCATCTACTCTTCTGACAAAAAAAAAAGAAGTTGTTTGAAATAATTTTATCCTTCAAGGTGAAAATTAGGTAAAACAGATTTAGAAATATGGAAAATAGGACCAATTCATCATGAAACTTGGTATTTAATTAATAAGAAATGGGAAAGACTGCTATACATAAAAGTCTTGTGGACAACCTTAGGCACGGTACTCAAAAACTGTTTAAATTTTAGGTTCTTGAAAGGCTTTTTTCCAGTGTTATGAGACTAAACAGAATCAAATTGTTCAGATTTTTATGTTTATCCTTATGCCTGCTTAAGTCCAGTTTCAGAGAAAATTATCTGGAAACTGTGGTAATAAGAACAGAAATTTCTTCATTTTCCCCTCTGACCACTTTCTATGAGCCAGGTTAGGAATGGATAAAATACTTGAAAGGAATAGCATAGCCAGAAGAGCAGAGCTGAGTGCAAGAAGCCAGAAGGTTGGAGAGTGATGTGATAAAAAAGGTGTAGGATTGTGGGAGACTCTGCTGTTCTCCAGTGTCCATCTGGGGCCTTGGATGCTTCAGTCTCCTATTTGGAATTATTTAGTCACCAACACAAAGACTCACAACAGCCACAATGTTGAGGACTAGGTCAGAAAAACAGCCAAAAGAAAATTCCAAAGAGGATTGTGCCTGAGAATATTTCTATTCTGTATATTCACTCTCTGCACTTACTTCTCCAGGGGTATCACAAGGTACCTCTTTGTTAAAGTAGAAAGAGACATGGAATGACTTTATCCAGATCTTTTGTGTTGTTGTGTTTGGTTTTTCTTTCCTTGAAAGCTAAGCCAACTGAAGCTGCAGGTGCTGGAACTGCCCTTGGAATGGTGGTTTGCTGGCAGAAAACTTTCAGAGAAGGGGGAAGGCAAAGTTCATTCTTCTCCTTGTACTGAGGAATGACAACACATTTCTGCTGCCTGCTGGAGGAGTACCCTAGCGACCAGATTTCAAACTATAGAAGGAAGATTCAGCCCTGGACAATTTAGGGGGGAAAAAAAGAAAATGTAGGGAAAAAACCAACCAAACAAAAAACCCCACAAACAAAATGAAAAACCAAAACCCCAACAAATTAAAAATGAATAACAACCACAAAAGCCCTATAATCCTTTCAGGCAGCCTCCCCTGGAGATGTTTTATTCTCTGGGTTTCTGCTGGACAGAACATCCAGACCTGGTAAGAAAAAATAAGTTATAAAAGGAAGTGGAGTTTAAAATTTTGTGCCTAAATAACTGGAAGTACTTCTGTTGCACCATTTGAGTGGTTTTGTTTTATTACTCTGAAGGTTCTAACTCACCTTCTGTCTTACAACAGGCTGTGAATCTTGATTCCATTTCAGAAAACATTTAGGAACCACCATTCTTTACTGGATCTGGCTCAAAGGCCAGAAAACTTTACTACACTAATTTCTTTTGTTCTTTCTTTTCCTTTTTTTTTCAAATGAGATTATTTGGTAAAGGAATGGAAGGATAAAAGGTTTGGAACTTGGCAACACCAAACAAAAAAGAGAAAGAAGCAACAGTGGTTTAAAATATATGAGATTAATGGATAATAAATTAACTTTTGTTTTTATTATGGATATTTACTTTGTGGTAACCTGCATGAAAATAATGCCCTAACTCACTGAAATCTTTATGAAATGAAGTATTGTCATGACTCATTCATACTTAAAGGACAATTCTTCAGCAATTATTTATACTCACTACACAATATATACAGTACTACTACTACTACTACTACTACTACTACTAATAATAATAATAATAATAATAATAATAATAAAGTTTAATATTTTTCTCTCCTTCTCAAAATTCCAATAAAATCACAGAATTAGGGGAAAAAAAAGAAAATCAAGATATTACACATAATTTTGGCCTCTCCGTCAGATGTAGTAGTAGAATACAGCTAACATTATTACATCCACAGATTACGGCCATTAGGAAAATGGTTTGTTCAATACTTCTAGATAGTATTTTTGGGGGAAGGCCCAGAAATGTGTAATTCCCCGTGTTACTTTAAATTATGCTAAAGGGTATTTCAAAATAGTAGGAAAGAATAAAAGAAGTCCCAGATCTGTGTTTGATAGGAGGATGTTGGTTCATTGTTCTTCTAAAATGTAAATTGATAAACTGCAGCTCCTTTGTAGTATTGCCTCGTGTATTTCAATTTTTTCCCCATTGTACAAATAAACCAAGAAATACTTAGCAAAGAAATAAAACTGAGATCAGAGATGATAGTCTTAACTTTATAGTAGTGAATTCGAATAAATTTCTGTCAATATTTTGAATCTCAGTTTTGCATTTAAAAAAAAAGGCATGTAAAATTTTGCTCAAAGACTGTTTTCAGGATTTCATCAAACAGATTTCTGCTCCATTGCCATACAGAAACACTTCATTAAAGTTAACTGGGCTGGTATATAAAGTAGTGACATATTTTCTATTAAATTTTATTGGAGAATCAAGAAAATAATTTTCCCCTCACAAAATAAAAGGTCATACCTACTGAGACTGTAATACAAAATAAGTAGTACTGAATATCACTGTGAATAACTTATTTTTTTCAAAATCAGTGGTAAGACTAAATCAGGCAAAAGTAGAAATTTGGCTGACCACCTTCAAAAAAGGAAATTCTTCTGAGCAGTTTTTAAAAATTTAACCCATATTTAACTACACAATAGTGTCTTTTGTTTCTGCCTCCTCAACCTATCTTACCTTTCCTTTTAGCTTTCTGCTAGTGTTTCATTCAGAATTTTGTGCTATATTTCTGACAGAAAGAGACAGTATTATGAAAAGGAAAGAGATTATATTCCTTGGAAACATTTAATTTATTATAATAATTTCAAACATACATTTCTTAAACTATTTCATTAAAAAATTGAACTAATAGGAGTAGGGGTATTAGGAAACTTATTTGAAATAGAAAGAGCAGGGTATAGCAAAAGAGTAATTTGATGCAAAATACCACCAAGTCAAAGTCAGAAAAATTGAACCTTGGCTTCTTTTTTTCTACTAGTTTTAGTATGAATTGCCTCTAAACACATAATGGAAAATACTGACACTAAGCATTCCCAGTATCCAATAGATCTTTGAAATATTATTGAATATGAAGACAATATTTCTGCTTATTCCGAGAACAGACAAATTTCACTATTTTGAGGACAAGTTCAGATTCACAAAATAGGACTTCATATCTTGTTTAGTTTGGACAAGAATTAGATCAATGAAAAGCTCTTGAGAGAAGTTTAAACCAGGCAGTCTTAATATTGCCAGGCATTGTAAATATAGTCTGTTAACTCAATATAGCTTAACACTGTTGAGATAAAATAAGACTGAACCCTATGGCAGGTGGGAGATTTTGTAAACAGCAGAGCAGGTCCTTCCTTCCTTCCTTCCTTCCTTCCTTCCTTCCTTCCTTCCTTCCTTCCTTCCTTCCTTCCTTCCTTCCTTCCTTCCGCCACTTCCGCCACTTCCGCCACTTCCGCCACTTCCGCCACTTCCGCCACTTCCGCCACTTCCTTCCGCCACTTCCTTCCTTCCTTCCCATGAAGAGAAGTGGCCCAGCTTTCATCCACCAGCTGTCCAAAAGGCTTTGAGAAGCAGATGGCTTTAATATGCCCTGTTACAGGATCACTATTGATCTATTTTGCAAATGGAGAAGAAGTAATTAATTAGTAAAAAATCAAACTGAGTGTAAGATGAGAGGGTGGAGGGGATGTACGTCTGTGGAAGACCTCTAGATAGATTTTGTACTCTTACAATGAGAGAAAATGCATTGCCTCCTTGTTAGTTAGAGTAGTTTGGGCAGGATAGAGTCTATTTAATATTAGCATAAAACCTAGGTGTAAAATAAAGCGCTTAGGAAAACAACCCATATGAATAAAGTGCCTAAATCACTGATTGAAATGGAAGATGATAACTGTCTCTAGAACCTCCAATAATAGTTTTCTCTCCTAGTCTGAGCATTTGCCTCAGTAGAGATGAAAATACAAAAGTCCAATTTAGTGCCTAAGTTAAGCAGTCCAGTTCCTGTCTTGAGACTGCTATTTTTAGTAAATAAAGACTTTTAATGCTATAGCTATTATGAAAACCATAACTCATTTAATTCTCTATAGCAGGAAGTTCTTCTCCATGAAAATACAGATCTGCATTGCACTGAGCCAGGCAGATGTTCTTAGGGTTATAAAACATGGTGGGATATAAGGAATTATAAACATTACAAAAGCTAAGAAAATTGGAAGGTAGCCTCCCATTAAGAAGGCAATATGAAGAGTAAGGCAAAATAAGAAGCATCAAAAATCAACAATAATTTCACCCAACTCCTTCATAGCATTCTGTTTCTGCAAACTGAAACATTAGGTAGCATTGTTCACCTTTAAATTCTCTTCTGTGGGAACTAAAATAGGCTGTCATCATGCCATATACTTCCAGCAGAGGTGGTGGTAAACTGCAGCTGTAGTCCTCAGCTTCTCTAGTTTTATGTTAAAAATATCAAAGACAAACCATTCTTTTATGCCCATTGCTAAAAGTTGTTTATGATGTATATAATTTTTTGCAAAGGTGGCAGAAATCAAGAATTTTATTGATGAAAAAAAAAACACTTGAAATTTATTCCTTTATAATTCAGTATAAATTTAAATAAAAACATTTCCTGACCCAAAGGTGAAACAGAATGGATTTTTTTTCTAAATATAAGCAGTGAATGCTTTCTTTAAAGTTGTGAAAAGCTACATACAATGAAAAAACCCTACCCTAGATAAGAGTGTTAATTAAAATTTTAATTGTATCTGTATGAATTACCAAGGGCAGAAGAAAAATCATATACAGAACATTGCTTGATGTTTAGGGTTTATTTTTTTAATTCCCTTTTTTTTTTAATGACATCCCCCTTCCCCCTTCTGTTCTTTTTCCACTGTTTCTGGAAGCTCATTCAGCTAAACGTGAGAGTGCAAGAGCATCCCCTGCAGGAACATTACAGCCCACGCTGATTTTCCCTTTTCTATGGTGTTTTTTCTTCTGTTAATTTGTATTCATCTTGCATGGTGCACAGTAATTGTGTCTAGAGAATTAGAGAGGGATGGCTATTGCAGTGGTAATAGAATTACTATCAGTGTTCTAAGCTGGTAAAAGGATTGTGAGTTTCAGTCAGAGGATTTAAAAACACATGCTGAAATGTATATTGGGATCTCATTTCTGCAGCACCACTTAAATATTTTTCTTTGGGGTTATAAGTGGGATCATTTAGAGTCAGCAAATGTTGCTAAAGAAGATGATACTAGAATTCTCTGAAAAAGCACCTTTAGCTTTGTACATGATAACAATATATAAATGTGAAGACATTCTGAAATGATCAAACTGCTTAAGTGTCCTTGAATTCAGTGAGAACTGATTCACTGGCTACAGTGAAAACTGATCCACTGGCTACAACAGTATTTACTCATTGTTATTTTATACTACCCATTTTTTTTCTTCCAATATGTTCTTCCTGATTTAATCTTTCCTGCTTTATTCAAATTAAAGGGAAAAGAGAAAATTTTTCATCCTTAAATGTCAACATATTATAGATATGGCCAAAACAACAAGATCTGTGTGTTGCTTTAAAGTGAATGTACAAAAATTAATATATGGCAGCAATTTTAAAATCCTGCTGCAAGTTTTATGGATTTTACAATATTCTGAAAGCAACAGCCTAATGACCACCATATAAAGTATTATATGTTTTAGTAATCCATTTATATTATAAAAAACAACAATAAAAGCCAGACAAATTATGTCTTTTGACCTCTTGAGGTGTTGATATTCTACCTATAAGAGCTAAACTCTAAATCTTTAAATCTGGCTTCAGAATTAGATGGCAGAAGGAAATTTAAATTATTTCACTTTTGTTTTTTACAGAAAATGTATCCTTTCAGTTTAGCTGAAACTACAGATCCTCTGAAATTTTTGTTCATACAAATAACATGCATAAAATTAATTTCTTCATGTCAGTTTAGGAAGGAGAAATTGATTGTTTGACTGGTTATTGTTTGATTGGTTATTTTCCCTCCTTTCCCTGAGTACTTTAGGAAGCCAAGGTCCCATACAGAGAAGAATTACATAGCAATGCCTGATAATGATCTGGGACTTGAAATGGAATCCAGTGAATGTTAAAAGGTTTTTTAAAATCAGAAGTAGAATAAGGACTTCAGTATGCCCTGCAGCTCTTGTTCTTTGTTCTGTTAATCTGACTTTTTCTCAATCCTCATTTGAAAAGCTGGAAGACACCCATTTGTATAATTTCTTTTAGAAGCAGTGTTCTTTCCCTTGGAGCTGGTAGAGTACCAGTAGGGTACCAGAGAGCTGGTAATAGTCAGGGCAGGTCTTTGCCTTGTCCTTTTTGGATTCACTTCCTGTACAGAGATTGGAAACCCTTGTGACAGAACAGCTGTTTGATCACCAGATTCCCATAATACACAACAAAGTGTGTACAGCTCTCCTGATAAAAAGAGTTTCTGGGGTTTTTTATTTAAAAGAAACTAACAATTAATTTCCAGACTTATAGACCTGTCTTTAACAAATTTCTCCCATCACTGAGATAAAGTAAAATGTAAGCAGGTCTTTAGGACATTGAAAAATTGAGAACAGTTTCTAAATCTGATTTTAATTTTGCCTTAAATGTCTTTTGCTACATTGACCAACTATTTACAGAGAAAGTTTTCTTCAAAATTTGTCTTTGCATTTCCTCACTAATCAGCTGAGATTTTGCCCAGAATCATGTCATAAATAGTAGTTTGGAGTTAAGAAGGACATCTTAGCCATCAATTCTGATCTCCAGGCAGTAATCTATACCATTATTGGGATATAATTGGGAATATCATTGTTTTCCACTCAGAATTTTGTGATATTGTCACAATGGAACTTATTTCTACCATTCATCCTGCTACAGATTATTTTGGATCTTCAGCCGCATTGGCAAAACACATCTAATTTCCAGATGAAAATTCTTTGAAAATCTGTATCCGTTTGCTAATGAGTTTGTGCTGTTCTTTGGACTGCAGTGTTCAGTTTTCTCTATTGCCTTTTTTCCCCTGATTATCTAAGAGAGAAGAAAATAAAGCTGCTCACAAGCTTATTCTGTAATTCATGTCTTGATCTTTGGTCCTTGTAGCATCTCTTCATTATACATTTCCATGATGTATTTGTGGCTTTTTGGTGGTTTTTTTTTTTTTTTTTTTTTTTTTTTTTTTTTTTTAATAAATAGTCACAACTGCACACAAAACCACATTGGAACTATTATCTCCTTAGGATTTTTCATTCCTCCCTTACTGTATATCCTTCCTTAATGTGTCCCAGTATTGTCAGGCATCTTCTATGGTCACATATGATTTGTTTCTATTTGCTAGCCTCTTCCATTGGAAAAATTGCCACAAAGCAACATTATTTCATATATGTGCTATAAGGATTTTAAATTGTTCAACAATAGTACACTTACTTGCTGAATCTATTTAAATATTAATTTGCTTAGAACTGTCTCATAGGTTTTTACATTCAAAATTTAAGGTGGAATTTCCTAGTTGGCAACACACTTTTCAGGCTTTCATATTCTATTCAATACTTACTTCTTTTTCTTTTTAAGTTTTTTCAGTTTTCTATTTATATGAATTCTAAAATATGATTATGCCTTGTGCTACATAAGTAGCAGAGGACTTTACCTGTTTAGATGCAGGTAACTAGGGCCATCTGAATGCCTTAGCATATCTGAAAGTCACAGTGTATGTAAGAACTTCTCTGGCCTGGCAGCTAGAGGTCAATTGGCTTTCCTTAACGTGTACACAGCAGAAACAATGCTGAGACTTAGGAAATGTTGTCTCACTTCAAATTTTCTTTCTAAATGATCAGATTGTTTTAATGATCTAGTGCTGATCTAGTGCATGTTTCCAATAAGATCTTTGTCCTACATGCCTCTCTGGTAAGTGTGTCTTAAACAACTTATCAATTTGGAAATGCCACTAGTTTCCTATGTTTAAATAAGTAATGCTTCCAAGACCACCACAGGTTTTCAGCTTTCTTTTGTAGACTCCGGAGTAAACCAGTCATTTTAAATTCTCAAAATATATATAAATCACAGGGTCAGTAGGTCAATTAAGACCTATATGTAGCTAATAAACTCGAGGTCTATTCACATTAAAAAAAAAGTAGTCGTGGCTGCCTGCATAATTCTCCCAGCTTTATTCACTTTTTGATTGGGATATTAAAGAATTTGCCTAGAATTTGGTGTGCAGCATCACTTAAATGTTGCCAGACTAAGATATCCACATAGATCTAGGATATATGAAACAAAGAAGAGACAAGACCCATGCTCCAGAAAGCAGCACCTGAAAGCCATGTGGGATAATCTAGAACATCCCACACTTATGTGAATTAAATCATTCCATAAGTCTGCACACTAGCACTATGGATGTTGAGATACCTAACTCACTGGTTTTAAATTTAGCTGTCAGTAATCCACGGAAAAATTCCTTTAAAACTGTTTTAAGTGTTAGTTATTTACAGGAGTAATTATTACTTTGGTTGTTTTTTTGTTTGTTTGTTTGTTTGTTGTTTGTTTTTTATTTTTTTAGCTATCTCTCCAATTCTTAGAAAGATATTAAGGTAAGCTTTCAAGCCTTACAGTTGTGACCTTGATCTTAACTTGTCAGGTTGGATTGGAATTCCCAAATGCAATAAATTTTCTGGAAAAGACTTTCACAGCTCTGGTTCTTCCTCCTCAAGACTAGAAAACAAATGTCCCTACAAAAGAGAACAAAAAGACCATGCAATTCAATGTCTTTGCTTTGACAGTGACTGACAGCAGATGACTGGTAAAGATAAGAAAGAAAACATCAATTTCTTCCTCAGTGTTTGCAAACCATGGACTTTTTGAGCACAAAGGGAGATCTTTTTATTCTGCAGACACTGCTACATTTTTTTCTTCTGTAGATATGATTTTGTTTTTACCTGGAAAAAATTAACATCTACAAAACAACTATTTTTGTGACTCTTAGCAGTAACTGCTGCAATGCTTTTCTGTAGCAGGCATATTCACCAGGGAGATGGTATCTGGATATGACTGAAATTAGACAAGTTGGTAAAGTGGCAGCTTATAGGCTTTTCCTAAGCAGTTTAGCAAGAGGGCCAGGTGGTGGCACCATTTTGGACAGAGAAAGAGCTGTGTGGCTGACATTTAGAAAGGAAGATTCTGGCTTGAGAGACAGGTAGTCCCAGCCACATGACAGATACAAGTTGCTGTTTCTGCAGCTCTTATGGATTACAGAGCCCTGTAGCACATTAGAAATCCTGGGATGTAATGCACCTGTTTCTAGTAGTGAATTGATGAGATTAGATACCTGTCACCCATCCACACAATATTGTCAGTTTCAGGCCTCAAACAAGCATCTCTGTTCTGCTGAAGTGGAGACTGTTCCATGCTGAAAAACATGTCAAGCCTTTTTTTTTTAAATTCTGGTAGGGATTTTCTCTGCCTTTTTTTTTTTCCTTGCTTAAAAAATGCAGATGTTAAGAATCTTTAAAATGGTTTCATGGAACAAGGATTATCACAGGCTGGAGGAGGGGTGCTGAAATACAGTTGGATTCTTATTTTTCAATTTTTTTTTATAGATATCACCACCACACAAAAGTAAGCACTGCCAGGAAAGAATATAATCTTTTATATTAAGCTTCCTCCTAAATTTTGCAAAATGAGTAAAGAAAAGCAAATAAATGAAAGACAACCCCAATCCTCATGAACCTCCTGCAAATAAACACAGAAATCCCCCCAACCTATTACAGAAATGGAGATCCAAGAAATTATTTTAATTTAATTTTGTCAATTATATGTTTTTAATATCAATTAAGTCCATATTTTCCTTGCCGAGTTTCAAAAACATGCCTAATTTCATCATTTTCCAAAAAAAAAAAAGTTATTGCCTTGACCCTTCAGGGAGAATTACATGACTTTTAGAGTCTTTGTGTCAGTATAATTCAGGATAACACTCTCTAAAATTCTGAGTCAGAGGATTAACCTGTTGCAGCAACAAATGTTTTCTGTCTATCAGCTGTTAAAGTTATGGCTAAATGCAATGTGTAACTGGCTCATAGGCTAAAATGCTGATTCCTCTGTAAATCTGATGGCAACCAAATTAACTAGGAAGTCACTTGGCTCCAGTGGCTTTCTGTTTGATATTAAACTACTGGAAAGACGATGTCTCCTATAATAAGAATATCTAGAAGTTTTATATCAGAAGACTGAACTAGTTTTGAATTTAATTACAAGGCAGTCTAAAGAATATTTTTCTGCCATTTTATAAACAGAAAATCTAAAATATTTTAAAATAAATCTTCTACTCTTTCTTTTTTGTCTCTCAGTAAAATCCTACTAGCTACTGACTAGGTATCTGAGTGCACAAGGAAAATACTAATTTTAAATGTTGCCTATTTGAAATCACTTTTCAAATTCCAGGACACTAATACCTTGGGAAAATCAGAAAATTCAGATAGGTTATCTGGTTCAAGTAAAGCATTAGCTTTAGTAGATATAGAATCCATAAAATTATACCCAAATAAGAATGCAAATAAATAAATGTGTGTATACACACACATGTATGTGAAATAAGGCTCTGGAATATGCATGTCTTCCCGTTCCTCAACATGCTATAAGCAGTTCTCACTGTGTGCAGCCTATCAAATCTCATGCACTGACAGCTGGCTTACAGGACCACATCAGATACTTGATAGTTTTTGCACTCCTGGTGGTCCCCTGCAGCTTCCCTCCTACCTTTATGCTTTTTTTTATTTTGCTGAGACCAAAAGTGCTTCAGGTTGCAACAATAAAGTAAATCAGGTGTCTAAGTTTCCTTCTGCTTTGGTCTCCCTCTGTTCTGCTGCTGTGTCGGAGATACTGAAAGCAACCTGACATATTTATGTACCACACTGAAATGCAGAAAATTGCTCACTAAAATCCTTGGCAAAAGGAGACTCTTGCATTAACACGCAGCTGCATCACACGTGATCAGTCTTGGAAAATAATTTATGCAGTTGTACAAATAGACATCAGAGAGTTACTTTGCACGCAGTTTCCTGTCTGGTTGGTTCATATTTCCTATCTGCTCCATATGGTGAACTAGAATTAACATCAAGCCTATCTTTGACATGATTCATTATGCAAGGTCTTAATTCATATCACCTAGACTTTAAATGTATAGACAAAAAGTAGGTTCTGAACATACTGGAGGTAAAGCTGCCATTTTTATTAAAGAATGGTTAGTAGAATAAGTCACCTGGCACATAAAAAGGCATTAAAACTAAAGTATCAGTGGCACAGGGGTTTTTTGTAATCTTACTTTCATTAGTAAATTTAAAAATTAGTTTCACAAAGACTCATATTTAAATAATAATCTTAGAAAGTAATCACAACATAGCATAAAATATATTAATGTTAGTTAAATTTATCTCTTTGTTAATTTAGATTTTTAAGTTCTTGCCAGTATTAGAACAGAGCGATGGACAGTACATCTATTCATAACAAAGTCTAGTATGGGTAAAAAAAGTAACTGGAGGAAACACTGGTTGTGCAAAGTAACTAGCTATAAAATAGATCAAAAAGGCAAAATATTTAAAATAATATAGGCTTTACTGACATATGTTAGACACACAATGACAGAATCATCTAGGGTATATTGAGAGATGACTGATTAATCAATTACAGTATTTTTTTTATGTCTAGTTCTTGATGTTTCCAGGGTATGTATGAATTATAATTGTCATTGATTTATATATTGTTTACCTAAGTAACCAGTCACTGTTAGTCTTTCATTTGAAATTCTACCAGTTTGAGTACAGTAAATCGCTACAGGCAAATGTGTCTTACGTGCCTCTAATAATTGCGTGTGTCATACCAAGTTTTGGGCAGAGTAACAAGCATTTTACACAATGAAGGAAAATATTGTTACCTCTTCATGGACTACTGGGTAAATTGGTAATTTTCTTTTCTTGAAATATTTCTGCTCTACAATAATCATACAATAATATTATTATCAGTTAAACAGCCTTTGCTTGATTGGTCTGTTCTAAACACCTTAAAAATTAGGGAAAGTACAATATGAGATGTCTAGGAAATGTTGTCCTCCCAGGAATGCTCTTATCAAACTCCTATGTCTACTTTAATTGCTTCTTTTAAACTATTTAACTTCCTTTGACATGTTGAAGCACTATGTAGACAACTGTTTGAACTTAGTGAAAACTCTCTTTTTGTCAAGTGTGTGTCAGGATGTTTTTATGCTGCTGATATGCAGATGTTCTGTTTACTCTTCAAACAGTAACCACTGTCTGGAAATCAAAAAGCTATATAAAAACAGTATATCTCATTAACTCCAATGAAATTAATAATCTGTAGATTATTAAGGAACCATTCAAATCAGGTGCAGTAAGCATGCAAGATGTCTTAAGAAACTGGTTTTCTGAAGTATAAGAATGACAGGTCAAAGGCTGTGATTTCTTAGGCTCAAATAAAGTGTAATAGTTTACAAACAAATTGTCTATGAATCCAACAAGCAGCTGTCTCTAAATCAGACACGTTTCTGTGCAGAAACACAAGTCTTTTAATTCTGTATTATCAAACATATCTTTATCTTACATACTAGTTAAAACCTCTTCTGCTAGAATTTAAAATATTACCCTTTGGATAATGAAAGAGAAATCTTAACAATATTGATTATTTTTAATAATTTTTAAAATAAAATGTAGATAAGTCATATTAAAGAGAAACATACCTAGAAATTACATACTTTGAAATGTTATTTCCTAATAACCCTTGACTATTCTATTAACTAATTATAATAGTAGATAACATTATTATAGATACTACTTCCCAAAATAATGTAGGTATCTGTAATTAAATAGCTGTAACTATGATATACTTCAGTGCACCGAATATAAAACTTTGCATAGCAACAGGTGGAATCACTTAGACGTGTTAAAACAACAACTCTATAACTACTGAAACAAAATAGGAGTAAGGAAAAACAAACTTTTCTGTACAGTTTTCTTGCAAGGAGAAAAGGGTTTTGGTTCATCCTAACTGCAATTTACAACAGAGGCATACCCTAAATTGGTCACCCAGAGCAGGTTTATAAAAAATGAAAAGAAATAGCCACTTTTAGGCATACCCTAAATTGGTCATCTAGAGCAGGTTTATAAAAAATGAAAAGAAATAGCCACTTTTAGGCTTTGATTTATCTTACCCTCATATTCAGGCCTAAAATGGGTCATATAAATTGAACACTAGATACCCTATTTTCCTTGTATTGACCACTCTCTCAGCTAAAAAAAATTCTCAGGTAAATATTATTTTATATACATCTGAAGTCATCTTTAAGGCAGATTATTTTTATCACTCGTACCCCTGCTAAATATTCCCTCCCCCCACTCCCTTCCCCCACAAAAACAAATTGGTGAAAAAAGCCCTGTTACTTTTGTGCCCATTTTTGTAGTGATGGTAAACAATTTTCTTGACAGGCTATAGCTAGAGAATTTTTGTAATAGGCTTACATCCACTTTACATATATTCATATAAAAATGAATAAGGGGCTCAAACTACATTCTAGTAGTTAAAATATGTTTTTCCAATGTGGTGTTAACTACAACCTTTTAAATAAATATATAGTTCCTATGAACAGCAATTAAATGCAGTTCAATGAAAGACTTAATTTCATTATGCTTCTTTATAATTCAGAAATTGCTGGGACACATATAGTGCTTTTGTTAATGCAGTAGAAAAATACTGAATCCTCCTCCTCTCTCAGCACACCCAATTTTCCCAATTTTACAAGCCACATAGTATCAAGCTATTCCTTATTAGCCTGATATAGAACTGGGATTCAAGTACCTGTATGTGAAAGACAATCCATGTAAGCTTGTAAAAATTGAAGGACAAGTAAGAGCTGTTCTACTTCATATAATTAACTATTGGAGCCATAGCTTCAATCTGACTCATATTTCCCAAGCAAGTGTCTTAATCACTGGTGTATAGAGGCAATCACTCATTTGTTCTGGCCCAGTGAATATTTATTTATTTAAAGTGGAACAGCTCCAACAAGAAAGGCAGAGACTGATGTAATGTGTTTCAGTAGCAGGCCAATTATATAACAGAATTTATGTTAGTCAATAAATCCCTGCAACAGGGAATCACAAGATAAAACTATTACAAAAAGTCTCAGTCATACATTTAGACAGTTGACAGTTCTGAGAAATGGCACTGTAGCTGAAACATAATTCTCTTTAAAAACATACTCCACCAGAAATGAAAAAATAGTTCTGTTCACACTGGTATTTTAGACATAGAAATACTGTGCTGCCTCTTTCCATGACCTCTAACCCACCAGGAGAAGACATAAGATGGGATTTGGACAGTGGTAACAATGTGGTGCCCAATCCTGAAGGAAAAAAAGACAACCGAACAAAAGAACTTAAATCTTCTTATATTCAATTTTTTTTGGTCTATCAGATACCTAGCTCTTGAAAACATAGGACTGTATTTTCTTTTTATATAGTAATAAACTTGTGCCAGATCAATGAATATTTGGTGATGCTTTAAATACTAAGGTATCATAAATAATGTTTTCTGCTAACCTGGATTAGAAAAATAATGGACTGTTATGAAACTTTACAATATTTGTAAGAATCATAGCCCTGTCCATTTAAATTGTTGACAATTATGTTAAGAACTAAAAATAGATAATAGTAGAAAAACTGTAGAGAAAAAAATATTTTTGATTTATAAGCATGGGTATCTGACAAATAGAGGGGTTTTATTTCTTATGCAATCTGTGTAAGCAAAATATTTTTTGTGTAAGAGGAAGAGAATAAAGTAATTCACTATATATCCTTTGTTTAACATGCAAGTTCAATTTTTTTGAAAAATGTACAATTTTGACAGGAAGAGCAGAAATCTCTTTAAAAAAGAAGCACAACCAAAACAACATAGTAGACTTTTCCACAGTTAAGTATTTTATAGTTATATAAAAGTATAAAGCAAAAATGGGGGGAAAAAATCATAATTTCAGGCAAATCCAAGGAAACATGAATTGTCATGAAATCTGTGAACAACATATATTTTCTTTCTTTATGTCTATGTTTATTGCTTATTTCACATTACTTTCAAAACCTTTAACTTACAGTTTTTGCGGTTTGGGGTTTTTTGGGGGCAAGTTTAATATATACTGATATATATTGAGAAAGGTGTCTGAAACAAAAAGTAAGTTAGGACCTGAAAATCAATCCACATTGTATCTTTTTCATAAATGTTCAGTTAAACAAAAAGAAATACACAAAGAAACTTAACCTACCATGGAGAGAGCTATACAAAAAGATAAGAGAAAAATTTATTACTTTCAGTGTAAACATGCTGGTTCTTGTAAGTTACTGTAGCATCTGATGATGTCAGAATGTGAGAATAAAGAAAATCATATTTGGTACATGTTTTAATGAATTTTATGTGTTACTGACATGTTAAAGAAAAGGAACTTGATAAACACAGGGTTTTTTCCTGTTTTTTCCTATTAGTAAGCTTTTCAGGTGACACAGAAGTGCATGGGTTATGCAGGGGTTCAAGACCACAGGATGATCCAGCAATTTGTTACATAAGAGTGTAAGTTGATGGCTATGAAGAAAGCTTTTAGATCTGTCAGGTAGGGACCACATCTGTGAGCTGCAGTCAGTTAACTGAACAATATAACATCGAAGGAATGGCAGCACCAGGCAGTATTAATGCTAGAATAGTTCTACAATTTTGTCTTCTAGTTCCTCTCGAAGAGTGAAGTAGAGTGTGTATTTATGGTTATATTAGCATGTTCAGTGACATCACCAATGGCTTGTTTCTCCTCAATGTCAAAGATTCCATTTTCTTGCTATGTACGCTGACCATGGCCCAACATCTGCTCTTAAGTTTCCATCCAATTTTGGCAATTGAGGGCACTGACCTAGTCTGAACACTCAGATGCTCTTTACATTGCTATAAGCAAGCTTTTAAGGAGCTTGATCATTTTGGACTGCAAATCAATTCAAAAGGAGGATGGAAACTGTTGAAGACTGGAGTATTGGAGGAAGGAGTCATTTAACTGAGGTGATTTTTAGAAAAGCTGCTGTCAGTCAGACAACAGCATTTGAGGAGCTACTAACACTCATATTAATCCAGCACACAGATTCATCTACTAGAGCCTTTCAACACTGCTCCAGGTAATATTTCAATAGCCAGCTGGATGGCAGGATTGCTCTGAATGATTTGCATTTTCCTATCATGTTAACCTATCTCACAGTAAGCTGTCTAAAGAATATCACCGAAACACAGACAAATTTAAAGCATTAAATTGTCAGGCTTTAGGATTGGTTTTAATCTCATTACAGTCAGCTAAATCTGGTTACACACTTGGTAACTGCAGGCAATTTTATGAGAGTTGAAATTTAAAAGTAGCTTATAGAGACAAAGGAGATAAATAGGGAGTGTCAGCAGGTCAATCAGATCTCTGGAGTTCTCTATACTCTGCTGCAGGTTGAAGGAAGGTAGGCAAGGACAGTCCCAACTAAGACACATTATGTTATTCCTAGATGTGTGATGGATGTCTGGTACTTAGCTACCACTGTGAGTTAAGCCACAACACAGTGCCACACTTTATTTGTGGGGGGGAAGAAAGCAGCCCTATCTTTCCACATCTTTCTCTGCTTCTATGAAAATTTGAAAGATGAAAGGGAAAGAAAAGACTTATTAGTAACATACATAACTTTAAATCTTCTGGATTTCAATATCCAGTACATTTGTCTTTAAAGAAAGGTATTCTAGTATTCCTCCAGTCTTTTTCATATCATCTCACCTTTCATGAATGAATGTCAGCTGCCTGGTTCTGGAGCATGTCTGATATATCCCTATTAATATGGCATTTGACAAATGCACATTACCTTTACGCACAACTTCCTCTTCACATGGTATATGACTGTATATGGCAAACATCACATCTTACACTTAATTCATGAAGGCTTTTCTTATGAAGGAAAAAGGCTGAAATAAAGAAACCATTGATTATTTCAATTTTCTCCATGTCATGTTCCAGCTGGTCCCCTTCCCCCTTCAGCACCTGGCTCTTGTTTTCTCTGGTTTTTCTTTTGCTGCTGCTGTAGCTGTAGAAGCCCACCTTGTTGACCTTCACATCCCCCAGCAAGTTTAAATCCAGATGGATTTTGGCTTCCCTAACCCGCTCCCTCCATGATCAGACAATGTCTTTATACTCCTCTAGGGCCACATGTCCCTGCTTGCATATCCTGCACGCCTCCTTTTTATGTCTCCATTTAATCAGGAGCTCCTTGCTCACCCATGCAGTGCTTCTGCCACTTTGACTTGTTACACATTAGGTTGGACTGTTCTTGAGCATGGAAGAAATGATCCTTGAAAATCAACCATCTCTCCAGGATACCTCTGCACTCTCAGCTTATTGAATCTTGTGACTAGCATCTTCCATAGGCTTAGGCAGACTAGCTCAGCACTACTGTCACGTATCAGCTATTTTGTGTTACAAGTCTAAAAAAATACAAGCAATCATCAACACTAGCTCTGATAAGTCTATCCATAAGTCTCCACCATCATAAATTACACATCTCTTTTTCTAGTAGAAATTATTATGGAGTTGCTTTTTTTTATTTATTTGTTTATCTGTGTATTCTTTCGTTCCTTGGTTTTTATTACTAATTACATTGTTTCTTAAAGTGTGTTCTGTCCTCCAGCTTCCAGAAACACCATAATGAAAAATACTTACTTTGTGGACTTACATGTCCCAAACTGAGAGGATAGAGCATCCTCCACTTAGAACAAAAGGAAACTTTCAAATTATATTTTGTGCTTCTTTATATGACCTTGAGATCATATTTATGAGCAGCTACCACTATGTTAATACTTCGGAACACATATTTTTTACAAGATGACTTAGAAAAATGTACTATGTGTTGTATCCATCCCTGCACAGTACAAGGTTAAACATTTAACCTATTTCTTCAATATTACACACAGTTTTATCTTAATTTAAAGCATTCAAACTTTAGCCTCAAAACAGTGCATTTCAAGCACACTTGTCCTTGATTTTGTCCCTTTTAATTTTTCCCCCTTTTATCAAGGCAAAGCAAAAGCTGAAAAATTAATGTGAATAGTATCTCATCTTAATTTACTTTCATTTACATTACATTTCATGTATCAGTTTGGAAGGCATTTAAAATCAAGAAATTATAGACTAACTGACAAGTCAAGGGAAGAACATTAGCCCACAACATATTGAATACTTATTGCTAAAAATCAGAATGAAATTTATAGGGAGTCAGTGAAAGCTGTCTGAAGAAAGTCTCTGGTCATATACTACCTCCCATTTTACAACATCTTGCTTTTTCCCCCTCCTCAAACAGTATGCTTCCAGTACCTTTTTCATTCTTATTCCTAGCTTCAACTAACTCTTTCTCCCTTTTTAAAGAGCATCTATTTCTTTCCTGTTTCATCTCTCAAACTCTTTTTTATTAATGTGTTGTCATATAAGCTAGGCAAATGAATTATTTTTCTCAGCATTCAAGATGTACTTTCCAATTAGATTGCGTGCTACTGGGCATCTAAATTTAATATTAGATAAATTAGTTAAGCATTTTGAATTACAGGAATAAAATAGTACCAAAATATATTTAATATGAATGTTCAAGAAAACCCTGAAGAAACATTTTAATCAGCTAGCTCTGGTCATGCATGGCCAATTAAAATACTTCAAATTAACCATCTTCAGTCCTTCAAAATGAGATGAAAACTTGGTCTTCTGAATTTTTATACATGAAATAATAAGCTTAGGATCAGTGTCCTGTAGAAAGAGACAGAAACCTGAGGACATCTACCACTGATTTTGGATAATGAATCTACTGTCACCAGAAGTGAGATTTAAACAATTTGATGCTAGAAAGTTGCACTAGAAAGGACAAAAGAAACCTTTAATTTTACTGTCTTGGGAAAAACCAGCAGTTCAAACCATTTTTTGTGTCTAAGTCTAAGATTAATCTATTTTTTTTAAGAGAGTTTATTCATTTACAGAGAGAAGAAGAAGAAAGAGAGACCTAATGCAGGTTTAGATTTATCTTGGGTTGTCTCTACCTGGTTGGATTTAGCCTTTACAGTTCACAGTGTTTAATATCAAAGTTCAGACTATATTTTTTCATTTCTTTTTCCAGGCAATTTAGAGGAGACAGAAAAAATAAAAAGCCTTTTAATGTTTAACAGTCTCTAGGCATACAGTCATTGATGAGACACAGGCATTTCTAAAGAATTTTTCAGCCCACCAGGATCTGAGTTGTTCCTTTAAGCCATTTAGCTCTTGCCCATGCTACAAATTGAACTTTGACAAACACATTTCTAATTTAGTCTTGTGGCTAATTCACATGGGATTAAGCAAGGCCATTGTGTTTCTTTTCACCTCCTGTGTTTTGTTCTTTGTTTGTAAGGTCTTTCTTTTATGTAGAGGCAAGCAGTGAACTACAATGTTACCTATGTACATGAAGAGGAAAAGGAAGGCGGGGCTCCTGAGCATCTGTCTCAGTTGCACACCACAAAAAAACAAAAGGAAGAAAGAAAGAAAGACCTTCTTTTAAACCAGCTGATGTCATTAATCTGGCTAAGAGCAGGTCTGTTAAATCAACAGATGTACTCAGGCACATCTCAGCGCTCACGAATCTTAATCTCATTTACTGCTGCTGATGTTGCACCAAACACTGAATGTGATGTTAACATGGTTTGGTACTTCAGCTTCAGTCTTTGTTGCTAATGTTCATGAATATTCACAGAACTCTCAGTCTGAAGGTATACCTAGTATTGATGGCATTTCTTTGTACTAGACTACTTCATTAAGATTGTCTCCTGTATTTATTTTCTCTTTTTCATCATCATATCATTTAAAAGAATAAACTGTTCACCAATAATGTGAATGAGTTAAGTGACTAAGTACACATACTAAAATAAATAACTTTGGAAAGAGACGGATTGCTCCAAATACATGCAAGGATAGATTAAAAGGTATATTAAATTGTTCTCATGAAAATTACATTATAGTTTAAATAAAGTTTTCTATGGGAAAGCCTCCTGATTGATTTACACTTCATGTTTAGGACAAGGCTGAGCAAGGCTACAATGACAATTATTTAATCTACCTCTTTTGTAGATCGAATAAGACACCTGCTTTTGGATGGACAAAGTGTTAAATGTGAAAAGCGGAAAAAATTTAATTATACCCCAGTATTAAACAAAAAAACCCCCTTTTTTATATAAAACTTACTTGACTGGAGGTGTCTTCTGCAGCCTTCTGAATATTATCTTAAAGAAATGTCAGTGATTAATTACATGAGAGTTCAGCAAAATCATTAAAAGCAGAGCTTGTAGCAAGAACAGATTGAAGGCTTATGCCCAGTAAAATTACCATATTGTCAATCAGGTCTGTGGAACTACGGAAACTTCCTTATTTATCAGAAAAGTTTCTTTCTGCAGCTACAGTATTTTGGTAGAGACACACATCACACTGAATAAGATTTAAACCAGAAAAAAGTTTAGCGGTTTCAACCAATATTCCTAACTATAGAAAATAGAACAAGGAAAATGTGATACTCTTGATTTACAAAATTACTCTTTTTACTTTGCAAAATTATAGAAGAGTCAACTTTATTGAAACTTAATTGTTTCAATATAAAAGATAAATTACCTGATATATGACAGTTCTTAAAAATACTGAGTGAGAGAGTAGCATATTTAAAATTATAAGAACATACAATAATTGGGGTTTTTTACTAAAATTACCAAAAATATTAAAGGAAACATTTTTAAAAATAAATAAATAGACACTTAAAGTCAGAGGGCCAATTCTGAAATAGCAGTAGGGTGGAAGTTTTCTCTGAAACAAGCTAGAGAGCTGAATAAAGGCTGACATTTTAGGCTGAGAAAGTTGTGGCTGTTCAGCCTGGAGGAACCTGCACGGAAATCTCACAGCATCTTCCAGTATCTGAGGGGGGCCTACAGAGAATCCAGAGAAGGGCCCTTAGTCAGGAACTGTAGTGGTAATCAAAGAATAATGGTCCAAATTAATAGTGAGGGAATTCAGGTTCGCTGTTAGGTGTGAGGGTGGTGAAGAAATGGGAAAGGTTGCCCAGGGAGGTTGAGGGCTCCCCAGCCTTGGCAGCGTTCAAGGGCAGGCTGGATAAGGCCTTGAGTAACCTGGTCTAGTGGTAGGTTGCTCCTGCCCATGGCAGTGGGGGTTTGGACTAGATGAACTTTAAGGTCCCTTCAAAATTTCTTAACATTCTATGATTCTATGATTTTGTGAGGGATTATTAGGACTTCTTCCAATTCATTTTTTCTTCTTTCCCTTTTTTTAAATTAACTATCTCTTTCCATGGGCATGGTAGAAAGAGCAAAAATATATATTGCTGAGACAGAATATTTGAAGTGTGTCAAATTATCATCAAAGTCAGCAGAGTTAATGCAGATCCCCTTGTGGTAGAAGGGAGATTCTTTTACAAAAATTAAAAGTGTGCAAGATTGAAACACTAGGAAATGGAAAGCGGCTGTTAAAACGTGTCATAGGAAAGGCCAGGAGAGGGAACTGCACTTGATGAATCAGAACATTTACAGTATACCCCAGCAGAGAGGTTTTGTCAGACGAAACAGACGGTGAACTTTCAGAGTTTTGTCTGAGTTAAAAGCCATATTAAAAAACTGTGCAAAGAAGAAAATTATTTCTTTTCTTTATGTTTTCAAACATTGTATGATGTTCAATTAAAGGAATGATATTCTCTACTTTATGGCAACCAAAATTCACGCAGGCAGAAAAAAATGTTTTCTGTATTTTACAGTAAAAGGCACTGTATTATTAAAATTCTAATCCTGTTGTGCCTTATTTGTTGCTCTCCCACAGAATCATGGAGTGGCTTTCCTGGAAGGCAGCTCCCGAGATCATCAGTTCAACCAGCCTGCTCAGACCAGTGTCAGCTACTGGTTGTTCAAGATCATGCCCGCTTGGATTTTAGCTACCTCTAGGGATGTAGATTCCACAAAAAAACTTGGCCCAATTTGACCACTGTCAACAGCAATAAAGATTTTTTTTCTTTTGTTTAAATAGAATTTCCTGTGTTTCAGTTGTGCCCATTACCTCTTTTCCTGTCACTGAGGGCATCGCTGAGTCAGACTTTTTGCCTCAGGGACACATGTTCACTTTGGCATCCACCAGGATCCCAGGCTGACTTTGCAGAGCTCCTGTCCACAAAGTCAGGCCCCAAAGAGTCAGCATGGGAGCATGGGGTTGTTTCTCCCATCACCAACAAACTTGTGAAGGATGAGTTTGGGCCCATCATCCAGGTGACTAATGAGGATGTTAAACAGTACTGGCTAAAGTATCAACCTCTTCTAGACTCCCACTAGATTTTGTGCTGCTGCAATCCTTTGAGACCAGCAGCTCAGCCAGTTTCTAGTCCCACTCTCTGTGGTTCACCATTGTCCCTTCGAGCATGTTTTGTCAGCCAGCATCAAAAGTCATGTTAAAGTCAAGATACAAAACATCCCCTGCTCTCCTCTCATTATGTGCTGCCTGTTTTCATTGACAACACATAGACCTTTTCACCTATGACACTGTGGTTCAGGGTAATCAATTTAGATGTGCACATCTACATTTCATCATTTCATTGGCTCACCCATTCATATGAATGGTGATATTCAGAACAATTGACAGCTTTTATTTTTCTATAAAACATAAAGATAGCAATCTAATAGGTAATATGTAATATGCAAACAAAATCAGGTAAATTTTGTTATTGAAAATAAAAGAAGGCAAACAGATACAACTGAATTTGATTTTACTCGTAGAAACAGCCTACATTTTAATTTTTTTTAAGAGGATATTATACCAGAAAAAAACCCTGAAAATTATGTACATTTGTCTGTAATGCAATACAGATTCAATAGTCATGATCTATTCCTCTTGGTTTGTGTGTTTAGTCTAGGCCTAGACACCTCTCTGCTTAAAGGAAATACATCTGTGAAGCCTGATTTATCCCATGTGTCTTAGGAGGAGATAAAACTTCTTTTTGTGATGGTTTTGGCTGGGTATAGCCAATTTTCTTCACAGTGGCTGATATGGAGCTGTATTTTGGATTTGTGCTGAACACAGGGTTGATAATATAAAGATGTTTTTTATTATTGCTGAGCAGGGCTTACACATAGCCAAGACTTTTCCTGTTTTTGTACTGCCATACTGGTCAGGAAATTGGGGGTGCATGGAAAGCTGGGAGGAGACACAGACAGGACAAGTCACCTCAACTGTCCAAAGGGATATTCCAGACAGTATGACATTGTGCTGATTAAGGAGAAGAAGGAGGAAGGGGAGAACACTTGGAGTGATGTTTTTTGTCTTCCCTAGCAACCATAACACATGCTGGGGCCCTGGTCTCCTGGAGTTGGCTGAACATCTGCCTGCCCATGGAACCGTGAATTAATTCTTTGTTTTCCTTTGCTTGTTGCTGCAGAGTCATGGAATGGTTTGGGTTGGAAGGTGTCTTAGTTTAAGGCAGTTTACAGGGCAGAAACCCTGTAAATTCCTTTTAGTTACCTCCCTTTAGTTTTAACCATTCTCCTTTTTCCAGTAAAGTGAGACAGGTATGAGAAGATATAAGTGAAAAATAACAGTTTAATAAAAAGAAAACAACAACAACCAAGATAACAGCAAAACCTGGTAGACACAAAGGTGATGGCATACCTGGTCCCCTGGGAAAAAAGAAAATAAGATGGCAGAGAAAGTAGCAGCCTATGAGGCCCAGAGGACAAAGACAAAATGGCAGAAGAGCCCCCTACTCTGGACCACACTGCTGAGAGAGAGGACAAAGGAAAACTGAACAGCAACTGAGCATCTGCAATTGCAGAAAACTTAACCCTCGCCCCCTACACAAACACAGACAACCCAGGACAAAACCTGGAAAATATTTTTGTCCAAAAGACTTTGATGTTGCCCAGACAATGCTGGTAGAAGCTTCCCAACATTTACAGGATCCTACCCTTTCTCGGCACAGTGCAGCTGGGAGTGGGGGCAGTGGCTGAAAAAACTTGTGGAGAGAGGGAATTACCTCTCCTTAGCAAACAGAAGCAGCTGCAGTGAAGGTGTTGCATAATTCTCCAGAGTCCAGGAAGAACAAAAAAGCTTTTGCCTTGTGCCACCTCACAGCAGTTGCCAAGCAGCAGAACAAAAAGCAAATACCCAGGAGGCAAAGGTGTCGAGAAATCTCTCAGAGGCAGGTTTGGTTTGTGAAATGAAGCTTCTCACGCTGAGACTCAGAGACCTTGCCAAGGCAACTCCCCAGAAGCCTGGAGACCACACCTATTCTCTATTTTTAAAAGGACCCAGTACACTCTCCTTTCCTGGAACTGGAGTGCAACGCACAGGTTCTGCTGCTCAGGTTGCCGAAACCTAAAGAGACAGTGAAACAGACTGCAGGGATCAATGTAGAAAGAATATGCAATACATGATTTTTGGGTCACCTAGGACAGAAGAGGCCTTAAAAATCATCTACGGCCAACTCCGTTGCCATGGGCAGGAGCACCTTCTACTACACCAGGTTGTTCAAAGACCCATCCAACATGGGGCCCTTTCCATATGCAGGGAGAGGATGGAAAAACATGGCAAAGAGGAAGATTAACCAGCAACTACAGGAAGAAGTCTACTCAAACTTGCATGTAAAACCAGAACTGCTGACCCTGTAGTAGTTCCAACTACTGGAAATGCTTGAAAATTCCTCCCTATAAACTATTTAGTGAATCTGATTCAGAGAAAAATAAAGGATACACAAAATGCCTGATGAGAGAGAAATACAAGGATTGTGCAGGGCCAAGTTAAGCTAGGTATGAAATGCTCCTAACCAATACTCTTGACATAGAGAAGAAACTAAAGGAGGAACTAAGCATGCAAATCTTATTTGTGGAAATGGGCTGGAGTTTTCAGGGAATCTTGAAAACAGAAAAGGATGGGGACACTTGTGGAAAGGGTGGGGTTAAAATGTAGAAATGCAAGCTTCATGGTTGCATGAAATGCTTCAGCCATTTAATATAATATTATACCTCATTTAATAAAATAAAAAACATAGTATAAACTTGTCTTAAGGTATTATGCTTATCTCTTTCTCATGACATAAAGCCACACTGTTGTTCAGCCTGCTAGACATGTCAGTCTTAAAAACAAACACCAAACAAAGAGTAAACCAGCCCAATAAAGAGTAAAAAACCAAACAAAATAGCTTATTTAGAAATATGTGAGATACATACACGTAAATGAAAGTAAAAATTAAATTGCAACAGACTTGCAAATAAGTTATTCTTTTGGAAAGAAAATTATAAGCGGAAAATGAACTACATGAAATAAAGTTTACGAAAGGCAAGAGCACCAAAGATGCAGCAGAGGAGGAATGTAATAAAATTATATTCTATTCCTCATAAAATTTTTACTTACTTATCGATAAATGGAAATCAAAAAGGTTTTTGTGAGGAAATGTTTTGATAGCTGATAAGTAGTAAATCTCCATTACTATTGTTTCACTGTTTATAAGGCTAAAAAGTATTCCCAGAAAAGTATTAAACTGTCAGGTTGTTTCATTTACAACTGCTCCCCATTTATATAGGGCTTAGGACCAATCCTCTTAAAGAAGGCAATTTTCCTGTTTTCCTGTTCCTTCCAATGATCTGATGAGCAGAGCCGTGTCATGCTCAGCCTCAGGAGGCAATTACAACTCAGATCCCAGGCCCTGCTGCTCTGCTCTCTCCCTGCTCCAGCAGCAGGCTATTAACTCTGGCCTACAGTAGAATTCAATGCCACTGCTGCTCATGACCAGCTCTGTAACTGAATCTCTGCCTACATTTGTTGACTAAGAAAACACAATCAAAAATGATTGCAACACTGACAGCTATGAAAATGGCTGGGCAGCTGTGGGTTTTGTGTAAATGGACTAATCTACTTATATGTGGTCATATTTGGAATGCTAGGCTATAAAATTGAAACTAGGAGAGGGGGTTCTTTGGAGGTTTTTTCAAAATTTTAAGTAGGAGGTGACATACATATATATTTCTCAATTTATTCAAATTCATAAGAATACAGAAAGTTAATTTTTAAAGAGCATTGTCTTCTCTGGGTATTATTTGAAACACTCATGCTATTTATTTAATAATATGGCACTCACCTGCTGATGTATTTTCCCCACATAGTCATGGCAGAACAATATATTTTTTTCGCTTTCTTCATAATGTAGCTTTTTTACTTTAAGGCTTTCAGTGGTTAATGCCCAGTTAATAAATTTCTGGAGATTTCTACCCTTCTGTAAATGACATGACCAGGCTTTTTATTGTCTTCTCAGAAAACAAATCATACCTTCAGCCAGTGCTCATCACTACTGAATCAGGATGTGCTCTGTGTCTGCAGGTTGGAGCTGTAATTCATATTCAGTTTGACAAATGTCAGAAAACATTTTTTATTAGCACATAGAGCATATACTGTTAAGAATTAGTACAAACTGTTGTACAGTATGTCAGAAGCAGGTAGTATTTTTGGCTTGAGAAGGGAGTAAAAATTCAACATTTAATCTAGGACAATGGCACCCTTATCCAGATAAACAAAACAACTACCCCAACAAACTAAACAAAAGTTCACTAAAATTATTACAATTTTATAATTTTATTTGAAAAAAAAAAACAATTAAAATAGTGTGCCTACCCTTCTCCGTTATAACAGGGATTATATTGCAAATAACCAAAGGACCAGTGCTTCAAAAATATACATAAGGCACAAAAGCATTAAGTGAAGAAAAATACAAAATCTGAAAGAGGATGAAGGTCTTTATTAAAAAAGTTCCTTCATTTTCTGTTTACCGGATGTATTTCATTCCTGGATTTATCACAATGAGACCCAGCATCAGACAACCAATCCCGAAGCAGACAGTTCAGCAGAGCATGATAATTAAAGATAAATCATATCTCACAACAAAAGTCTCAGTCTTCCCAAGGTGCTGTTATATATAACACTTTTGTGATTTTTTTTTTCCACTGGCTCAGACAACTGAACACCACAAAATATTATTATGGTTCTTAAGAAAGTATTTAATTTCTTTTTCCTAAATAAAGGAGATAATATATATTCTGGTCAATCCAGTAGCTGTAAAGTGAATGTCCTGAAAGACAATGAAGGCCATACTGAAATTTATTCCCTCATGCTGGTGTACAAAAAGACAAAATCTTGAGTAGTGCCATGTCAGCACATGCCTAAGTGCAGAGATTTAACTGACCTAGAAGGTGCCCACAGTCCTGCAAAGTTTCGCAATCCACTATGTGGTCCCTGCAGCTGTGTCTGCACAACAAGCACTGGCTGTATTAATGTCTGCTACGGTGATGAAGGAGCAAATGCAATCTATCAGTCTTGGTGCAGTTACAGAATTTAGCTCTAAAAGCATGAACTTCTTTCCTGAAAAGCTAAAGATGGATCTGTCACACAGACTTGGTTTTAAAATGTTAGTCCCTTTATATCCCATATAAAGTATAAAAAAATTGTTCTTCACATATTTCAAATTGTGAAACTCAGAAAAAAATATGATACAAAAGTAGATTTAAGCAATCTGGTCAATCTGGTTTTATTTTCTATAATATTTTTATCAACATTTTTATTTTAGAGTCTAAAGGGAAACTTGTTTGCAAGAATTATTCAGTAAGTAGTCAATCAGTCTACATACTTCATGATTAAAAGTCATAAATGTATTTAAATAGAAGGGGAAGGGAAGGGAAGGGAAGGGAAGGGAAGGGAAGGGAAGGGAAGGGAAGGGAAGGGAAGGGAAGGGAAGGGAAGGGAAGGGAAGGGAAGGGAAGGGAAGGGAAGGGAAGGGAAGGGAAGGGAAGGGAAGGGAAGGGAAATATGAATACTTCAATAAAGAAATGAAAAGCAGTTCTCAGAATTCTCAAATTTCCTGAACGATCTGAAATCAGCTGTTTTACTACCCTTGGGATTTCATCAAGCTGCTAACATTTAATTTGTGGAAAATGTTTTCTTATGATAATGATTTAATTCTCTCATTCTTTGTTGATCTATCTAGTCTGATTATAAACTGTATTTTATAAATTTCTTGATACAAGTATGAATTCTTCCTCTGAGTGCAGATCCTCACTCCTAGAGACCCTTGGGAACCATGGAATTTTACCTTGTTATTAAAGGGCAGTTGGTGTATCTAATAAAGAACATTAGCAAACTTAGCTTTTTTTTTTTTTTCTTTAAAAGAAGGGTTTTAAAAGGTCTTGGTATGAAATTGTCCTTTTGAGTTCACTGAGATACTAAACTACTGTAGCATTTCAAAATATTTTCCCCTCTAAAAGTTAATATTCAAGCAGAAAAGAGTCAATACTTTGATTAATGAAAGAAAAAAAGCAATTTGTTTCAGTACATGTAGTCTCTGCTGAAAATTTAATATGCGCACACAAAATGTCCCACTCAGAAAATATCACAATTTAACAAATAGTGAATCTACTGTTACATTGAAATAAATTTTCATTTGAAAAGATAAGAGTAACCAGCAGCTGAGCTCCCAAATAAAATGATTTACCTTGAATATCCTTCCAAAGCAGTCCTACAGGAACTGAGAATTTAATAAAATGTTATTAGATTAAACTTTATTCTTTGAAAACAGATACTGAATTACATGGGACTCTGATTGTAATCATCTGTTATAAAGACATGTCAAGGCAACCAGCTGCCTCCAGGAAGGGTAAGACCAGAGGTAGAGAGCTGCTTTATATGAAAAGGCCCGATTACAGTATTGCAGAGAAAAAATAATTTTTTGTGAGGAATTAAGATGTCATTTTTGACTTTTATAAATTTGCTTCAATGCATTCGTTATGCAAACTCTGTTTTTCTTGGTTTGGACATACATTTTCAGAGGGATTTTTTACTGTAAATATGTGCCTACTTTAAATGAGATTTATTATGACACAAATAAAAATAAGGGAAGCTTATATATGACCTGCACAATGCACTGATACGCTCCTGGAGATGACAGTGGAAAATCTGCAAAAAAACCTACACAATATAGGAATTAGAGTAGGAATTAGAGTAGCTTCAGTAGGCTGACTTTAAAAAAAAATACTTTTTTTCCAGACATTAAAATTAATGTGTCCCAACATTTCCCAATATGTTCATTGAAAAAAACTGTTTATTTTTTTTATTGATAACATTGATGAAAGTTAATAAAAGTTAAGGATAATTTGATTTCAATTTGCTGGTCCATCTAAAGTATATAACTGAAGAATTGTGCTGTGAGTAAGGAGTGAGGAAAGAGAATACATTTCAAAAACATACCAAGACACACCACATCATGTCCATCCATTCTTCCTTGTCCCTAGACTGTAGTTGCTATTCGTTATAATCAGAGATGATTAAACTATGAAAATTATGTTTATATTGTGACACAGTAGTTTTTAAATTGAGTCATTCACTTCACAGTTAGAATATTTGTACATGATTAGCAGTTAGCAGCTTATTAACAATTTTTTTGTTTGATGGTTAACCAAAAGGTTTTGCTTCCCAAATGCCAGGATTAATATTATTAGCAAAGTGTGAAAGATCAGCCAGAGTTATTGCTTTAAAATGGGCTCTTACATTGCATTGTAACAAATTCTGGGCTGATGTGATATAGTTGATTCATCAAATTAGAAAGATGGGGTTTACAGTGTTACAAACCTTTAGAAATCCATGGTACTTGCAAGGAGACATGGACTGTCTGGAGACTATGGAAAGCTCTGGCAAGATTACAGAATATAAGTGTATTTCACAGAGGTATCCCAAAAACTGTTAGTGAAGATAATATAGACATATTTTCAGGTATATGTTCTTAGACATACAAATGGTTCAAAAAATACTTTCCACCAAATGTGTGATTCTACTGTTTTTCAACATTCCTTGTCTCTCTCCTCAAGGACAGAATGTCCAGGACACCAAGCTGAACTTGATGGTTAGCTTAACAGGAGGTAGAACTAAGTTCCTAACCTGCAATTGCTCAGGGGCTCGGACATGGAGTGAGAAAGGGGGTGGGTCTAACAGAAACACGGAGGCTTTTGAGGAACATAATGAAATATGGGGAGAAACCAAAGAGTCAAGTGGTTCCTTTAGTAACTGAATACTGAAAATAGGTGGTGAAAACAAACCACCAAGTGCCTGCTGCAGGGTACCTTAAAAATCTCTTCCTCAATTAAATTTTATAAATGCATGCATTTATTTGCCGATTTATTTGTACATATATATTTTACCCATTTATTTGCATAATAATTTCATAAAATATATAAATAGGTCTCTTTATGCTTACATTACAACTGACAAATATTTTATGTTTTATCATATTTCATTGTACTATAGAAGTCTTTTTTGTGGCTACTAATGTTCACCACAAAATATGATCAAATTTTAACCATTTTCTCTGGTTTCCCTTTTCCCAAATGCCATATATTTTGATCACATAATTTGTCTTGTTATGTTGCACTATTTCTTGCATGTATCTTTGACTCTGGTCAAAGCTCTTGAGGTCCTCACTTCTGTATGTGCTCATTTATCAAGGACCAGTCTTTGCTGTCAGACCCCATAGCTAAAATTCTCATCCTGGCTCTTGACAACTTGTCAGTTTCAGGACCATCTTTTTCTTTCCTTTTTGTGAAAACTGCTGTCTAACACAACTTTTGTCCACTTCAAGTGCAGCTGCAGTGATTTCCTCCACCTTGTCACTTTGACAGTGTCACTCTTCTTGACACTCTGCTGGCTTACACTTCTCGATGGAGTCAAGAACACCATTTCTCTTCAAACATATAATGGATTTTCCCCAAGCTACCTAACATCTCTTTCACCTTCAGCATCTGGAATTGTCCTCTGATATGGTACTTTCTGTCACCCTGTACTCATTTACCTTTGCCACCTTGTGCTGCCCCTCTCACTGGGAATGTCAGAACACCATCCCACAGATTACTTTTTCCACACTAGTTGTTTTTTCTCTATATAAATTCTTTCCCTTCCCTTTTATGTAAAACTTACATAACCCCTAACACTGTTTCAGAGCTTCTGTGCTTAAATAATTTCCAGTCATATGCTTTTCTGCAAATCACTTATAATAGGGGCCCATTTTCCTAAGGGTCCCTATTGTAATATATATATACATTATATATATTTTTATATAATGGTATGTAAACTGAGACCTTGATCCCTAGGTGCTGTGGTGATACAAAAATTACCATTATAATATGAAAATCTGGTGAAAAGCATAATTTCACTTTTCCAGTTCTTGTAGCATTGAGGTCCTCAGAAGCCTCATGTTAAAACTATGAGTTTAAGAGGACAATATCATTAAGTCCTACGCCACAAGAGCCAGAGCACTGTTCCTACTCCTCACTGAAAATAGTGTACTATCAAGCATACAAGGTATCATTGGAACATGAGGGAAAAAAAAGCTGGGGAAATGGTGTTTTTTAATAATTATTTTTACATACAAAGCAAACAGCAAATACATGGATAAGATGTTACCTAGTTAAAGTACAAGCATATATACTTTCTCTATAAGCAATAGCTATAAATAACACCTATTAATGTTAAGGAGAAATTAAAAAGACTATTGTTTAAGTTATTAGACTGCTTTACTGGTGAAGAGAATTTTCTTTTAAGAGTAACATAACAGTTATAAAAGTGCAGCAGAGGAAAAAAGGGATTTCTACTTTGCAGTTTACTGAGGACTCTTTTGGATTTGAGAACAGCCTGGAGTCATCCTAGAGACTTCTGCATACAAAATGGACAGACTACTAATGAGCATATACGTTAAAAAAGACAAACTTAGATTGCTTCTAAGGATTTTCTGTCAATCTTTATGCTATTCCATCATCTATTCTGTAATTACCCATATAGCCCAAAGAAATAATCAGGGAGGGTTCTTTGTTAGTGCCTTTGCTCTGCAAGAAGCAAAGAGAAAATGAAAGAATACAAAACTTTTTTATAATTGCCCCAGCTTCTGAATTTTATAACTTTCAGTAATGAAAATGAAAGCAGAGTACATCCACAGCATGGTGACAATCCACTGAGCACACAATATAAACTCATAGTTTTCAGCTTGGAAGATCAGAACTAATTTAAATAGTTAAAAAAAATTATATATATTACATATTCTTGGGGGGAAACAAAATGTATGAGCTCTGAGACTCATATTTAGGAAACTTACTACAGCACATGTCCTCTAAAAGCAACAGAATCGTTTGAAAACTGCTGTGTTCATTGATTAAGTTCCGCAAAAGTGTGCGCTCAGCTCATATGGAACAGTCTTAGGTTGCAAATGGGAAATGTTGCCAAGGGTGTGTATTGTACTGCCCTTTGCTAGAACCAGGTGGGGCAATTATCTTCTGTTAATTGGGCCATCTGTTAAAACAAGTGGAGCAGTTCTCTTTATCTCTTCTATGACCCATCCTTTCTCCAGAGAGATACCTCCTGTTAATGAGCCACTGGGTGTCACTGCATGACTGATAAAATTACATCATTCTATGTTCCGCCCAGGAGGAGGAGCCAAGCATTCCTACCTAGATCTAATCTGAGACTTGGAATACCACAGTCAGCTTTTTTCCCCTGAGGATTGCCAGAGGATCAGCCTTTTTTCCCACTGAATCCTCAGAGGAAGACCAGCACCATCTACACCACCACCAGACCTTCAGAGGAAAAGTCCACCCTTCTACAGGATCCCTGCTCCAACAGAACCACACCTGTCACTGCAGGAGGGCTGCAGCCACCATCCAATCAGGCTGCTACCAACACCCTGACCAAAAGGGTGAGAGGTTGTATTCTGACTCTGTCAGTGTTGTTTTGTCTTACTGCATTTTTATTCTTATTTTTAATTTTCCTAACAAAAAACTGTTATTCCTACTCCCATATCTTTGCCTGAGAGCCCAATAATTTCCAAATTATAATAATTCAGAGGGAGGGGGTTTACATTTTCCATTTCGAGACAGGCTCCTGACTTCCCTAGCAGACACCTGTCTTTTCAAACCAGGACAGAAACATACAAAACAAATGTTCTGTTCTGGTTGTCCACACAATGAACAAGTGCATGCACCTCAGTAGTACATGTCCCTTACAGCGTATAAGCACCTATCCATAAGATTTCTGAGATGAAGTTCTAACACAGTACTGTACTTGTCCTGCAACATGCAGGGCTTTCTGCTATAATATGTATATACACATATTTCTTTCTTGTTCTTCCATTACATTTATATCATAAGTAAATATATCTATATTCAAAAAAATGTAAAGTATATTGTTCTCCTAAGGGTAGGGTGAGGAACTAGATAGTTTTTTGTCAGTATCTGCAGGCCTTTCTATAAAGTCATGACTAATCCATCCGCTACCCTTTGACCTCAGCAATGGCACACCACATACAATATAGACTGTCCTATAGTGTTATAGGATGACACAAACATTTCTGAAATAAGTAATTCAGAAAAATAGAGAACTTTTCTTTTTTCTTTATATGTTATTGTGTTTCTTTTATATAAAAAACCCCTAAGCACAAAAGAAATTTGCTAATACTAATTTACCATAATAAAGCATGTAATGGGTTTATAATAGATGTAAAGAAAAAATGGTATTCCAGCATACAAGAGGAAACCTTAACAGAATCTAAAAAATGTTTATTTATTTTTTTTTTAATTGAAAGCTTTTATTTTAAATAATTATGAAGGGCTGTCCTGGTTTTTACTATAGTAGAGTTAATTTTCTTCCTGGCAGCTAGTAGAGTACCATTTGTTTGGGTTTTTTTTTTTTTTTTTTTTTTAATTTAGTACAAAAATTATGTGATGGCTTAGCTGTTCCTGAGCAGGGCTTTTCCAAAGTCAAGGGTTTTTCAGTTTTCCATCATCTGCCACTGAGTAGGTACATAAGAATCTGGGAAGAAGCATGGCCAGGAAAGCTGGCCCAAACTGGCCAAAGGGAAATCCCATGTCATAGAACTTCATGCCCAATATATAAACTGGGGGAACTTGGCCAGGAAGTGCTGATTGGTGATTGGAGACAAACTGATGGCTGGTCATCCATCAGTTAGTGGGGAGAAATTGTATTGCATTGTAATTTTTTATGAAATCAAGAGATTTTCCAGAGAAAGTATTCTCTAAATAATGACAGAATTTTGATAAATCTTTGTTGATCTTTCAGATCAGACAGAATGCAGTTATCTATAAATGAATCAGAGGAGCTTCCTGTTATAAGCAGATGTCACTTTTGCTTCTTTCTCACTATATATGAAATTGGTTTCCATAGACTGGAAAATTTTCAGCACAAGGAAATTTATTGAGTAAATATGGGTTTGTAAGATTTCGGTTTATTCTAAATCATCATAGGAAGAAATATTACTACATTAAGCATTTCACAAACTGAAAGTAATTTTGCAAGTCAGGCTTCTATTTGGAGAAAGCAGCAGTCAGATAAATAAATCTGGTGTATTAGTTTTTGCCAACACTTCTATTTAAGTTGGCTTCCTAGGCTAAAATATATCATTCACACAGATCACCAAGGGGAAAATTCAGATTGTTGTGTTTATTTTTCCACTCAGGATTTTTTTTTTTCACATGCAGCCTAATCTTACAGAATTCACTCTGAATTTTACCATTGTCTTCAACAAAAATTTTCATATCATTTCACCTTTAAAGTGATATTTAAAAACTTTAATACTTAGTCAGACATGATGAAGCCTGCTAAAAATAATTGTTTCCTTTGATTTTAATGAGGGTTTTTCCTTTTTTTTTGTTTTCAATTTGGAGCAGCCTTATTAAGTTTTGGGATGCAATTTGTATCCACACCTGATCACTGTTGCTTCACAGAAATATATCATCTCCTCTGATTTAGATTTGCTCATTGCTACTCTTATTTTGTCCTCCAGAGAACACAGAATCCTGAAATGGCAAAGATACTAATTGGTTCATGTGATCATCATTTACTTAATTTCTGTCATCTATCTGTCTGTCTGTCTATCGATCATAAAAATATTCATACTTTGACCAGGGAAGCAAAGAGAAATTGCTAATATTGTGCTTCTGAATGTTTTGTTAAACTGCTCTGCTGAGCTATGATTGTTCTAATTAATCAGACTCTATAAATCATTAGGGCAAAGCAAAATCTATTAGCACTGAAAATCTATGTAAATGCAAATGTTACAAGGCAATAAATAAAGACTATTAAAGACCTATGGCTTCTGTCATGCTGGATTCAAATTTGGGTTAATCCTTACAAAATGTTCACAATTTCATACCTAATGTCAGGCCAGCTTGCAGAAATAATATTTTAGAATTCCTTCTTTCATTGTAATTCTATTATAAGCAATGAAAGAAAAGAAAATGTGGGATTCTCCTGGGGCAGCTGCTTATTTTACCTCGCATTCAGTCACTCCATAAAGTGTGGCACCTGAAAGAGAGCCAGTACTGATTAAAATGCATAGTATTCTCAAATTTCTAACAACCTAGAATGCACAATTTGGTAAATAGGAAAGGAAGAGAAAACAACAGGAAAACCACATGTCAATATCAAACCAGCAAAAAACCATTTTCCTGTGTTGTTCTCTTTCCTTGGAAACTTTAGGAAAACCTAAGATAAAGCTGTAGCAATAAAAACTAGAATTAATAAATGAAAGAAAGGAAAGACTGGGAAGAGTTGGAGGAAGGAAAAGAAAGGGAGATAGTTATATTCTTGTGTATCTGTGTCACTTGGGGTCTTAGTAAACTCATGGGTATACCTGAAAATCCTAAAACCAAATTAATGCATTCTTTTAATGATATTTCCGGTGCAATTTTTTTTTCTGTCATGCAGAACTCTGTTTACATATCCATATCTCTACTAACTTAAACAATGCTGTAAATTGAAATTACCTCATTAACCTAAATTTACATTTTTGGGAGAAATAAAAGATAAGAATATCAAAAGAAATATTTAAAGATAATGAGTGAAACTCTGGGCAGCACAGCTTTCTATCTTGCTTTATTAACCAAAGGGAAAAATCAACCACAAAAATCAGATAGAGGGCTCAAAACAAATTGTTCCAATTTGCTCAAGATAATTTTCTTAGGAAAGATGAATGCATATGTCTCTGTGTCTATGATGAGGAAGCACTTCAAAACCATGCCAGATTATACTCGAGAATAAGTGTGATTGAGATCAAATAACACACCTAACAAATAAATAGAAAGGGCTGAAAATCTTCAAATCCTCACAAAAATTATATTTAGAATAGTCTTTCTATCTCATCTGTTTATTCACATTTGCAAATTAAATTCTCAAGATGCAAAAAAAGGAAAAAAAAAAGGAAGAGACCAAGGGAATAAAATATAAAGGTATGAATCTGCTCAGGTATAAAAACATACCAGCCCACAGACACAATCAGTTTGGAGCTGTGGAGAAATCCTGATGATGTCAGCTTCCAAAATCTATTTATATCCTATTGTCCATCCAGTTACAAATAGAGGTTCCTCAGTTTCACCACAAAAATCATACAGGGCATTCTCAGCTTCTCGAGCGATATTAAAAATCTTCCTTTCAATAATATCAAATATGACTTTTATGAAAAGTTATATAAACTTGTTATCAATCTGTAAAGGTGAAATTGATTCAGAGGAGTGGAGCCAGTGCTCCAAACTGAAATAATTGAATATAAAATATTAATTATTTTGTTGCAAAGAGCTTAACGAGCTGCTCCCCCTCACCTAACATTATATTATTTTTCTAATAGCATTGCACAGAATGGGCTTCTACAAACAAAAAACCCAAACAAAACATATTCGGTGGGGAAAGACACTTTCTCAAATATTATGCAGGTGGTAAACATGGAATAACATGCAATGTCAGCCAGCAGAAAATCCTTAGTCCTAGTGAATTGATGACCTACTGTAAAAACAAGTACTGATAGGTCCAGTATCACTTCACTCAAAACAAAAACTTACCTGGTACAGATGCATCTAGGAGAAACTCAATGTGTGAATGAACAACAGTCACTGTCACTGGCGCTTATCTAGTCCCACACAGTGAAATGGCAAAGAAGGTCTGATAACATCTACTAATGTCCAAATCATCGTTCTATATAATCAGTGTTTCAAATTAAAACAATATCAATTCCTTACTAACTAGAAATTCAGTTGTTTATAGTACTAAATGGAGAATTGAAAAATTAATAGAGTTACTGCATTAGAACAGTTTGTTGCCGGACCATAGTTAAAACCAGAACACGGATGGGCTTTAATGAATTTAAAAAGAAAAGATAACTATTTGGAAGATAAATTAAATTAATTCTTCTTTTATAAAGAAAACTGATGTTCTTCTATCTAAAAAGTATTTCTGTTTTGCAAGCCTGAAGAAGTATCATTTGTATTTTAAACATGTACATTTTATCAAAGAGCTGGTAACAGCTAGAATACTACTGACTGCACATCTTGTCAAGAACAGTTATTATCATTGCATAATGCAAAATGGAGATCAGTAGAAATAGGATGGCTATGCTTAAAGGAAGAAGGATTTAATAGATTTTGACTGATCATGTGTGTGTGCATACCTCAGTGGAGACTAGGACGTTTTAATTATGAAAAATTAATCTTGTCAATTACAGAATAAATTCTACTAAATATGTATTTACATCATATATGAAACATGGCTAAATATCACATTATTATGCAAAGATTAAATTTAATTTGAAATACTTAAGAAAGAAAAGATTTTTTTTATTTTCTGTAAAATGATTTCTATGTTTTTGTTCTCTGAAACTCATTTTTCAAAATCTACTTTTTGCATTAATGACTCACACAAATGCATATTTTTCAGCTGAAATCTATTTCTGTAACTTCTTTCAGTTTCATAAAAAGTTACGAGAATAACACTCACTGTATGTTATTGCACTGTATATGCTCAGTTTATATTATTGATGGCATTGTAAAAATATTTGCTTTACTGCTCATAGATCTGTCTTAATGAAGAGCCCTTGCTACTACTTACTGGCAAATTTTGTTCAGAGGAACAAAAAAAGGAAAAGTACATTAGCAAACACATCTTATGCAGGAAGGACAGTGATATTAATATAACACATAAGCATTAACAGCTTCTTTATTAATGTTACATACAATTTATGTAAAATCCAATTTGAATAATACACTACTGCAGAGAAACCATATCAGCCTATAATCCTCTATATTCAATAAGGGTAGCTCAAATACAGAATAAACCAGTGTGGCATTATGAAGTCTGTTTTATATGTAGTGAAACTGAAAAAGTGTTTTCACCATGTACCAAGCAGATTACCATGTATAAACCAGCAAAACCATAAAATAAATATTGATATGAAGACAAGACATCAACAGCTGTGTTAATATTCCTCAGCTTTCTACTTCTCTTGGATAATAACTTCATGGACCAATGCTATAATCGACAAGTTGACCTTGCAAATTTCCAATGCCATGGTTGAGAGGGAGGGAGAGGTGGAGAAAAAAAAAAGAAAAAAAGAAAAAAAGCCCACAATCTATTAAATATTGTCTATTCAGGAGAATTTTTAGTCCAAAAGTAAAAATTATTTTGATGGAGAATTTTTGGGAGGTGCCAGAACAAAGCAATTGAAAAGGGCTAAGGCACCCTGAACCGGTCAGATGTTGTTGTGTCTGCAGTGACAGACGTTCAGCACAAGCCAAAATGAAACATTGCATAATGTTCTGAGCTCAGGAAATGGACAGTTAAAAATCAATCTCTATCTCACATTCCCAGCTCTGAACCTGAAAATGACAGCTATTATCCAGATTTACATTTTATTCCAGCTAGAATAAAGCAAATAAATCACTGGGCTTTTGGCTGCTTGGATAATTACAATGTGAGTGGCTGGTATGAGTTTCACTGGGGGAAGATGCTTTCAGAGGGTTAGAGCACAAAGTGGAAAGAATGACAGTAAAAAATGGGCTTGATTTCCATGTTGAGATGAGAGCTTGTGGCATGCAAATCACTGAATACAGTAACCTCTGCTGAGCCCCATCAGCCCTCCTCATCAAATACCCAGGATAGGTAAGTCTGTGTGGTGAAACATCTTCATTGAGCTGAGAGCTCAAGTGAACAAGCTCTTACTTTAAGGGGACAGAGGAGTTTTTAATGACATATTAAAAAATATTTTCATGTGACTTTGCCAGAAGTGATTTTATCATAGACACTCTCTTCAGTACAACTCACCAGTGTGCTTCTGTGAGAACAGACACCTTGAAATCTAAATTCTTAGTTTAGTTTAATGTAAGCTTCTAATCACATCTGCATATCAGATGACTGAGTAGCAAGAAATTCAGATATACACAGCTCTCAAGAGTATTTGAAAGAATACATGATCCAAAAGTTCCTAAGTCTGTATTGTATGACTGCTCATTTCATCCTGTAACAAATACTTTCTTTCCTCAAACATTAATTATGGCTCTGTTTTATGATAAATGTAACATGTGTTTCACAGCTCCTCTCCATAATTCTCCTGACTTCCAGTCTGAACTGAATCTCCCACATTTTCTTTCTGAATGACATCACACTGGGAACCTGAAAAAAATTATTTAAAAAAAGAATTAGCTTTATTATTCCATATGATTATCTAATTAATATTTTAAAATTCCAATAAGTATTCCTAAATAAAAATGGAAGAGTATATGTAAATATCAAAGTACTATTTTTAACAGCTCTACTCTTATCCTTTGATGAACTGCCTAAAACTTTATGCAAATCAACCTAAAAATAGTTATGTTTTTTATTATAGCAAGGTTGAGAAAACTCTTTCCAAACCAGCTGATATTTTCTCTAGTTGAACTTGTCTTGGGCAGCCACAGCAGTGGGATGTTGTCCCAACTGTCGCAAAAGGGATATCTTACTCAGATACAACGCTTCATTATTATTATTATACAGTGTTGATTGCATCTTTCATAAAATTGCCTTTTCTCTTGATGCATTTTGTTGTTGCTGCTGCTGTTTTTTACTGTATTACATGAGACCAATTTCTATTCTTTTTGTAATAAAAGCACCTCTGGGAGGGAGTCTGCAGTTAAAGCTGTTTATTCTTACCTTATTTCTTTCTGCTTTACCAGGACTGCAAGAAACACCAAGTATCCTCCAATAAATGTAGCAGACCTACACTCAATTGCAGAAATTGCACCAAATTTCCATTTAGTGTTTAATACAATATGGCATCCACATCAGTTTGTTTTGAGATAAAGACAATAAATATTTGCAGAGAGCATCAGATAAAAATCTGGACTAAGATAAAGCATAAGCATATAAATCCTCCCAGTCTACTTAAAAAAATAATTAGTAAATTTAAAATAAATAGATAAATAATTAAATAAAAACCAACCAGATATATTTGTTCTATGTTAGGACAGTAAAATGTCTTTATAAAATAGCGGGGAAAATATCAATTTTTTTTGGTATTGCAACTCTCATGAGACTATATCTCATGAGAATATCACCATGAAATCTCTGTAGTAGTTAGAATTGGATGAGATCATACAAGCTGTAATAAAAGATAATAAAACATAGCTAAGCTGTAGGAAATTAAGAAAAAGACAGGACAAGAACATGAAATAATGCCACTATAGAACTACTTTAATACCAAGGAATGATAAAAAGGAGAAGAGGAAGAGCACTTAGCTAGGATGAAATGCAAAAAAGGCTGCATATAAAAGAAGATAGGAGGAAGATAAAAAAGCCTGGAGAAAAGGAGAGGATTAATTGTGCTGAAACAGGAAATAATGATAGACTTTAAATATCATGCCAAAGAGCAACTGAGAACCAGAGCAGTGTAGCTAAATGAAGAGATTGTCCTTGTTCCTTCTGAGATCTTTACTTGCTTGAGTACAAATGTGATGTATTCATTGCTCAGGCACTTAAAGGATTATAAATATTGGAGAAAAATACAGAAAGTAGCTCCACTTGTTGTCTCTGAACTTTATGCAGAAGAAATAGAATAGACAAACAACAGAAAAAATACATTTGTATATACCAGTGCTTAAATGAAAAATTTCCTTTTCTTTTGTTAGATCCTCTTTCTGAAGGACAAATATAAGAATAGTAGTACTAAAGTTGTATTTTCTTTATATAATAGAATCATAAAATGGACTCACAAAAATAAGTTAGGCTTGAGGTGAGTCTAAATGTCACATGGTCCAAGTCTCTTCTCACAATCTGGTTGTTTTACATGAAATCATATTGCCCAGAAAGACTTCCAAAACTGGTGCAGTATATGCAGAATTAAACCAATATTAAAAGTGTCCCAGCAGGTCATAATTGACAACTTATTTACAAAAACATACATTAGTAAAAGTAGAAATAGCAGTATAAATAAAAAATCAAATATTTTATGCTTTGTATTAATTGATTTAATTCCCTATTTAATTTTCTTATTTAATAAGCTTTTATTTATTTTCTAATTTAATTAGGGTTTTTCTTTTCTTTACAGCTATCTCCTTTATTAACCTGGAATAAAGAATTTTTGCTTAATACATTAACCTTATTGATATGGATATTCTGTGGTCACAAATGTAATATATTCATTATTTGGAATGTACTCAATAATAAATGTGATGAAATTACGTCACATGAAGTGATGTACATGAAGTAAATACATTACATAAAATTACACAATAAGGAAAAAAGATCCCCCTGAAAATTAATATTGCTCCAAATTCAGAATCTAGTAAATGCAATAGGGCAAATTTTTCAGGAGAACAAAACAAAAAGTATCAATGGTATACATTTTTGTTCTTCAAATATATTTTAAATTTTTCTACAGTTTGGAAATACCCTTTTTCCAAAATATACTAGTCAGTTTGAAGAAATAAATACCTATGTATTCCATTGTTGTAAATGATACTGTACTTTGAATGAAGCAGTGTAGCTTTCTATTTAGCAACTAAGACTATACTGTCTTCAGGAACTGAACCTTTAGGAATATGTGGAAGATTTTTATGTAAGCATTGCCTTCTAGATTATGCTGATATTTACAGTTTCAGGAGGTTTGGGTTACAAGAGTGGTGTGTCCTGTTAACTTTACCTAGTTGATGTAGCAAGCATAATAGGCTCCTGCTGGTAATGAGATCTAACTCTGCAAGGTATTCAGAATGCAATAAGATATTTCTCTCATCTCACAAGTATTCTGGGTAAGGTCAGTTGTGAGTAACATAAGTTCCTATTAACAATCCACCTTGTTAATCCCCTAAAATTTCTCACATCCGGTATTTACTTTACCAGTATCTTTTGTGTTAAAACATTACAGTGCTGTCAAGGTCTTAGTAGGGTTGAAAGAAATAGCTTGACCTTCCTTCAATAATTGCTGAAATTAATAAAATTTGGCAGAACTCATAAAGAATGTTAAGTCCTAAGGAAAAAAAAAAAGACAGGTTTGAGAAAAATGACAACCTCATTAATGATGCAATCAATATATATGAATGTAGGGGCTAAAAGTGCAACTAAATATTTTAACCCATCTTCTCCATCAGCAATGTCTGATGAAAACAAAATTGTGTGTTTTATTTTTCTCTAAATAAGTACCAGTTGGTACTTATTTTAAAACTCTTTATTAGCAAAATGCGCTTTCAAATTAAGGTGATATTAGCATACTATTTGACTCATTCCTATGTCAAGTATTTTTTCTGGGGGGAAAGGGGAGTGCATTTCTATAAATCAAGCAGAAAGTGTTTTGTTGTTTTGGGGTTTTTTTTTGTTTTATTTTTTTTATTTATTTATTTTCTTTTTTTTTTTTTTATTCCATCAACATTTTTCCAGAAGGAAATAAGTTTTGTGACAATCTGTCTCTTGCTGATAAAATGACAAGACAAGCCAGAGACAAGACAAGAAGCCACAGAATTTCAAAACCCAAATCAAGTCAGTTGTTATCTCTCAGGGCTAAGGTCTCACAGCCAAACAGGACAAAGGATGATGCTATACCAGGATCTTTTGACCCTGAATGTGCAAACAACTAATTTTACATAGAATTTAGAAAAAATCTTCTCAACACTTCATTGACCCTCTCTATATATGCAGAAAACACGAAATGGCTAGATTACTTTTACATCTTTCTTTATTCTGCAATTGCCATCAATTTTAGACACACTTGTACTCTGTTTCCATATAAAAACTCAAAAACCAGAAGTGCAGTTTAAGCAAATTTGTAAGGCTTACAAAATCATTCTTTTTCATCCATGTATTAAATTAAAAATATTACAAAGAAGAAATTAAAGATGGTTTCTATTCAGGATTTCCAAAATTATTTTTTTCTTAAAATACAAGTTCCTTTTAAAAATTAATTTCCTTACCCTTTTCACCATGATGCATGTGCAAATATCAGAAAAATCTTATTATTGCTACTTATCAGATAGGTTTATTTCCCCTCAGGAGCACATAACACCAGAATTTCCTGTTGCATCCAAAAAAAGATATTCCCAACAGCACTACTCTAGAGTATATATTTTTCTCACAGTGAATAAGCAAGAAAAAAAATTAATAGAATTATAGTCAATCATTTTGACTATCAATTTCCTTGAGTATGGTTGAGCTCAGTGAGTAATTTGCAGTGAATCATTCATGGAATTAATTTCCCTCCTTTCTTACTTATGGAAAATCCATTAGCTATTCCTAATTTATTTGACTTTATTTCTATCTAGAACAGAATCCTTCTGAACCATGTGAAAGATTTGTCACTGAAGACAAAAAATTTTCTGTCCATGAGGAGTACTTTAGAAATATATTCACCAGGCTTTCAAATCTATATGGATTGATCCCCTTCATCCAACATTTAATCTCATATATTTTAAATTTACCAGTAATTTTATGTACATGAATAGTTATAGGTAAAATATAACAGAGTTACTCAGATGCACCAAGTTGAATGTGTGCACAAAAACATGCAGTATTAATGCTCACTGTCTGGGCCTTGCAGCACTATTTCTCTCCTAATGCAGCATTATTTCTTTCCTGATCCTTTGCAATCTGCATTCCATCAGGAAAACCATCTTTATTTACTGAAAATACCTTGGTCTGCATCGTTAGGCAAATGCCTTTTTAATAAAGAGAATCCAGGTGTACAAGTAAAATACTATGGTTGAATACCTTTAATGTCTCAGCTTCATTAGGCAATGACAGTCTGTCAGGCTCTTTCTTATTTATTCTGGTTGAGTTGCCATCCTATTCCTGGCTATTAATGATGACAGATCATTTATTACTCTATGAGAAAACAAATATGTTTCCATAACTGTCTTATACACTTTACCAACCCCACAGTTTGTTATTGCATAATAGAATTACTGTTGTTGTTATTATTATTGTTAATAATAATAATAATAATAATAATGCTTTTAACTGAAACTCAAACACACAAAAATGCAGAATTATTAAGTATTTCAGCAATACTTCCTTTTGAAATTATTTCAGTATTTGATACAATCTCTATTGATGGTACTAAACCAAACCTTCACCTTTTTGTTCACATTAAGGTGCTTGGCTTTTCTACTCAAATTAAAATGTGAATGTAGAATAAGAATTCTTATTCAGATGAATATTTATGAAAGGGAAAATAACTTTGATCCTTTGTAGAGAAATGAAACTGTCCCCACAGTGTTTTCAATGTTATTCATTAATCTCCACAGGTATTTCTTCAAAAATTAGTGGCAAATTTAGCATATGAAGAAGATAATTTCAATTTGGACTGAAATTTTTTTTTCTTTATATTAAGGTTAATGTTAAGGTTAAACCATCTACTTCATAGCAGAGGAATTACTAACACATAAATCAAAACTGTTGGTGAAGTTCTGACAGATAATATGGATTGCCTCGGAAGGTAAGGAACTGCCATTCCTGCTTTCACTGTTCCAGAGTAATGAACACAATAACTGGCCTCTCAGTCTACAGTGTCCTCAAGAAAAGCTCTACACAGAGAGCTGGGCCAAACACATAACTCCTAAAGTCAATATTTGTAACTTTCTCTGAGTTTTCTCCCTCAGAAGAACTGTTAATTATTTTTGTATGACATAGAATATGACCTACCACGCAATAAAGAAGGATATCTTATGCATAAATAATTTGATTTAGCAAGAATTTGTATGCTATTTCTGTTCATTTATGGGGTTTGATTTCCAGCATTCAGAATGAGGCAATTGCTTGTTTTGAGTCTAAATGTGATATGTACCTAGAAACTTCAGGGGGAGGCTGCATTGATTAGGCTGATAAGCTGTGCTTTGTTTACTTAATGCAATCAAATTACTCTCACATGTGATGGTGACAGCAATCTTCACCTACAGAAGAAAAGGAAAATCACCATGCAATGAACTTTGAATAACCAGGCACAGCTCGGAAGTCATTACCAATACCTCCTTCACCTACCCTGCTAACATTTACCACAACTTCTAATGCATGAATAGGAAACCAGCCCAGGGCTTAACACTTAATCCATCTGCCTGACAGGTGATGAGAAGTTGAATATCACTGCAATCAATTATGAGGATGAGGTTTTAAACAGAGGAACTAGGTTTCCTAGTTCTTCTGCTAGGAAATATCCTTCAAGTCCCTAAACTCTTCAGGGTTTATTTAAAACATCCTACATCACTGAATTTCACCAAAAAAAATTAATTCACTCCAAAGGATACAGGATACACACCTATTCTAAAGTCACCTTCAGAGAAATTCTGCAATGACCAAAGAAGAATCTCTGTGTGCCCTGAACACCAGTATTAAACAGTCCTCTTATGTTGTAGCTGGAACTTTATTTTAATTTTAATTAATGAAGCACAAAAACTTAATCCCTCTACTACAATTGCCACCCTAATTACATACTATTAATTCTAGTACCTGATAAAATAATCCTTCTCTAGTCTGGTGAAAATAACTAATTTACCATGCAGGAGATAGTTGGAAACATTAAGAGACCAATTCATTGTCATGTATGCAGATCTACTACTCCCTTAAAATGTACTATGAATACTACAGGTCAGTAAAACCTACTTTTAAGAATTAGAAATAAAGTTCAACCAAACAGAGTAATGTATGTGCCTACAGCTTTTATATTTTTCATTAAATTAATAGACATCCATGTACTTTTCATGTCCTGAACTTCAAATTGATGCTATTTTCAGAGAACAAGAATAATTTCTGCAGTTTCTCTTCATCTGGAAAACCATCTTTCTCCTGATTCTGCAAAATAAAAATTATAAGTGTCCATTTAATATTATGCTAGTCCATTTCAGGAAAACAGAATTTTTTTATTTATTTTCTTTGAAAATGTAAAGATAAAAAGTAAAAAATAGAAGTTATTTAAAGGCACTACCAGATAACATAGTAAAACCTCATTTTCCTAAGAAAGCCATATAAAATTAAAGACTTTAAGTGTTCAGTGTATTTTAGAAAACTGTTTAGACAAAGAAGCTTTTCTCTTGTCTATTCTTCATGAAGAAGTCATCACTAGGTAAACAAGAAAAGCACATTTTTTTATTGTGCTGTCATGTTCCTCCAGTACATGTATGAGTCATTTCAGGTTTCCTGCTCTTCAATGGCATTTGGACAATTTCTGTGTTACTCGTGAGCCGTCATGAAATGGGTCTTCTTAAGCCTGAAGATATTTCTGTGATGACAAAGCTTGGAGTTGTATAAGTTTTCTAATTTCATAGGTTCCTTAATATTAATGAAGTGATGAAGTGAACATTTTGCTGCTTCAGGACTGCTCTGACTAGAGTCCCACATGGCCTTTTTCATTACCTTGTCTTTAGTGACAGGTGGTGCCAGGCAATTAAAACGCTCTGAAAACTCATCTGCGTTTACATTTGCTCATTAAACATACACACAGAAAAAAACTAAAAAACAACAAAACAACTTAATCTGGCTAATCACAAAAAAACTAAAAAAACAACCAACCAAAACCAAAATACAACAAAAAGAAACCACTGAAATCAGAGCAATCGTGGTATAATGGGTTAACAGATACACAGATTAATGGGAGAGAATAACATACATTACTGTGAACCTACTGGAGTTGGAGGACATCACTAGTGACAAGGGCTTTTCCTGTGACTCTTTGGTATTTATATATAGTGGCCAGATAGAGTAATGTTCCCTACCTTCTATGTGTTCCATTGCCTACAGGAAGTGCTTATGTTGTAGAAAAATTATCAGGTTATAGCTAAGCAGATTTTGGACATCATTCTCATGTGAAAAGAAACAAAAACTTTGTCCATTTATTCTCTCTTTGAACAACTTTAAGTTTCATGCAATATTTCCTTATTTTTAAATAGTATCACCTAAAAATATATGTGATTTTAGGATATTTTTCTTGAACCAGTATAGTTAGAAGCACCTAAAATCCATGAATAAATATTAAAATTCTCTTAGGAAATTCAGAATACAAGATAACCTTCAGAGTGTATGAGCTGGATGCATATAATTGATATCTCAGAAACAAAGTATTTAATTTGATCCATTAGTTATAACTGTGAAAAATCGTAGCTAGTCCTGGCAGTCTAATTTCAGGGACATTTTGGTCACCAGTATAGAAATCCTATTGTTGGATATAGATAATATTCTCCAGAGGAAACAATTGATCTTCTCTAATTGAAACGAGCTTCTAGAGGGAAATCATAAAAGAGTAGGTGAAAGAAAGGCTAAACTATGTTTTAAACACAAGAATGTTTGACGTTCAAAAAGTAAGTAAAAATTAATTTGTTCTAAAATAATACTGATAAGCAAAGATATCTATTTCCTGTAATACGATATCAAATTTAAACCACAAGTAACTTTGGTGTCATGACTAAGGGCATTAGGCAGAAGGGACAGCAGGTGAAGAAAAAGAATGTACTATGAACATAAGAAGCACAACAATTCTTGTTTTACAGATTCTGTATTGTGCAAATTAAATAATCACATTTTTTCTGTGTATTAAACAAATAAGTAACATACAGTTACTTTTCTCAAATTTCCTATTTCTCAGAATCATGATCCTAATTCAGACACAGAAACAGCCAATTAATTGACAGATGTTTTATTTCTAAATCTAGACTTTCTGTCAGAGGATGGAGGAATTTAAAGAGTAACATAAAAATACTTTTATGCCCCCTCTTGCTTGGTTTAAGGCACTTTCTAAGAGATGCTGAACTTCCTTACTGAAATCAACTGGGTTTTAGATGTTAAAATATTTAAAAATAAGAATATGGCATTTTGAATAACTGAAATTTAAACTTGGAAAAAAAGTTTAAATTCAGTTCACTGTCCCCTAACTCTTCCTTTTTCCCCTGAAATATTTTTAAATGCCTAAAATTATTTCTCAATATCTGATTTTCCCCTGAAAATAATTTATTTCATGATGTAGAAATAGTATTTGATAGTCTTTTTGTCAGGTTGGTTGTCACAGCAAGCATCTACAATATTTAAAATTCTACTAAGCCTGCCTAGATCAATGTAAGGTAAAATCTACGACTTTATTGCACCCTACTTACCTTTGATTATCTGAACATCAGAATTATAAGGCTAGGCAGTATGAAAAGTTTCCTAGGTGTCTCAATTCTATCTCAAAAGATAGAGATTTTCCCCAGCCTGAGGTGTGCAGCATTTAACAAGCTATGATTTAGAGGCAAGAGGGAAATCCCTTGAAGCCTAGTCTTTGTGTAGATTGTCTTCCTCATCTTCCACTCATGAAAAGAATTAGAACCTAAAGATTACATTTTCCAAGAGGAAGGTCCTAAAATGCAGGGCATTAAGGGACCACTTTTGTCCATACTTCTTATGATCATTGTAACTATATAAACAAGAAAACCAACAACAACAACAAAGATTTCAAAATTCCTTTTTTCCCCATGTTATTTATCTGCTAGATAATGCTAAAAGTCTCATTAAGCATGAAAAAAAGTGAAGGACCAAAGAGAAGTGCTGCAGTCTAGATGCCAGGAGACACTGAAGAAAACAGATGTATCAAAGGCGAAACAGCCGTGTAAGGGAACGATGACCATTGTAATATCACAGAATCTTAGGAGGCTGGAATGGACCTTAAGGATTCTCTAGTGCAGCCTGCCTGTCATGGGCAGGGACAATTCCCATTAGACCAGTACATTAGTATATTCCCAGTATATCCCAAGTTCCAAGTGTGCCCAGAACGTTTGTTGGGCAATCTCTCATAATGTGCATCTAGAGAGAGTACAACAGCAAGAACATTACAAGTTAAAACTTCAGGGTTAAGACAAAAATGGTCAATGAATCTCAGCTTGATAGAAAATCACCCCCATGGCCATCGTTTTGTGCACCTTGATAATTAAGTTTTGTTCTATATATTTGAGGAAAGATCTGGAGGAGAGCTTTTAGGAATATAAGTCGCCTTTTTTTTTCCCCCTCTGACACCCAGTTTACTGGAATATAAAGTTTGTGTTTAAAGCAAAATTAGGCACATATTTTTCCCCAGAAAAAAAATAACCCACAACCAAAAAAAGTGGTTTCCATGGAATATGGTAGCAGATATTTTCCCTCTTTTTTGATTACTTATTCCTCTTTCTTGTTATTTTATCTTTGCTTCTGACTTCCTTTCTTTTTCCTCTATGATAGGCAACATTTTGACATTCCTTTAATTTCCATCTACATTATACAAAATGACCATGTTGGAAGTGAAAACCAGCAGAGATATACCTCCAACATGGTTTGATCTTATGAGCTCTGAGTTAATGAATGCTAGTCAAATAACATCAAACAGTGTCCCAAAAGTGTTGGCGCACTTCTGTTTCAGAAATGTCCGAAAATTCTCTGTTTACAAAGATGGAAAGTGAACATTGCTGATTTTCTTTTTCCAGCCAGAGCAGATGCTTCTTGCAGTAGACAAGAAAAGAGCTGCACTGCTATAGTGAATGCAAGAATTTCCTTTTCTTAGTGAAAAACAGAGTCCCTCAGAACTCCCACATGCCAGCACAACAAAAATCTGCCTTGTGTACAGAATACCAACTGCTTTCAGAATATAGTTTCAGTCTGAAGATAGACTAATAGGTATATGGCCAGATTTATTTGTATGCCTCAAGTAGTCATCCCTAGATAATCTTTCTTATAATTCCAATGAAACTGATGTGATTTAAGCATCAAAAATAAATAATGTCTCCAGTGACGGAATTCAATCTCTTTTATTTCTGCCTTAACCCTTTCAAAGGGGTACTGTGCATGGCATAACTGCTTCCTGTCAAGTTGTTGCCCTGCTAGGAAGTTAACAATAACTTTATGCCCTAGAACAACTTATATTGAAAGAATACATAGACTTTTCAACCAAGCTGAAATGAGAATTCAAAATAAAACATGATAATCAGTGTCATGGTTTTTAATGACTGTGACTGTATTTCTATGGACTCCTGCATTAGTCTTTGAAACCACAGCATTTTGTGCCTAGTGTGAGCTCCACTTGACTTACTTTAAAGTTGTAAAGTTGCTGTCCAACTGAGAGCACACACTGAGTAGCTAAATGAGGATAGAAGCCAGTAAGAGCATTTAAGAAATTCCAGCAGTGTACTGTATTTATGTGTTATGGTTTAAGCCCAGCTGGCAACCAAACACCACCCAGGTTCTCACTTATCACCCCTTGTGGGATGGGTGAACAAATTAGAGGAGTAAAAGTGAGAAAACTCATGGACTGAGAAGAAGACAGCGTAACAGATTAAGTGACAGCCGCGTACACAGAGGACAAAACAAGGAATTCACTCACCACTTTCCATGGGCAGGCAGAACTTAAATCTCATCATGATCGACAGTTTCCTCATGAGGGGAAGAGGAGGGGCAGAACTGATCTCTTCTCTGTGGTGACCTGTGACAGAACCTGAGGGAATGGTCTGAAGCTGTGTCAGGGAAGGTTAAGATTAGATATTAGAAAATAGTTCCTCGCTCAGAGGGTGGTGGGCACTGTAACAGGCTCCCCAGGGAAATGGTCACAGCACCAAGCCAGACAGAGCTCAGGAAGAGTTTGGGCCATGTTATCAGGCCCATGGCATTGCTTTTGGAGATGGTTCTGTGGAGGGCTGAGTCAGACTCAAGGCTCCTTCTGGCTGCCTTTAAACACAGCATATTCTGTTATTCTGTCATTTTGTGATCTCCAGGGAAGCTCAGCTCTATCACATGTAATAGGGACTTGGGAATCCATCACTCCAAATGTGCTCCCTCCCTCCTTCTTCCCCCGGTTTTACAATCTGAGCACGATGCCATATGGTGTGGGACATCACTTGGGTCACTTGGGGCTGTCTCTCTCAGCTGTATTCCCTCCCAATGCCTTGTGCACCCCAGCCTGCTCACTGGTGGGGTGGGTAAGCAGCTCTGTGTAAGCACTCCTCAGAAATAAATAAAACACCCCTGTGCTATCAATGCTGTTTTAGCACAAATTTAAAACACAGCTCCATACTAGCTTCTGTGAAGAAAGTTAACTCTACCCCAGACAAAATCAGAAAAATATGAAATCTTGCCTCCTCACTAGGTTGTAGCTTCTCACCTCATATCTTAGCAAGATTATGCAAGGGCTGGTACTAGTCTGACAGACAGAAGTCATAAAAACTGCTCTCCTTCTTTGTAAACCATTTTGGCAGGATCCCTACCATGCTGCTCACCATGATATTCTGCATGTCCAGATAACAATATCTAAATTATTGTTTGACACTCACAGAATCCAAAGAATATTTTTTCCATTTGGATTTGTCTCTCATTGTCCTGGAAACTGAATCAGAAAATTTTGCAATAAGAACATCTTTATGCTTTCCTTCTATTACCTGATTATTGGAAAGACAGGAAATAAAGGTGTTTTTTGTTTATCTCTTGCACACAATTAGAAGAAAGTCAACAGGTCACAACACATCTTTAAGGAAAGAATTGCTTAACCTTCTGCTATCTAAATTTATCTTTTACTGAAAATAGATCTGCATTGTGGCATAATTTTTTTCCCTATCTCTGTCATGGATTAATAAAAGAGTTGTAGTTGAGGCTCCTTTTCCCAAAAAGAGAATAGAGTCCCAAAAGCCACAGAACAAAAACCAAACAATTATGAAGTCCAGTTAAGGGTTAGAAACAAGTCCCTGCTTTTCTCTAGATCTGTAAATAAACAAAATGGCCAGATACATGGGGTTTTGTTTATTATTTTAATTTGAGATATTTTTAATTCTTATTCTATGACAGAAATTATCAGCTTTAAAATAATTAATGTGAAAAACATGACTGTGAAAGTTTCATACAAAACGATTCCACAGACCAAGAAAATTCATCTGTGCAGTCATATCTCTATATCTGCAAATGTAAAGACTAAAATGTAGTAGTAAAGTAATGGAACTGCAAAACTGTGCAGGAAAATTGAAGGTTAAGTCTTGGGAAGACTTCAAAATTGTTGCATGACAACAGATAAATGTAAATAATTTTTTGTTTTCTTCAGGCTCTGATGTTAAATTTTACCCTGTAGAAAGCTAGATAGTGATGGTAGGAAACCAGATTTAAAAAAAAATAATATATTCCTTTGTCAATGTAGTTGTCAGAGAAAATTACACTGGCAAACAGTGCTGTAGCAGGATTTCAAGTTCTTTAACAGCTGAAAATGTAATTCCTTTTTTCTTTCTGGTTGTAGTTGGGAAGCAGTTTGCTTAAATGAGATTCATTTCACTTGACACTGACCTTTCACTGGACAATGTAGGGCATATATCTGCCAACATATTTTCAAATCCCTGTATCACAGCTGAAACATACAGGAATAGCCCCATAAATATTTCATAAGTCTGCAAGGCAAAAAATGTTGCATTTTAATTAAAATGCATTTAGATAACACCAGCAAATATTATGACTTGGAATTAATATTGCCACTTACAACATGACAAAATCCATGCAAATTATTTGGTGATTCCTCAGAAATGTACTGTCACCAAAGTTTTGGGTTTTTTTTCCAAGCTGCATGCAAGAAGTTTATTTCCATTCCTGACCCTTTCTTGAAATTTTTGCTTATGATAGCAAGAGATATTCTAGATGCATGGAATGAAAATACATGCCTAAATTAGTTTCATCTGATTTCTCCAGGTGTTTCTGTGGAGCACACAGAGTGTTCATTTTTATCCCACCATGTTGTAGGGGTGGGTGGATAAAAGGATGGACCAAAAGGTCCTTCAAAATCTCTTGCTTCTCTCTTTCCTGCCAGTGGTCCTATGACCACTACTCCTCTGTCACTTTTCTCTATTTTCTCTTGAAAGTTTTCCTTCCCTTGGCTCTATTTTGTTATTTCTGACTTGGAAGGAGCCTAGTAAGAAAAAGGATTTCCTCTTTTGACGCTGAGAACTTTTAAAGCACATCTTCAAAATAGATCTTTGCAATTGCATGCTAGATTTATCAGCACTGGGACAGGTGGTATAACCCAGTCCCAGGCTACCTCTCAGGCTCAGAAGCAAAAGGTAAATACATCTCTATGTTTTCTCACTGAACTGGTGAATATCTTTCAGCTCTAGCTGTATGCTGACTTAGTGTGCAACTGTGGAAACATGCTACTCCTTAGTCATATTATTTAAGCTTTTTTTCACTTTCTTCACTTAGAATGCTTTTTTTTCTTGATTATAAAATCTTCAGATGTGAAAAAATCACTTTGTTGGACAATGGACAATGGCTAGAACTTCTCAATGTCTTCCAGAAATCTTTTACTCAACAGATAAAAAAATTATTTTTTTTGTAAATAGGTAGCATTAATGTCTTGGGATTTTGGTTTGGTTTTTTTTTTTTGTTTTTTTTTTTTTTTTTTTTGTTTTTTTTTGTGGAAAGTTTTTTGTGGCTTTTTTGGTTTTTACTTTTATTTTGGCTTTTGTTTTTTGGAGGGATTTTTTGGCTGGTTTTTGGTTATTTGGGTTTTTTCTTTTATCTTTTTGTGACAGGTATGTCAGTTTCAGCCTTACTCTTCCTCAGTTATTTTCAAAAGTTGAATTCTGAGGTTAAAAAAAAAATGGGTTTTAGAGGTGTACCAACTTTTGCTTTTAATGGTTTTATTTATTACCAATTGTAGAAATCCAGTCCTGAAGATCACTCTTTTCCGATTTTATTTAGTAGAAAATCTTCATCTTCTCATCAATAAATTTTGTTACCATTCACTGTTCAAGCCCCAATCATTTTTGAAAAAATAACAGAAATTATGAAACAGAATGATCATCAAGAAATCTATGCTATCACAGATCTTTCTCCCTTCAATTTTATTTCCTATTGTTTATTCTTGTATCAATTCCTACATAATTTTACTGCTTCTGTATTACCGCGCCTGAGTGGGCGCAGCTGGTGAGAGAGAGACGGTGAATCTTGTATCTTGATCAGAAGGCTGAATTTATTAATATATGATATAATACATTATAGTTATACTAAAAAGAATAAGGAGAGAGGTTTGCAGAGCAGCTAGCTAAGCTAAGAATCGATAGAAAAGAATCTACAACAAAGTTGTGCTCAAGGACTCAGTCCCCTGGCTTGCACTGGTGATTGGCCCTTAATTATAAACAGAAAATGAGCCAATCAAGGTGTTCCTGTTGCATTCCCCAGCAGCTGATAATAATTGTTTACCTTCTCTTCGGGGGCCTCTGGCCTCCCGAAGACGCAGCAATCTGAAAGAAAGGATTTCTGTGAAGAAATGTCTGCGACACTTCTGTGCTAATTCCTATATAGTGCATCATAAGTACATGACTTATAATTTTTAACTATAATTTTCTGCATTGCAGCTGTGATGCACTTGGAGCTCTGAGCTTTGTCATTTTTGAAACTCTAATCCTAACCCTAGGTGAGGGATTAAAACGTGCTGGGGCGTGATGCTGGTGCCAAGGAGAAAGGTGGGGAGGGAGCCATGCTGTGCAAGTTCTGTGTTTCCCTTGGCAAGCTTTTAACAGCTGCAGTGTGCCTGGAGCTCTGGGCTTTGTAGTTTTTGAAACCCCTAACCCTAGGTGGAATCCTAACCCTAGGCAGAGCTGTAAAAGAATCCTTGGGCTAAGTCAGGTTCAGAGTAGAAAGTTGTGGTGGAAGCCATGTTGTGGCAGCTCTGTCTTCCTCCTGGCATGCCCTTTGTAGCTGCTGCTTACCTAGAGGTCTGGGCTTTGCAGTTTTTCAAACCCTAACCCTCAGCCAAACCCCAATCCAAGGTGATGGATTAAAAGGTGCATGAGGATGAGGCTGGTGCCAAGCAGAAATGCATGAAAGCTCGGTATGTTGTTTCTTTTTTTTGAAAGTTTCAGCTGCCTCCTCTAGACATAATTTGATATTCTGATACCTTTTATCATTTCCTTAGCCTTTCCAGTAATCTCTGTTTTCACTGTCTTGAATCTTTATTTCAGTTGAGCATTCTGAAGTCTTTGATAATAGATTTTTTAGTTTTTGTTTTGAAAACATGGCTATTTTTGTCCCTTAACATGTATTTGATAAGGCTGATTCTGTCTGTGAAAATTTAGAATTCAAGAAAGGCAATCCATTGCAATTATTTACAGAATACATTTAGCAGTTATATTTGGAGTTCATAGCTTTAGTGCTTAGAACATGAAACAATAATAAGAATAATTTAAAATTCCAATTTTTTTTACATATATGATTGTTATATGTGTTTAAGGAAATTTTATACGCAGACCTCATAACCTTTGTACTAGAAGCTTTGCCATTTAGTCCTTGAAGACAAACTAGAAATTGAGAATAAATGTAGGGGAGTTTAAAAGGCTGACTTTGACAGTAGAGTTAAAGGAAGATTTCCCAGTCCCTAAGTCCCTGAGAACATTTTGAAGTGCATCCTCTCCTATTTCATTCCCTCTTCCAGCAGAAGGACTGTGCAGGTTCTCTGCAATCATGGATATGCATGAAGCAGTAATTTGGCAGCTACTGGCTAAGGAGTTTAAATAATTCATGTTGGTAACCCTTAGAAATGCACCATACATAGGACCATGGTTTCTCTAAAGGCTTATAACACAAAGTGGCAGGAGTATGAAGGGGTGTAGGGAGAAGTTAAAAATTTTTAGGTGGTTTTACATTTTTGAAAAAAAGTGCTATTGAGCATCCTGAAACTGCTGAAGGTTTTATTTACTAGTTAGAATAAGTAAATAAATAAAAATTATTTTTAAATTAGTTAGAATAAACTAGTTGGAATTAGTTTTATAAATTAGTTAGAATAAGTATATAAATAAATAAATATTAATTCTATGACAGGTCCACCTGTCATAGAATGAACTTTTACTTGGGTAATATCACTAACATGATACTGTTTTCTAAGTAGTTAAACTCTAAAGTTAAAAAAGTCATCAATAACTAAACTTACAATATATCACTCCTTGCTATAGTAGGATTGACTCTCATCCTGTACTCTTCATTACCAGCTGTTCAGAGCATTCAATAACCAGCTGTTCTGAGCATTCAAATACCCTTCATATCTTATCTCACTGGGATGTTCTCTTCATATCTTTATTTCCCTTTAAATCACATTATACATGATTTTTTATTTAGTGAATTTGATCAACTTGGAAAAAATTGCATGAGATTCAGCAAACTGAAATCTCTTCAAATTACACTTCAAGTGCATAAATCAGAATGTTGTAGCCTCGTCTTCCTCCTCTGCTTTTTCATATGCAAAAACACAGGCCTGTCCACAAGTGCAGTTGAAATATTAGTGATGAACACCATGCTAGTGTGCTGCCAGAGAAAAGCAGCAAAATTTATCTTCTTTTCTACTTCAAACTTCCAGCTTAAACAACCTTTCTTAAAGAGACTGCTGAAGCCCAGCACCAAACCAAAGCAAAACCAAACCAAATAATAACAGGACCATAAAGAAAAGGAAGATTGTTCTTTTTCCTTGCCTGGTTTCAGCTGGGATTGAGTCAATTTTCTTTATAGTAGGTCGTACAGTGCTGTGTTTCAGAGTTAGGATGAGAACAATGTTGACAAGACACTGACTTTTGGATGTTACTGAGCAGTGCTGACATTAAATCAAGCTTTTCAGTTTCTAATCCTGCCCTGGCAGTCAGTGGATGTCCAGTGAAAAAGGAGTTGGGAGGGGACACAGCTGGACAGATGGCTCCATTTGATCAAAAGGATATTCCATGCCACATGACACGCTCAGCATACAAACAAAGAGGAAAGGTAGCCACTGGGGAGCAGTGCTTAGGAACAGGCTGGACATTGGTCAGTTGACAATGAAATATTGGGTTTTGTTTATGTAATTTGTCTTCCTTGGGTTTTCATTTATTATCATTGTCATTATTGTACTGTTCCTATATCAGCTCATGAGTGTTTTTACTTTTAGGCTTCACATTCTTTCCTCCATCCCACTCTCTGTGTGGCTTAATTGCTGGCTGGGGTTGAACTTATTTTTCTTTAATCTTCTTTTCCTTTCTAATTCTTGGGTAAATTTAGCTGTTATTTTCACCTGAAGAAACCTTTATTTCAACAAATAATTTTGGTTTTGGCTTCATATCTATTTTTTCTCTATAAATTTTTGCTTCTCACTCTTGGTCATGCATTTGTAGATTAGAGATGAAAACAGAAAAAAAATAAAACTTTTGGGTGATAAGCAGATATATAATATGACCTGTTTCAAGAAACAATGTTCACTGCATGAACAGACTTAAAGAAGGGCATGTTGGATTTCAAAGAATGTGTGAATTTTTTCAGAAAAAAAAGAAGCTGGAAAGACTGAAAATGGACAAAACCCAACTGATAGTCTGTGTTATAAGGAAAACAGTTAGGCAGGTGGGATTAGTTAGAAAATATGTATTAATTAATATTCTTTCAAAGTTTTTACTCTACAATTTCAAGATGCAAGAGTTAAAAAATCTTAATGACAATATTTTTCTAGGGATAATTTGATTGTGAATTCCTTTGCTGAATAAGATGTAGTGCATCCATAACAGATAAAATTTTGTTGCAGTGCACATATATATTCCATGGGTAAAAGAAATTTTAAAAAAGAGTGTCCTTATGTTGAAATAACACAGGACTCAAAAGTTAACAATGGTCTGGTATTTAATTTCACCCTTTTGCTACTGTTGTACAAGGTTTGTTTATAGGATCTAGTTTTGTGTCATTGCTTGGCTCACATGGCTAGAATTCTCCTTCCCACTCTAGTTCTGAAGGCAAGATAAACCTGAATACAACAAGCTTTTATTTTCATGTGAGTCCTATCCCCTAAGTAGAAGTCGAAGCATGTTCAGAAAAGAACTAAAATTCTCAGAAACCAAGTTTTAGGTGAAGCTGAAAAAAAATGTTTACCTTGAGTAAAAGGAAATTAAGTAGAGTGAATTATTTATAGAACTCTACACAAGAGTTTTTTGCCCTATATAAGATTCTGAATGTACCTTATGATTCAATGACATTTTCTTTCTCTTGGGGTAGCATATGAAGGATATTTTTCAAAACAAAATTTAAAAACTGGGAAATATTTTAAATTCTGTCATCTTGGCAGCACTTGCAATGGAAATTACAAATTATTTTTACTTCATCTGAAATTTTCTTAAATACTGTGTTTTTCTTTCTCATTCCACCTTCTCCTGAAAACATGCTCTTACCTGTAAAATATCTAAGAACTCTTTTTTTTCCCTCAAACTCTGTTGTATTATTTCTTCCTACTATAATTATTTTATTTTAAGCACATGCTACATACAGACATTAACCAGTCAGCAAAAAGAAGCATTTCAAATAAGTAGAATATTTTTTCTATTCTTGAGTAGTTATTTTTCTTTTATTTACTTTTTTTTCTCATGACACTAGCATTTGTCTAAATAGAAAGAAAGAAAGAAAGAAAAACAAATCTACCCTCTTTCATTTGGGGAGAATAAAATGAAATTATTTTTCATAAAGTGAAAAGATGTTGAAAGTTCTCTCTCTGCCTTTTCAATAAGGTTATTTGTAGAAGTATTTGCAGAACTCAAAAGTGCCATTTGCCTCAGGAGTACATGAGCTAATTGCTGTTGGTTCTAAACTTTTTCTTGTACATTCTGCTACTGGCAGCTGATTCCATTTGCAAAGAGAAATTTTGCCTCTTAGCGTGCCACATCTATTCATTATTAAGAACATTATTCATTTGTTTCATTCAAAGAAATCTTTGAATTGTGGAGTCATGGAATGCTTTGGGTTGGAAGGGACTTTAAATGTGCTCTAGTTCCAATCCCTCTACTGTGGGCAGGAATGCCTTACTTAGACCAGGTTGCTCAAAGTGAAGATGCTCCTATGGTTTTTTGGGTGTTTTTTGGTTTTGTTTTGTTTTTTAAGAAATGCAGATCTATGATTTTTGTATAAATTAGGCAATACCATAGGCAATACCATGTTTTATGAAGCTGGGGATAATGTGAAATAAAGGCCTTCCTCAAGGGAGAAATGTATCTGTCTCTATTTAAGTAGGGTATCAACTGAAAATATTTAATGTGGTAAGCTGTTAGAAACTTTACCTTTAAATGAAGACAAATTTCAGTGACGAAAAGTAATATTTTTAGTAGGATACCTGTATTGGTTAGATTGAAATGGAAATGGTGACAGGCACACAAATAAAATCAGACATTTAGGAATTATGAAAATATAGCATGCTTCAGTAGCTCATTGGTAGCTTCAGACTGCAGGAAAGAGCAACACTGTAGGTCAGCAGTCTCTGGAGTACTTTATTGTGAGGAATATGATTTATCTTATGGTTGATGTTTTCTTCTCATATACTTGGCTTCTACTTGGGATCACTTTTATGTTTCCTAACATGCTTTTACAGCTATCTAGTACTTCATTGGTCTATAGCTCCAGGTTATATGAGAATTTTATGCCTTTTACTTTTTTAGTCTATTTGTTTTTTCTTTGTTGCACTGAGAACAGTTTTTGACTGCTTCTGGGTCTTCCTCTTTAAGAAACACAAGAAGCCAAAAGACCCAGAACAAAACCCCTGCAATCATTAGTAGATGTTTTATAGCTGTGGGCACATATAAGTGCCTCCTGTCTTAAGTTCTCATGTCCATACTCCCCTTGACACTGTGTCTCTATTTTTCAGAGCCTCCACTGCTGTACCTGGCCTCTATTTTTCTGTCCTCATAAAGCCCTTTATGGGAAAAAATGCATAGAGAAAGCTCAGAAAGCAATGACAGTCCACACATTGTCAACAGCTGATTAACTTCTTGGCATCAGAGTGATGGTGTTAGAAGGGTGTAGTTGCAGTATGTGCCTAAAGTAATACAGGAATGGACACTTTCCTAACTGGGGAGATGGATATGAAGGGAAAGGAAGAAAGGAGAATAAACATTTGGAAGGGTCTAAAAAGCAGATGAAAATTATTCTTAAAAGAAACTATTTTCTATGGTTTGCAGCAATATGTATTTGAAGTCAAAACCAATTCTTGTGTGTTTCTGCCCTTAAACACTTCACGTTTGATCAGAAAAACAGTACCTTCATACAAGTGCCCATAAGACATCCTTTCTATTATGGAGATTCTGATACTCAGTTTAAAGAATTTTTTTCATTAATTATTAATTTATTTATGTAAAGATTACTTGAGTGTGTAGTTTTGAAAGACAATGAATAGTGAAGTAAGAAAGCTACAATTTCCAAGCTAGAAGCCATAGAAATGGGAACATTTAAGAGCAAGTATGAGATGGGTGTCAGGAAGCAGAAAGGATATATGACCTCTTGCTGAATCTGGACATTATTTCACTTAGAAATCTGTAATTGAATTATGGAGAAAAAAAACTTTCAGTGATGGAAAGATCAAAGATTTAGTCTAATGGACAACATTTTTCTCATTTTCACAGTAGGATCATAATTGTATTCTATATTACTTACTTTCTATAAATCTAGATTCAGGCTTTGAGTTAGGAATTTTAAATGAATGACTGTGTCAAGGTCATTGGGGTCTTCTAAAAAATGTCTTAATCATCTTGCAAAGTATTGCACTCTGCTCAGGGGAAAATAGAAATTCTAGTTCACCCAGAAAAGAAGGAAATGCTTCAGGATATTCCATATGCTTTCTTTTTAGCTCCATAAACACATGGACTTATTAAGACATAGAAAATTACATGCCTTAAAGCATGTTATCTTACAAGATTCCTGACAAACTACTGCTTGTTTGCCTCCCCTGACAGAATATCCAAGCTGAGAATAACTCAATGTAGTTCTGTTGCTGCAAAGACTCCTTGGCTACTAGAGTGTCACAGTCGCTGCTTTTATTTCTGACTGACATGTCTACCTTCCACTAATATAGTCTTCTTTTGCAAAATTTCTCTATTGCTTCCTTACTTCTTTCCTTATATTTTTGTTTATTTTCTGTCTCCTCTTTACATTACTTCTTCTAGACATTAATTTCTCTCTTCTGGACCAAACAAAAAAGGATACTATACTGACTTAGAGTAGACTGGAAAGACAGTGAAAAATAGTTGAATGGGAAGCTGAATAGGCTCATCTGTGTGGTTTTGTGGGTCTTTTGGTTTTTTTTTTTTTGGTTGGTTGCTTGGTTGGTTTGCTTTTGTGTTCTGGTTTGGTTTTGTGCACATGTGTATCTTCTTTTTGTGCTTGTTCAAGTATGCAGAAAACTGGTTACGCTAGCTAACCTTATTTGCTTTCAGGGAAAGTAAGTACAAAAAGTTTTTGTAATCTTAGTATTGATTTTGCTTCTTTAGTTGTTTGACAGTAATGAAGGAGTCACACATGACTACTTACCTTTATATTTCTGTCATGGGAAAACTAAGGGAATTCCTCTCAATATTAAATAGTAACAACAAAGTCAGGAACAAAGAAGCTGTGATTCTTCTCTGGACTGCTTACAGTGTATTTTAGGTAAGGCATTTTTTTTACTCAAATTTCTAATGCAATGATACAGATATTCTGTCCTTAAACAAAAAATTGTTGATGTTACCAGAATAATTTTTTTTCAGTGAAGTGATGAAAAACTGTGAGTAGCTGAAGCTTGAGGGATGTATTGGATTGATTCCTTGGAGTGGATATCAGAAGAGAGGCTTGGCAGAGTTAAGAGAATAAAGTGGGTATTTATTAAAGGCCTTCAACACCTTGGGCAGTGCAAAAGCCTCACAGAGGCTACACCCAAGATGGACAATGGTCACAGCTTTTTCAGACAGATATGAGTTTGGTCTATTTGCATATCAGAGGTTAATTGTCCAATTATACCTTCAGGTGACGAAGTCATATTCCCCTGGTTTGCTTTCATCCCCCCAATTCACTTTTGTTTATACTTTTCAGGCCTGAGGAAGAGGGTGTCCTTGGTTCTCAGGCCTGGAAGGATTGTTTTGTTTGGCCACACTGTGAAGAGAACTTACTAACACTTTGTATGGAGTTCAGAGTTATACACTGATGCAGTACAGGATTTGAAAAATGTAAAAGCTAAAATCTTAAGGCATCATTATGTTTTAATTCAGATATAAGAGGGTGCCGAGCAGCTGTTTTAATATGTCAGGTTATGCACAGAGATTTCAAAGGCTTAATCTTACAGTGACTAGCCTTCCCCATGAAGGATTTTGGGCACTTAAAATACAGAGATTGTGTGGAGGAAAATAGAATAATATACAAGCAAAGTGAGAAAGATAGGGATGAACTTCCAGCAAATTCCAAGACATTTTCTTAGAAGAACATCTGCAACTGGTGTCCTGAATTTAATTTTGAGAGATGTAATATGTGTTGATGCTCCCTCAACCGACAGTTCAAAGAAAACAAGAGACTTTTTCTGACAAGGAGGGTATAAGTTTTGTGAATATGCTAACTACTTTTCCCTATTCCTCCTGAATTTGACACTGAATCTTGGTATTCTCTCAGTTACATAAATAAATCTGTAAACAAAATGAAAATGTACCCAAAATATGACACCACTTCTAATTACTCAGTTGCTGTTCAGAATGAGTAGCACATCTTAAAGCCAGACAACTGAATGATACTTGCATAATTATTTCAGTAAAATCCTCATTTGAATGTCTTCAAATATTATGTTTATTAATTAAAACTGGTTAGTCTATCTAAATGAAACTATTATTTTAATGAGAAATATCATTTTATATTGCAGCCAAGGTTTATATTTGCAAAATCAGCACTTGTAAGACAATTCTTTTAACTGAATTCATATCTCTCTATTGCAGTACTTTTTATTTTATATAATCTCAGAGAATAATTTAGTTTTTTTGATGTGATGCTTGCTTATTGTCAGATATTGAGGTCAAGAAAAGCCAATAATTTCAACTGCTGTTTTCAAAAATTTTGTTGTGATGAAAACAAATTCAGAGGAAGGTTCTTCTTCTAAGGACCTAACCCCAATTTCACAATGTATTGCTTATTTTTGTGTCTTTGTAGTAACAGTAATGAAATTAGTCCAGTCAAGTGATTCTGAAATTGTAAGACAGTCAAGAAATATAATTTTTTTGTATTTTCTTGAAATGGGCTTTAAGAAAACAAATGCTTGTTTGTGAACTTATCAAAATAGGAAGCATATAACTTAAAATGACTGTGTTACTATGTGAAACACTGCTACCAGTTACAAAATATAGGAAGCTTTATAAGCAATGAGTAAAACAAAAAATGGAAATTTCTGTGCAGTGAAAGAAAAAACGCGCTCTCATCACTGGTCTTTGCTGCATAAGAGGTGTCCATCTTTAAATAACATGTGAAAAACAGTTATCAGTATTCTCTGAATCAGGGTTGAGGAAGTCTAGTTTCAGTTTCACAGGATAGAAAAGGTACAGAAATTCATACAGAAAGAAAAATCTTGTAAATCAAAATTACCTTTCCTTGACATATGTTTTCTTTATATAGTTGCTTCCATTCCTCAATTGTTTGGGTTTTTTAAATCTTACCGAAATTAAACTGTTTTTTAATACAGATGTTTCTAAATAAATAGATTTAGATGATTCTAAATAAATAGATTTCTATATTCTCATGGCAGATGATGTAATTACCTTGCTCTTAGATTTTTTTTGGGTATGACATTCTACCTGGAGAAAGTTTGATACTTCCCAGCAGTGTTAGAATATTTTTTTGTTAACGTGCAGGAGTTTATCATTAGACCTCTATTCTCACACACAGCATAATGCATCTACAACCCAGAAATTAGAGAAGTTCTCTGATAGAACAATCAAAGGTTACATTTTACTTTATGAATAGCATTTGATTAGTACTTGCACTGAGGTATTGTACTTTGGCAATAAATGGAAAGTGAAATCTCAGGACAGTTTTTTTGTTACACTTATGTTTCACAAGTAACTAATTTTCTTTGTTCCTATTCACCACCTTTTAGAGACACTGAAACCTGGTTGTTTGAATGCGAAACACTGTGATTAAAAAGACAGTTCTTCATGTTATTTTTAGGCTATAGGCCTGTGTGCTAATCCATATGATTAACAGAGAATCTGGACATATTTCTAGAATTAGCCCTGGCAATGGTTATACTCCTGTATGCTTTGAAGATTTAAGATATGTATTTCCCAAAGTTTAATGTAGAATATCCAGGTAGTTTTAACTATAGAGGCTTAAGGAGACCCAAATCCCATTTCGATAACCACTGGGAAAAAGGAACTCATTAAAATATTCACATTTTACAGAAAGGCTTCCCAGGGGGAAAAGGGAGATGTTTTAGGGAAGAAAGATGAAAATCTAATACCTCTTTTAAAGAAGAAAACAGAAATTATACAACTTCTGGACACATGTATGGACTAATATTCTAACTTCAAGATAAGCAATGATCACATTAACTAGGAAGTACTTGCATGACAAGATATTGTGTGTAATTCCAGTTCCTCACCTCAATCTCTGGGAAGGTGATGGATCACCTCATTCTGGAGACCATTTTAATCCACATGGATGACAAGATGATCAGGAATAGTCAACATGGATTCACTAAAGCTAAATCGTGGCTGATCTACATTATTAGCTTCTATGATAAAGCAAATTCCTGGATGGATGAAGGAAAAGCAGTGGATATTGTCTACCATCAGCAAGGCTTGTGACACTGTCTGTCACAACATCCTTACAGGCAATCTCAGAAAGTTTAGACTGGATGAGTGGGTGATGAGAGCCGTGGGGTGAGAACCAGCTAAAGAGCTGATCCCAGGGAGTCGTAATCAGTTACATGTTGGACAACTTCACAGAGAACTGTCTCTTGAGGGAAAGATCCCTTGGTGGAGCAGTGGAAGGACTCCTTACCCTGAGCAGTGGGAGAAGGCTCAGGTGAGGAACTGACCATACCCCTCATTCCCAGTCTCTGTGTGCCACTGGGGAAGGAGGCAGCGCTTTTAAGGTCGTATTTTACTTCTCATTATTATCCTCTTCTGATCTTGTTAGTAATAAATTCATCTCGTGTCTCTAGTTTGAGCTTGTTTTGCCGGTGATATTATTTGATGAGTGATCCCTCCCAGTCTTTATCTCAACTTGTGAACCCTTCATTGTATTTTCTTCCCAAGTCGAACTGTGGAGGGAGTGAGAGAGCTGCTCTGGTGTGTGCCAGTCTGTTTGGTTCCTCCCTCATGCTCTATACTGAGTACCAAAACAACTGCAGGGTTGACCTTGGCTGGATGCCAGGTGCTCACCTTTAAGATGCTCTATCTCTTCCCTTTCCAGTAGGACAGGGGAGAAAAAAATATAATGGAAAAACTTATCAGGTTGAGACAAGAGAGTCTACTAAGCAAGAAAAAAAATAAAAAGGAAAGTTTGTACACATAAGCAATGGGAAAACAAAACAAAAAAAATTTCTACTTTCCATCTGTGAGTGCTGTTCAGACACTCCCAGGAAGCAGGGCTTCAGCACATATAGTGGTTGCTCTGGAAGGAAAGCATTGTAAAATGGCAAATGCTCCCCATTCCTCCTCCCTCCCTCTGCTTTTATATCTGAGCTAATATGTATTCATATGGTATGGAATACCCTTTTGGTTAATTTGTGCCCCCTCCCAGGATCTTGGAGAGACAATGCTGGTGCTGCCAGTGCTGTTCAGCAGTACCCACAACACTGGTGTGTCATCAGCAGCTCTACAGCTACTAATTTAAAGTGAAATACACTGTGAGGGCTGCTAAGAAAAAATGAACTCCAGCCCAGCCAGACTGCATGCTTGTTTAATAAATCAGAGTCTTGTGCTGCAATGATAAAATGTCACACTGAATAATATATTTTTACTAGCCTAGTTTATGCCAGGGCATAGATAGTTTTCTGAAACGATTACATCTATGATAAAAAATTTTTCTTACACTGACTTTTCTTATGCTGCAAATATCTTCACCATGTGTTTGACAGGATGTCATCTGTGAAACCTGCTAGTAGGACATTGATGTAATTTAGAATATGGCAGGTAGCTGTTAAAGAAGAGAGAGGACTTGCAGTTTATGGAGAGTACTGATCTGGAAAATGATGATTGGAACCAAAAGAAATCTTTATCAAGGAATTGTTTGTTCTTTGAAAATAGCTTTTCTTGCATTTTAAGAAGCTCAAGCAGTATTGGTTGAAGGCTATAATGCATAAGCAAAGTGATTGCCGCCTACTCCTTTGCATCTGTTTCTTTACTCTGACAATTCTCTGTAGCTTCTTAAACAGTTTCTAAATCATTATGCTTTTTCAAGTCAAGATAGTTTGTAGGCTGCTGTTTACAGACTGGAAGCAGCATTAGTTGCAAGGTCTTTTTAAAGGTCCTATTCAAGGCCTTTTTTTAAAGATAGGTGTTAGCTTGCTTTGAATGTTGCACAAGAACCAGAATTATGATACTTAAGATGAGGTTGAAAAGAAAATTAAACTTCCAGCTCATTTTTCATTATATTTTGAGAAGCCTATCACACAAATGTTATTTTTGATCTAACATCAAGTTTGATCTTACAAAGACATCAAATCTTATTTGTTTTTAAGTTTTCTAGGCTTCTGCTGCATCATCTGTCTTTTTATCTAGGTGCTGTCTCTGGAAACCCTACTGCTAAATCATTTTGCAGCAGAAATTTGCTGTAATGTTAAGGAGCCATGTAGAGAGGAGCTGGTTTCTGTGCTGTTTGTATTTGCGAGAAGTAATATGTCAAAACACTTGTAGGTGTTTGGCCAAAGCAGACCTGCTGGCCTTTTCCTTGCTATTAAGCGAGCAAGAGATTACCAAGTTTACTGCTGCAAAAAAACCCAGCTAGCACAATTCGGAAAATTTTTGGAAGAGATTAAACTCTGATTGCACTAGTTGCTAGGTTTGTACAAATATTGTTGGATGATCAAAGTCTGTCCTGTATCAAGTTCAGAAACCTTTGTCTATTCTTTGGTTTCTGGAATGCAGGGTACTACTCAAGCAGATGGTATTTTCTGCTTTCATCAGATTTCCACATAGGCTCACATTCAACTATTTATGCAAAAAGTCCTCTATGTGCATGCACACAATTAGCCAGTGGCAAATTTGGCAAACTTTGGGCTGAGTGACATCATAGAAACTGTTCAGCTCCAATTCTGTTAGTTATCCAAATTAAGTTACTAAAGTTTTCTGATTATTTTAAAATGTGCAAAACTTGGTTATTTTCCATTCTTATCCCTGCGGTGTTTGGGGACTGATTGCAGATTCTACAATAACTTGAGCACATCCTTCTGAAGGGGACTCCTGAGGAAAGGATTATTCCCTGATTATTCTGCTTTGAAGTCTTTTGCTTCTGTGGTGTATTTCCTGACAATAAAACTGAGATAATCTCTGATATTTTCTTAGGTATGGAGAAATGGGTGCACACTTGGGAATCCTGCCTTTCCTGATTGTTTCTCAGCAAAGGAGATCTTTCTGAATATGATTCAATAGAGAATTAACTTTCACCAAAGCAGAAGAAATATTTTAATTAAACATTGCCAGCTGTGTTATCTACACTGTATTTTTAGGAATTTTTAACTGTGGACAAAGGCTTGATGAGTGAATTAACAAACAGAATATGCATTGTGTTGGATCTCTATTTTTGTGCAGTGCTTAGGCTTTAATGTGCTGTCTTAACATATATTTTTGGACAAGGCTTTGTTGTCTTTCATGGCCTACTGTCTATTCCAGAGTAGCCAGATATGGGATAATGAACCCAAATACAGTTATATATACTAACTGGACTTTGTTTCTCACTTCATGAGAATTTTTCACCAGCTGGGTATATCCTATAGATTTGCAACATTGACAGACTTCCACTTTTTTATGAGGAATAGCTGGGGATGCCCTCTCATTATAGGTAAAAAATGATAATTCAACTTAGCAATCTCCTAGTGAGGCACTTGTATTTCATATTCTGTAGTTGCAGAAAGTAAACAGCACTACATCTCTTCAGTATGCCTGAGGATTTTAGGCTCTTGGTTCCCCATATGGCTCAGAAATAGTTTACATGTTCTTGGGTAACGGTGATATTATACAGCCCTTCACTTCAAAACAGATTTATGTTCTCTCACTTCTGATCATATATAAGCTGTATTGCTGTTCTGCCTTTTTCCTCCTGCCCCTTATTTCCTATAGTATTTAGTCTGCACTCTAGGTTCTCTACTGCCTACTCTTTGAAACCACATAATTTTATCGGTCCTTAATCACTGCTTAAAGAAAGCTGAACTCAGGTGAGAATCTGAAATAGGACTGGAAAATTCCTTTTTGTTTAGAATTAATGAAAATGGAAGAGATGTCTAGTCAGTTTAGCCCCCTGGAAGGAGCACTCCTCACCAAATGTTTGTGTGACGGTGCTAATAAGCAATAGAATTTTACTTCTAACCGTAAAAAAATACAAGGAGATATCCATTAAAGTGATTTTTGAATTTTTTTTCCCCTGATAATCCTAGACATGCATTCATCATTAAAATAATGTAAAATATTAAAAAATCAAAGCATGAACTTGATAAAATGACAGTTTTGAAATTGCTTCTAGTCTATTGTCACAGTTCAGTGATACCGTGAAAGCTATAATAACATAAGAATAATATATTCCAAGGCTTATGTAAATTTGATGTTAAATAATTACTAGTGTAAAACATACCTGGAAATACATTAAATTCTAGAATTACTTTTTTAAAAGCTAATTATAGCAAAGTTTAATTGAAAGTTTGAGAAAATTAGGAACTCTTTAAAAGATTGATCAACTTCTTTTAAGCCTACGAATTAGTCATATTAGTCACAATTTCCGAGACTGTCAAGAAAAATCTCTTTGCAACTCGTAACCACCGACAGGAGTATTAATAATCATAATACAGAAGCAGAATTGCTTTTCATGGAAAGGCTCTGTGGTACTGGTGTTATGAGATGATCTTCAGAAAGCCAGTCAAATCAAATTGTGTATGTTTCTGTGTTTCTTTCTGTGCAAACATCTTACAGGTGATTTCCATCCAAATTTCCATCCAAGTATGAGATGTGCCATTTGCTTTTAAACACAATCCTAGAGCTGCTGGATTTAATTCTGAAAAGTCTATCAGCAAAATATAAAGGTTTTAAACTTCGCACTGAGTGCATAAATGAACATTTTTACAATCTTTTGCAATTTAAAGTAAAACATATTAAAGTGAGGTGCTTTTGACTTGTTAGTTGGTTGGGGTTTTTCCCCATTTTAATGATCCTACATGTAGAATACAAAGCCCATTTCAACTTATTTGAGATACCAAAACCAAAAACCAACCAACCAACCAACCAACCAATCAAAAACCCACAAACAAAGACAGGAAAAAAAATCAAGAGAAACCATGAAAACAAGTATGTAGAATTTTAGTTTGTATCTTGCTCTAGTTTAACAATTACAAATTCCACTTTTCACTACCAAACTAATTTGTTTTGAAGATGGCTTTCTTTTTAGTTTTCAAGTCTAAAAATTCTTAGGTAGAATTTTTCAAAATGATGATTTTTGAATCTTAGAAATTTACACTTGTCATATAAAAAACTAAATTTTATATCAGGCTAGCCATTTCCAGCCTTAGATCATTTCAAATCTATTTGGCTATGCAGACATACTTCCTAATAAACTTTTTTTGCCTATTCAGGAATGTGTGATAAATATCTGTTGAGTGAAATGAGATAGAATTAGAAATCGTAATAAATAAAAAAACTCCTCAGGATTACTAATTTTCTTTTTAATTATATTTATATTTTTAGGATTGTTAAAGGAATGCTAGCAGTTCCACATTTATCACCAAACTTACTATAAGGAGCCACCTAATGCACAAAAATGTGAGGGGAAACTGCCTTCAGTTCTGTTAGCTTTTTGGTTTAGATTAGATTTGTGGTTTTGCAGCAAAGATGATTCTGTCTGATGACTGAGTTTGGTTCAATCATGTAAAACCTTAAAGTGTGCAAAATTGATTGTTTTCAGATGAAACTGAACCAGAAAATGTACTCAAAGAATTAATGGGTTTTCAGTCCACAGAGCCACATTTCAACCAGTTGAACTAGAATTCCTGAAACCCAGATAGTGTGGGCAGCAGGTCACAGAATCACAGAATGACAAGGTTGGAAGAGACCTTCAGGGTCATTGAGTCCAGCCCATGCCCTAACACCTCAACTAAACCATGGCACCCAGTGCCACATCCAACCATTTTTTAACACATCCAGGGATGGTGACTCCCCCACCTTCCTGGGCAGACCATAACAGCACTTTATCGCTCTTCCTGTAAAATGTTTTTCCTAATATCCAACATATATTTCCCTTGGCACATCTTGAGACTGTGTCCTCTGGTTCTGTCAGTCGCTGCCTGGAGAAAGAGACCAACCCCACCTGACTGCAGCCACCTTTCAGGGAGCTGTAGGGAGTGATAAGGTCACCCCTGAGTCTCCTTTTCTCCAAGATAAACTACCCCAGCTCCCTCAGTCCTTCCTCATTGTGCTTGTGTTCCAAGCCCCTCACCACTGTCATTTTCATCTGCTGTTTTGCTCTACGAAACTTCTTTGATTGTCCTTCAATATTTACTAGTCTAGAGACATCTCATGATCTATGTCAAGATTTTACTTGCAGACAGATGGAATTTTTAGACATACAGGATTCCACAAAATCATGCAAAATAATGAATAGTAGGAATGAATAGTTTAAGAAGTTGCATATCAAGAATTGGGTGATTTGGTGATGAAATATGAGCACTTCTACTTGAAGCTTAGAAGAAGCTTTCAACTTGCTGGCATAAAATTTAGTGAATTTTATGAGAGGATTTGATGTCCCCCACTGAACATGTTGTATTCATCTGTGCAATAAAGACCTTGCAAGAGATTGGTACCAACTCACGGGTTGAGGTGCAGAACAAGGCAAAGCGTGAGTAAGAATGGAAAGTGAGATTTTTTTAATCATGAAAGACAACCGCGAGTCTAGAATATACTGAAAAACAAAGCCCTTGTTTTTGTTGAACTTCTCTTTTTTCTTATCTTTGAGTGAGCATGGGCAGTGTTGAAATCTCAGGAAGCTGCAACCCAGCTAATGTGCATTTTATTTTCATTCTTTGTCTCAGCCAGAAGAATTCATTAAGACCTAATATCTTTAGTTAAAGTAAGACACTGCGTGAAAGGAAATGTGGCATAAAGGGTCAAGTGTTGACAAGAGGAATGGATGATGAATGGCAATAGGAAGAAAAAAAATTAATTTAAAAAGTGTCATTTTTTATGTAGTTAGATTTTTTTCTGATATATTAAACCTGTTTGACATAAACAGCTTGTCATATAACTGCCAGAGAGGTGAAAACTCAATGAAAAAAATCCATCTCTAATGCAATTTAGACCCATAGAAATGTTAAAATAAATAACTGTGGGAGCTAGGTGGTTTCAGTATTTAGATGTATGTATATATGTAACTGTGTACCATTTTACATTGCTGGCTGTAGTGGGTTCCAAATGGTTGCACTGCACCATATAGCCAACAGCCTCCTGAAATTGTGTTTACAATTAGCCGACCATTTGCTTGACATTTAGCAAGGAGCTTGCTTTGCTTGTCTGAGTTTGATAGAGATTTTATGGCTTCAGAGAAAATTGGCATCAAGAGAAATTCATATTACCTTTTATTCATGGACAATCACTTTTCATTGAAGAAGTATTGCTCTTAGTGTTACGTGGAAATATGCACAGCTTTTTAAAGTCCAAACTTATTTACTCACTGCAGCTTTAAATGTTAAGCACTCCGTGTTTAAGTCTTGTTTCCTACAGGGAGTTTGAAAGACCTTTTGCAAAAGAGTAATCTGCTGGACCGCCACTTCCACATTTCCAAAACTGAACTCATATTTCAGCTACAGCGGCACTACTGCTGTAAACAGGGCTAGAGAAATCCAGTTATAGGCTGAAGAAGATGAGACATTTTTGTTTTCCTTCAGTCATCCTTTTCTGTGAATTGGCAAGCAGATGTGAGAATCACAGCCTACCTCATATAACGCTGAGTGTTTCTAAGATCTTGTTTCTGTCAAGATTGTGTGTAAAGGAGCAATCCTCTACAGAGAATATAGGAGTATATAGAAATGGATATATATATAGGAGCATGCAGAGTATATAGAGTATATTGGAAAGAATCAGTAAAATGATTTGCCACTACTCCAAAGGAAAAAATATTAGGAATTTTTATTTTTGCATTTTCTACATAGCAAGACAAAAGAAGAATATTATTGAATATATTGTGAGAAGTAAATTTGGATAGTGAGATATGCAGTGCCTTTATGATCCTTCTGGACCTTATGTGAATAGCTCTTTTACAAATTATTATTTATTTAGCTCTTTTTTATTAAGTACAACCTGTCTCAAGAGAGGTGACTCTGTTTACAATTCTAACTGCAGTTGAAAGACACTGAGGTAAATTTTAAAAAGAAAAAAGTATTAATTGTAAAACAAATAAATAGATGAAGTACAGAAAGTTTTCACAATTCTATAATATTTTGTAGAAGATAAAACAGGTTTTCCCATCATTTTTGCTAGTAAAGGTTTATGTGTACTTGACTGAATAGTAGAAATCAGAAAATACTATTCAATTTTATTTCTTTTAGCCATCAAATGAATGGTGCATGATCCAGCTTTATGTAGTCAGACAAAATTCTGTATTAACAGGTATGTTAATAAATCCAACTGTAATATATATATACTTGTAAATTTATTACTTTATGTTTAGGAAATATTGAGTTTTCTGCGCTGGTAAGTTAGGCAAATGCATTCCTGTATATTTTGTCTGGTTTTCTCCCTTTTAATAATAACACATAAGCATAAAAAATAGTCAAGAAATATATTATACTCCCAGAGCTTAGGAATGAATTTTTAAGGCATTTCCTTCATGGAGGTGGTATGGTGATATGAGAAACCCAACAGTGTGGGGCTCCTTCCCCAGTGAATCACAGTGCAAGTGTGAACTGGAGTCATGGAGGCTGGGATTCAAATCCTGCTTCTGCCTGAGGCCCTTTTCACCTTCCCGCGGAGTGCTTTAACTTTCAGACCATCCTGCTGTCTGAGCTGTTAGACATAACTGCAAAGATTCAAAACAGAACCCTCTTGTCACTAAGGTTGCACCTAAGTTGATTACACTGACTGGCACAATTAATATACTGTGGAAGTTGAATTATGTACAGTATAATTAGTATACTGTGGCAGCTTTTTTCTGAGGTGCATGGAAATTCCCAACCTGGCTTTGCACAAGGAATCGTCAAAATAGTCTAAACCTTTTATTTAAGATGCCTTAACTTTCTGGGGGAAGAGTCTGTCATTAATAGCAGCAGAAGGATATCCCTTTCTGTTCTTCTCCATAGCTAACAAAAGAAATCACAGTACTATGCTTGTATCTATTTGCTATTTTGCCCACTGAATTTTTTAATTCTTTCAGGTGCATTTTGCTTGTTAAATGCCACAGTCCAAAATGACTTGCAGTAAAACTTCCATCTAAACAACATGAGTTCAGGGTGTTTCAGGTAGGAAGGATTCAAATCTGATTTAGCACACTTCAATTTAGAAATTTTACTCAAAACTCTGTAGGTCTGAAAAGATCACTTTTTCCTGTTCTGTGACCTGAGAAGGAAAGGATTGAATAAACTGACCTTATTAATCAGATATTTCATGCCTCAACCCTCTGACAACCTGGGGCTTTTACGGATGTATATAGATGATTCAGTACAGGGTTGAGCACAGAGAAATATACTAACACATGTAGAAGTGGCAGTATAGCTCTGTCGATGTTTGCATTTCTGACCAAAATATTTCAATACATCACTCTCAAAAAAAAAATTAAACACAATGTTATTCCTGTTTATCTTGATGTATCAAAGAAGATTTTATCCAAAATATCATAAGCAAATTTAAATTATTGACGTTCCTATCTTTGAAGAGATCAGCTTCCAGGCAATATGAATTCAGAAAATAGTCCCATAGTCTAGATTTTTTTTAAAAATACTTGAATACTCACCCTGACCAATAATGTCCTTTGTTGAGGATGGTTTAAGACCCACTGCTTAACATACATATAATTATGAACTAGCTCACATATACCTCTGGTACAAATATCCCATATTCCACTGTGTGTTATTGTGTCCCTGCTCTATTTGTAAAATATCTTGAAATTACAGGTTCGGTTTCCATTACAGATGTTTCCAGTAAGCTCATTATCGTGGGTTGGCTGGTTGCAGTGCTGACGCAGAGTGTGTTGGCTCTGGTACAGAACAAGGGGAGTGTTGTTAACTGAAAACATTCTCCTGACTGCGACGTGTTGTTTCCAGGCAGAAACACTGGTTGGGAGGTTATTGTGAATTTTTTAATTGTAATGGTGCCTTTCACAAGGAACTGATTATATGGAAGTAGAGCAATGATGATATGTGACAGTCATGGCTGCTGCAAGGCTGCTCCGTTACATCTTGTTTACAGCAGTGAATGTGAATTGTGTTTGCTTGTGCCAGTTTTTTTCTGACAGACATCAAACTCTGGCTATGGCAATAGCAAGTCTACTTTTTTTTTTTTAAATCCATAACCTGGATGTCCTGAAGTTTCAAAGTTTTCATGTGTGCAGAGAGCAGAAATGAAAGGTTTTCTTATAGATAGCTACAGGAAATCTCTGCTGAGTCAGGGTACACTGAGACAGCAGATAAGACACAGATGTTTACAGAATGTGACTTATCCAAAGGAAGACAAATGGACATCTTTTGAACTGGACATCTGGCTCAGATTTAAGAGACTTGGGTTCAGTTCTGCCATGGATTTTCTTGAGCAAACTGTTTAATCTCTGTACTTTGGTACGGCATCTGTTAAACAAGGTAGAACAATCCTTTTGCCTGATGCAGCTAATAGCTGTTTAGGACTGGGATTGATCCTTGTTCTGTGTTCCTATAGCAATAAGCATAATAATACCCTGCTCCCTGTGGCGCCCATCAGGTTCTGCTGCAACACAAATGAGTGCTAATTTAAAAGCAATGCAGAATATAGTGATAATTAAGTAATATTTTTTCTTTTACAATTTATTTTATACAAATAATTAGCAGAGTATTCTGCACTTTAGAAGAGGGATGTCTGTGTCTGTTTGTAATTTATTAGAGGACATAAAGAGAAATAGATTAATTAAAAAGATGGAGATAGAGTATGCGGTCTTTTACGCAGAAGCTGTTGAAGAATTGAAATTTAGAACCTTTTTAATGCTGCAGTAATGATACCTGAAATTTGGAGTTGGCTAAAGCCCTAAACTTGGATTTCTGCCTAATGGCATACAGAGACAGCTATGACACAGAAAGAGAAGCAGGGAAGCTGTGTAGAAAAAGGTTGTGTATTGCACACTGTTATCACTGCTGGATAGATCATGGGCCTGCTGGCAAACTCAATTGAGAAACTGTTAAAAACAAACTAAAACCACAGCACTCAAGAGCAGGGAAACTGTTTGCCCTATAGGGTGAGCTTTGATGCAGTATTTACTGAGAGAGGTAAGAGGCTTGGAAGAACCCAGTGGCATAACTTTCTGTTTTTCTGGCCCTTTTCTTTGGAGTATTTCTAAGAATCATTTATAAAGTGCCACAAAAAATCATTTGTATTCAGTTTCAGAGTACTTTATTGAAATGAGAAAGTCAACATAGAAAAGGAAAATTTTCTTAAAAGCATATTCACCTAAAATTTGTATGGATTAGATTTCATATAGTCAAATTGTCATTTACCAAGCAATGAAAACATTGAGGGGGAAAAAGTAAAGTCTAAAACCTGTAGGATCACTTCTATATAGAAATATATCACTTCTAATAGAAATCAATGCTGAACTATTAGATGTGGGAAAGCATTATTGGCTTTATGAGAGCTTATGATGGAATCTGAAGTGAAAAAGGGCCTCTGCATTTGCACTTTTTCTGTGCTCTTAGAACAGATTCAGGCAATGCAGACTAGTGGGATGTGGCAACCACCAGTAAAACTAAAGGAGCAAACTGGTTCAAAACAGTCATGATAAACCAGGATATTTTTAATACAGCTTTGTCTCCATAACACTCCATCTTTCAGCTTGAACACTGAAACAATAAATATTTCTTTCAGAAAATATTGATATAGTACAAATCAAGGGTGGATCCACTTTGCTTCAGTCTACATTGCCTTTTGTAATATTAGTTTCTAGCTTTTGTTTGGTAAGAAAGAAGAATCAAGATTTTTAAATGTTATTAATTTGCTTTTCCCATGCTTTTCCCATTCCCTATTTAATTTCCCATGTATTGAGCAGAAGAAATACAGGAAGGATATTTGTTTAATAGAAAAGGAGAAGGTGCATTTTTTCAGATATTTCCATACAAAAAGAAAGATTTCTTCAATTATTGAAAAAGGAACAGGAGTGTTGGGCAGAAGGTTTGGGGTCGGTTTGTTTTAAAATTTGAATACGTTTTTTACTACTTTTAATTTTAAATATCTCAGCAACATGAGAACTCCATCTGTCAATTTGGAATCACAAAAAAAAAAGGGAGCAAAGTTAGAAAGGAATATTTAAAGCCAAAACAGTACAAGGCATTACTGAATTTCTTTGTAACAGCTACAAAAGTTAAGATTTAAAGTTCGTTCAGGAAGTTTATGCTGACAAAAATCACTTTCACATATGGTAGTTGAGAGGAGAGGAGGGCATGGGTGGTTTCAGTATAGTAAATCACTTAGGCCAGTACATCTAAAAAGCTGTTTGTCTACACCAAATATTTGGAAATTTAAACAGCTACAAAAGAAAATATGTATACCCAGTACATACGTAACATTATGCCTAAGGAGAACTTTTATTCTAAGTCTGGATTTGGCTAACATAGGTAACATGAGTCTATAGTTGGAGAGATATAATGGCTAGTTTGGGTTAAATGCTGATCCTCTGCCTAAACATACCTTGTTACTGTGCTAGCTAGACAGTATGCAATATTTCATGAAAATGTTTTTTCAGAGCACAGGCTGACTGTGAAGGGTCATATTATTACTAATGCCCAGTAAATCTCTTGTGGAGAGCCTGGTTCAAGCATGGCTTAAAGAAAGAGGCCATGAAGGTATAGAGCTGATGGAAAAGTAAAAGGCAGCTGTAAAGCAGCATTTCCCAGGCTTGATTTTGTAAATAACTATGTTCTCAGACACCTTTTCTATAAACAGCAGGATTCTCAGACAGTCTTCCCATAACAGGCAAAACATTCTGTCCTTGGGCTTTCTGGGAACAGATAGCTGCTTTGGGAACAGATATGAAGGTTTTGAGAACTTTTCATATCACAGTGAGAACGCTGGTCCTGTTTTCAATAAACAAACCACAGGTATTGTAAAACAAAAGGAGGGGCTAGAGTTTTCTCTGTAACCTATCGTGAGCTCGAATTTTGCAATATGCATGAAGTTAATTAACACTGTTATATAAAGTGGCTGATTTGATCAATAAATCGGAGTCGATGCTGATCAACAACAAGATGGGTTGTCTCCCTTTGCTTGCAACAATCTCTCTCTTTATCTCTTTTGTAATCCTATTGAGAAATACTGTCACATCTCTAAAACATTTGTGGTGTAAGTCTCAGTTTCTCTGCATGCCTCTGTTTAGAGTAAGAAAGACTGAGCAGGTTTTGAGGTGACAGACATAGCAAGTGCAGGTAGGTAATTCTGGCTGCCCATGGGGCTAAATGCAACCCTGGGAAACACTTCTCAGCTGGGAATTTGGGCTCTTGGTTCAAAATTCAGACAGTAATCAAGAGCATCTACTTCTAACATTGCCTAAGTCTCCAGTTTCTTGAGGCAGAAATTGACTGAGTGCTTAAACAGAGATTTAGCTGCCCTGTTGAGAAGATAATGTTCTTCTTCCAACTGAGTTCTCTTGTTAAATGACTTTAGACAGATAGCTGCCCAATTCTGTTTAAATCCCTAAAGAAGTCTGCGAAGCAGGTCATTGTGCTGGTCTGCACAGACAGCTGCATCGGGCAGTGGGTGGTAGAAAGCAGCAGAACAAAGTGACTTTTACAAATATTTTGGTGCCAATTTTCCTCAGCAGACCCATCTTGTTCTGAAATAATTTGACTCATACATGGGGAGATGGGCTTGAGCGTTAGGATTGTGGGATGTCAGAGACGTGTAAACTCATCCCTTGGCTCGAAGTTATGCTATCACACACTGGAAAAAGATTCCCAGTAAGGAGAGCTAGCCAAAGAGATGTGGATGTAAAACACAGACAGGCATGAGGTCTGGAGCTGAGTTCTTCTCTCTTCTATGAGACAAGCAAGTTATCCTTATTCACTTGCCTTCTTTCCCTCTGGCTCTTAAATTCTCAGCTGCAATTTTCATCAGATTCAATCAGAGAGATGAAAAGTCTTCCCAATATTTTTCCTGCACATATTAAAGCCCTGTACTAAGGACATTCAGGACATGTCAAGGTCAAATTGTTTGAGTGAGAAAAGCCCATGATTTAATCCCCTCTTAATATTTTTTCAGTATAGAAGTGGATTAAATATAGGAACAGATCTCATTTGGAGGCCATGACAATGTTTAATGGCTGAGCTAGCCATACTTCAAACAAGTCCAGAGAAACCTTTTAAACTCCAGCATTTAAAAGAAAAGAAAAAATAGAGTGTTGCAATGACAAGCAAAAGGAAGTGTCCTTAATAAAGTGCTTATTATATCTTCTGAGAAAATGTACCTTACTGATCTGTTGTCAGAGCACAGCAATAGGGCATTTATTTCCTCTCTCCCAAGTGTCAGGGACAGACCATCAGCTGTGAACATGAAAATCAGTGAAGTGTATGAGTTTAAAATTCATCTAAGACTTTGGTTCTTTATTAGAAATGTTATTAGAGCTCTCTTATTTGCAGTTATCTTTTAGAAGACCTGGCAACTTGGGGTTAACATTCTGTCAAAAAGCTATCATTTTCCCTCTTCCACCATCCTCCTTTGCAGAAGCAGCCTGACTTGCTGTACAAATGTCATTAGTTCCACAGGGAGCCTCAGACCTTTGAATGTCGCAGAACAGTCTATTATTTAGTACTGCTATAAGATAATCTTTTCAACTGCTGTTTTCTAGTGAGAAATCTTAAAGATGAACCTATAAAGAAAAGATGCAAGTTTTCAGTCACTCAAGAATTCTGACTTTTACCTTTATTCATCGGGACTTTGATTTTTAGACACAGATATCAAGCTTAAAAAACACATGCTACCACTGACAAGTTTCATAAAGATTTGTTTCTTTTTTCTTTTCTTCCAAATTTTACAATTCTAAAACCACCTTGTGCCTTCATCTGTCAATATTTTCTGGGATGAGTGTTACGAAGAACAGTTATATATACGTTCTTAACACAAAGCTGTAAGCAATGAAAAATGTAAGCTGAAACAGAAGGATTTCAAAATATAGTCATATTTCCTTTTGTCCTAAATAATGCAATCTATGTGTGAGAATTTCAAGGTTAATTTTGTCTGCAACAAATGTTCTTTTTATACAATGTGTTATAGTACCTTGTTGAGTTGAAGTTGCCTTTTGCAGACAATAAACTCTGGACATATATGTGCAGAGTTTTTGTGCAGTATACATGTGCATTTTTTTCTCTGAAAAGTTCCCCAAAGGGCCTATCAAAGCAAAAAATAGTGAATAATATTGGTAAGGCATGGTTTGTAAGGCTCTCTCACCTGTGACTAGTTTGGATGCAGAAGAAGTGAGAAGCAGTGTGGCACATGACAGCTCAGACATATTTTCTCTGATGCTGGGCTGAACAAAGAATATTGTCTCTCCAAGCACAGTCCAGAATAAACCAAAATGTTCCAGTTTACATGAGAGTTTGGAGCAGGTCCATGTGCACCACGATGCCCCAGCTCTCCAGCTGCCCCAGCTCAGTGTTGCTGCGGCCCCCCGCTCTGGCCGTGCCCAGCGCTCTCAGTGGAGCCAAGGCGGCAGCAGGGAAACCCAGAGCAAAAGGAGACAGTGCCCTGTGTCCGTACCACCTCTCATTGCAACATGGATATTTACAGGAGATAGCCATCAAAAAATACCATGCATGTAATCTCTATTGAGAACAGGAAATACGTTTTCTTCAGTAATATTTTTCTTTTAAATTTTGAATGTGAGTTTTAATAAATTTTCAAGCAAAGTACAAGAGAATGCTACATGTTGTTGGGATCCGTGTTTTCAATAGGATGCAGTCTCTCTCAATACTACTTGCCTTTATTTTAAGAATTTTAATATTGTCATAAAGGAAGTTTCAATTCTTATTTAAGAGACTTTATCCTACACAGCAAGATCTACAGAAAATCATGATATCAAATAGCCAGACCAAATTATCATCTGGCCTACTGGTTTTGTTATACTTTATCTCTGTACATTTTGTTATTATAAGTAGAAAGGCATCTAAATTCAAAATTTTTATTGCGTTTGGGAAAAATAATATTCAATGCTTAATGCAATTCATAAATCAAAAATCTTGCTAGCAATATATTCTCTTTTACATCTGAATAATGAAGTTTTGCTACTGCTTTAAAAATAGATGAAAAAGATTGCACTAATATTTCAATAATCTAATAATGAAAGTTAAAAATCAATGTACAGTGATTTATTTTTATTTTTTTTCTTAAGGAACTTAGCACTATTATGGAAATTATTCTAATCAAATACACGAACTATTGATTTTGTTTGCTTTTTTCTTTGATTATTATAAAATATTTTTTCCAGAATACTTACTGTAGTTTATTTCCAGGAAAAATAAATATTTGCACATTTTACTTTGAGATCTCAATGATGTTCTTCTGGATTTGGAAGCAGCTTTTCCAGTGTTATGTTGAGTATGTCAACTGAGCAAATACTAAACCACCACACTATAGTCTGACAAAACTGGAGAGCCCACTTTGGGTAAATTTATTTTCATAGAAAGACAGACTTCTTCACTTGAGATGTCAGGACATATAGTATTACATGGATCTCTGCCTCTTCGTTTGGTAAATCACTGGTTTTCTTCTTCTTTATATATGGCAATCAAAAACAATGCCATCTGAAATGCAAAATTGCATCTAATCTAATTTAGTGAAAAATTTTACCTGCTTAGCCAAAATGCATTTATTAGAATCAGCAACTTCCACAAGGGACACATAATAATATGTGAAGTCTCAATAAGCCCCTTTATACCTAGGCCCTGGTAGTTTTCATGTATTCACTGAGCAGTGCAAACAAGGAATGCATTGCGTCATCAGACCAGATTCTCTAGCAGGTCTACAGTGTCCTGGAAAGGTATATATTGTTTTATGGAGGAAAAAAAAAATCCCAGAACACAAAATGAAAGAAGCAACAGCAACAAAACCCAAAAAAACAGGAAGATGCGATTTTTTTCCTTACAGCTACCAAAACAAAGTTGCCTTAACCACTTTTCTGGACCTTTTTATTAGACATCTTATACTCAGATATATTTCATATATTCAATTAAAGATTAAGTTTTATTACAGTTTTATTAATAGTTAGTGTTTAACTGCATGAAAAATTAAAAAGAACCCTAAGAGGCAGTGTGTGGCAGTTCACATCCTTGTCATCTTAATATGAATCATTGTGGTGCTTCCTGCAGGCTTGAAACACTACTTACACTTTATTCAACATGAAACTACAGTCAATTTGAATGGCAGCGAAAACCTCGTGTAAAATTTTTGCTACTTATAAAGTGGCAGTTTGATTTTGAAGTGATACTATATGTTTTTAAAGAGCTCAGTAACTATGAGTTTCATATGATCTTGACTGCGTTTTGTTTTGTTTTTTCTAGGAGTGAGCCATTGTCAGCTTTATTCACTTTTTAGACTCAATAGACAGACAGTTTTTACTGAGCGATAGAATAACAGGGAAGACAACCTCAAACATGCAAACCAATTTCTGTCTTTTTAGATTTACTAATGAGTATATTTTGCCATTCTATGCCCTCTTAATTGTAGAGTTGTTGAAGATCCTATTTGCTTCTGCATTGATTGGCTTGTAGGTCACACTTTTTGTTATCTTTCATTATTCCATTGTAACCTCTTATTTGTGCTCCCTTGTTGTAATTTAGCATTTTTAAAGACTGCACTTTGATTTTCTCAGTCACCAGGGATAACATGTTCGGTTGCTATTCTCATATTTTAAAAAGTATATTCCTAAATTACTCTGCCTCAGATTACTTTTAACAGATGTCTGTAGAGCTAATTATGTCATATAAAAAGAGGTTTAGTTCATCAGAGAGATTGGTTCTGTTTGAGTTTTACCATTAAGTTCATCTAACTATGTGTTTTTGAAATTTTAAGGTATACAAAAATTTCTACATGATAAAGAATAAATATATTTTTCAAATAGGTGAAACCTGAAAAAAAAACCTGAAAAAAATAGTATTTCCTAAATCATTATAAATGCATAAAGCAAATTTCTGCATCACTGTCATCTTTCATTGTGCTAAATTTTCTATTTGGAACGAGCTAGGGAGTTTATCTTATAAAGTATTCTGTTTGATTTTTTTGACTTGTAATAGATTTGGTGTAATTTACTCTTGTACATGGAGCCAAGAGGAGGTAGATGATGTGCTTCAAATACACAAACAGAAAATTATTCTCCGAAGAAGAAATAGCAAAGTCATTTGAAAAAATCAAAACTTTTGTGCCTAATACTCTTGAGAGAGGGACTCCAAGCTTGAACCTTGTCTTGTGTTCTTTGGAAGCAGAAATTTCCCAAAAATCATTGCCTTCCACTTTAAAACTTTTCTTTCCAAAGAAAAATATTTTGCAATGACCATTTGACTATGTTTTGTAAGATACCTTTATTTTCCACTGGTTCAACTTGAGTCCATTTACCCTTCCCCTATCACTTGCTATTTTAGAAAAGTGAATAACACTTCCTAGAACTCTGGTGTGAGCAAAACCAGTCATCTTCTGAGCTTCTTCTTACAGATTCCCTTTTTCTTTCTTTGGCTGTATGATCCATCTTTTGTGGCAACTCAGGAAAAGCCTGACATTGATGGGCATGCTGGCACAGTCACAAAATGGTATAGAGGGAAAACTTACAGACTTTAAGCAGAAATGTAAATTAAAGTATCAATAAGGAGATGACAAAAATACCCAAAAACATTTTGAGGTACCAGCACATGGAATACTGATTGAAGATTGGTGTGTTTCAAGGCAGCTATGGCAGAAATGAAAAGGTCAAGGGAAAGGCAATTAAAATGATTAAAAATATCTCACTTTCAAAGGGATGCCAGCCTACAAGACTGTGATGCTTGTAATACTCTCAGGCTTGCTTGGGGCTAGAGATCACAGAAATTAATCTGTGAAAGAACAGATGAATGACTGGCAACTAGCTAGCATTAATTTCTACAACATCACAAGCAATCTTCAGTCAGGAGCTGATCTGGTTTCATTCCTCTTATGTAAGATCCGTGAGCCTGGAATTTCTTGTCCCCAGAGCAACCACAGACATCTGTACATATACATGTAGAAAAATATGTGTTTCAGATGTCTGCAGTTGGAAATTTTCAGTTCTAACAAATAGGGTTATTATTTTTATGAACAAAGAGCAATAAGAAATCATGGAGATTAAACTGTATAAGTAAGAATTTATTCTGCCCAAACAAGTAGTGTTACATGTGGGAAATTTTCATAAATCAGTATTGATTACACTTTTGCCTCTGACTAATTAGATCTACACACTTTCAGTTAAAATGTCATGAGTGTAACAGATAAAAGCACCCTGAAGAAGTTCAGGAATTTACTTTATTATGTTGCCTGTCCAATGAAAATTTCTTTTTTTGGAGAAGCAAACTCCACTGCCTTAGGTGATAAAGCAACATTACCATACTCCATTTTGTAACATTATGCAGACCATTATTCAAATCAAATTATTGAATGGGTTAAAACCATCATCATTAAACATTAAAATACTACTCAGGCTCCCAGGTGCGAAAAGAAGAATAATGGAGAAAAAAATAGAAAGAAGAAAACATTTATTCATGGTGAACTGTGACTGACTCAGCATGCTTTTGAAAAGTTTCTTTGTTTAGGGAGGGAACTTGATTTGAGATATCTAGCTGATTGAAACATTTCTCTTTCCATTTTTTGTAAATTTTAAGTGTTTTAGTGTCTTTACTATCCAAACTGTGATTTCTTAACTCACTTCATTGATTCTGACTGCTTTACACTGTTTTTCCTAATTATCATTTGAACTTGAGGATTTGTTTTCATATCAAAAAACATGTACTTATTGGTGAATTTGAGAATCCCATAAGCAAAAATTTGAGAATCCCATTAGCTTAAATTTTAGAATCCCATTAGCTTAAATTTTAGAATCCCATAATAAATTTTAGAATCCCATAAGAGTACTCTTTTTTTTTTAATAAGTATAAGAAACTCATTGTTGTAACAAAAAGAAAAGGAAAAAGGAATGTATTGCTATTACCAATAAGGAAAAAAATAGGATTAGAAGAAAAATAGAGATTAAAATACCATAACATAGAACTGGGAAAGAAAGATAAGAGAAAGAAGAGGGAATATGCAGAAGATTGATTAAATTATAGGAAATGAAAAGTTACTGCTCAGATGGTAGCTAATAGAAGTAACAGTAATAGACAAAGTTGAGGAGTCTACAAAACAGTGTAGTTTGAAACTCTTTTGTAGTAAAGTGATAATCTTTCATTTAGTGAGCTGAATATTCTAAACTTAGATGGTGTTTTCCCTTTCTGGATGCCAGATGTCTGCCAATGCTTCTCTACCGCTTCCCTTGTCAACTTGATTGGAGGGAGAAAATATAATGAGACACATAAATTGAGATAAGAGCAGGGGGAGATCATTCAGCAGTTACTGTCATAGGCAAAACAGGCCTATATTTGGGAAACTAATTTAATTTATTACTAATTAAATCACAGTAGGATAATGAGAAGTAAAACAAACGCTAAAAACATCTTCCCCCCACCCCTCCCTCCTTCCCAAGCTTAACGTTATTCTCACTTCTTTATCTTCTCTGCCCAATCAGCACAGGAAGATGGCGAATGGGTGTTATGCTTACACATTTCCTCTGATGCTTCTTCCACAGGGGGAGAACTCCTCACACTCTTCCCCTGATGGACCCTTCTCATGGAGGACTGTCTTCCAGGGACTTCTCCAGGGTGAGTCTTTCCCATGGCTTGCAGCTCCTCACAAAGTGCTTCAGCATGGGCCCCTTCCATGGGTGCTGCCCTTCAGGAATGCACTGCCCCAGCCTGGGGTTGTGACCCACCTCTGTGGCAACTGGGTTCATTGTTCAAGGACCCCTGCAGGCGGATCAAAGCAAAATGACGCTAAATAACCAACATAACGGTGAGTATTATTAGAACAAATGCTATCCAGCGCTATTCTATGGATTCTAAAAATAATTAAACAGAGAGTTTTAAGAGGAGAAAGGACAGATTACTGCTTTTGTAATCTAAATGTGATAACTGATCTAGATTATCTTCTTTTAATATCAAAGCAAGATTAAATGAAAATTATTAGTTTTAATCATAAAAAGAACAGTCATTGTAGGACATACAGGAAAAGACTTGGATCATCTTCATAGTTAACCAGCTAGTGTGAGCTGTTCGTGTGTTCTCATGTAAAAATATCTGATATTACATATGGACTTAGTGATCCAAAATCATGAATTCAGAGCTGCCTGTAACCTCTGAGTGTCAGGTAAAATGAGATCAAAGTTAGCAACCAAAAATAGGAATATATCACACAATTTTAACAAAAATTGACTTCAATAAATGAATCATTTATGAAATGATGTAGTAAAGCCCACCACCTCCTTCCCTTCCATTTTTGAAGCTATTAAATTGTGAAATTCTGTATCTCTGAATACACCATTTATTTCAGCTGCAGTTCTTAAGCCACATAAAGGAATTACTGGGTGAATTTCATTCCTTGTGACAGAATCAGTCACACAGACATATTTGTTCAATAACTGTTCATATGGCAAATTTACTGAAAATACTTATTTTTGTAGTTGTGAAATAATATCTCAATTTAACATGAGGTGCTTAAAGTGGTAATTTAAAACTATTTGATCCAAATGCTGCAGTTTTCACAAAATCAGAAGTCTGAAGAAAGCTAACAACAGTCCATGAGACTACATTTTCCCAGTCTCTTGTGGAAAGAATCCTTCAGACAAGTAATTCAGAAGAATAATGCTTTTTCATAATTCTAAATTATGTAAACTACAACAAGTGGTTAACTACTAGTAATTAGCAACTGGGAGACAGAAGGTTCTCCGAGGTGCTGCAGGTCCGTCTCAGGCTGCAGAGTCGCTTAGCCCGCCTCAGGGACGCCAAATATAGGAAAAAGGCTCCCAATATTACCAGTTGGATTGTGCCTGGGCCAGTCTGACCCTCGCTGCTGGGCCAAAGGCAGCAACTGCGGTGTACCACCCCAGAGATACCTTGGCTTGCTGGTGGTTGCAGCTGGGCACTGAACAAGTCCAGGCTTGTTGGAACCCCGTTTACCTCAGGAGGAATGGCTTCAGGCGATGGTGAAGAGAAAAAGGAGAGGATTCTGCTGGAGGGTTTAATGTCCAGAGGTTTATTCCATGGTTACAGAGGTCTGAACGTGAGCAACTGCTCCAACAGAACGCAGACCGCATGGTCTGATGACCTTTTTAAGCTCAGGGACAGGGGGAGGGGAGGTACAGGTGAGCCACCAACCAGGTGAGAGGGGCAGGGTCTCAGGGGGGGATGACACCCAGAAAGGCCAATGACCCCTGGGCCTAGGGGCATCCTTTGAACTTGACCAACCACACCACGCCTTGCTGGAATGTTAAACCTGATTGACAGCCCAGCAAGGGGCGAGGGGGGACGGGGAAGAGAGGTATTGGCACACCTGGGGAAGGAAGTTTACAACACACTGCAACAGAATGCAATTTCTTTGTACTTATTGTTTATTTATATTTCAGCATTACATACCATTGCTTAAAGCATAAAAGATTATTAAATATAATACTGCTTTCTTCATCTGCACCTTTGATAACATCTGTTTTAAAGATGTAATGCCACTACTCATAGTTTCTGTGGACCAAATCCGTATTTGTACAGGCACAATGCATACGTTTTTTCTTAGTTCTAGCTCAGTTTAAAGGATTCGATATGTGAAAAGTCATATTGTCACCTCTTGTAGCACATTCCTGATCACTGATATGTCATCTGAATCACTGAATAAACCAAGTTACTTATACACAGAAATATTTAGTCTTAAATTATTATTAATAATTAATTTTTCTTTTCACTAGAGTACCCAAACAGAAGCTCTATGCTTCCTAACTTTATGAATATAGACTGAAAAAAACCAGATGAATTTTATTTTTAAGTTTATTTTCAGGGGTTGTTACTGAAAAATTTTAATTCTTTTGAACAAAAAGCTATTATTTTCATCATTTCTTATGTATTTTAATTTGTAGCTCTTACATAACAAGAGAAACTTTCAATATTTCATAATACACACTCTTGAGAGGAGATAGGTTGAATTTTTTAAGGGAGTGAACCTTATCAACAACCTGAAGTTGTTTTTATTTTGCTTTGAAATGGTTAGTCCAGTTATGCAATTTTTAATAATATTGTTTGAATTCATTAGAAGAAAATCCCTAATCACTTAGGAAGATAAACCTTTTTTCCTATCTTGTCTCTTTCATTGATGATCATTAGATCACCTCTTGAAATTTTGAAAATTATAGTTTCTTATCAACTAATATTTTCAGAACAATTGCATTTCATATTTTAGTAGTTACGGTCTCTCAGAAATCCTGCCACAATGAGAATTATATGCACCATAAAAAAAAAATTCTCAATATAACCATACATTTTAAAATCCTGTTTGATTTTTTCTGCACATAAATTTTAATATATGAGGTTAGCAGTTAACAGTATTGATTAATTTGTTTTGTTTTGTTTTGTTTTCTTGAGAATCCATATACCATTACAGTACAGTATTGATCTTTGCCCAAAGCAAAATCAAGCAAATTGATTTCACAAGCCACAAAATCTATCATGATGTTAATATATTACTAATTGAAGAAGTGGTTAAATAAGTGAACTTCACAGTAAACTCAGGAGTTCAGTATGCTTCAAAACCCAAAACTCTGGTAAAAGAAATTGCACCAGCAAATTTAGTTTTAATACAGGGACAGCATTATCCATATATGAGCTGGGTCAGTGTAAAGAACACAATATTGTCTCGGTGTCATAAATGCTCTCCCTCAAAGTGAGTGTAAACATGTGGACTGTGACATTCCTAAACTTTGGCCAGAAACCATTGGAAACTTAGGTGACAGTGAATATAAAATCCTACCAGTTTCTCAGATTACATGTAGAGAAGCAACTTTTCTTTCCCCTCTCCTCAAAGATGAGCTGTCTAACTCATCTTTGTTGTCAGGTCATGGTAATGAACACTAAACAACATTTGATACAGAATGATGGCCTTACAGATATTTTCCCTCATTTCTATCCTCCAATATATCCCATTAGAAAATTTCTTCTGAAGATTCCCACACTTTCTGTTCTGCCTCATGCCAGTATTTTAACTTATCTATTGCTTAAAATTATTGACAAGATAGGAGGAGCTGAGTAGGTTCACACAGCTGCCCTAATATAAAAATAGATAAACTAATATGTAAAGCCTGTGGTGCAGGAGGAATAACTTGTGTGTCCTTCCTAGACTCCTTATCTGCATGCTAATTCTATCACTTGGGCAAAAAGTCAGAAAGTTTGTTTGTAAAGATCCTGTAACCTTCATTGTTGCCTTGAGCAGCAGTGAAGAAGTTGACAGATTGCTGGTTCCTATTTGTAGTCAGCAAAACTCCTTTTATATCTCATTCTCTGCCAGAAGAGAAAAGGAAGCTACTCAGTCAAGAAGATATAGTACAGCATTCAGGAAAGCAGAAAAAGAAGTGAGAGACAAAGGGTGCTGATTGCCAGGGTTTGTTTTTCCCAAGGAATTGAGTACAGGCAGAAGTAAGTTAGAGCTCAGAATAGTCAGGGCATGTGAAGGAGAATCATAAAAAAGCACTACTTATATTGATAAAAACCCTCTGCAATTCATGTCAATTTCTCTTGCTGCAAAAGTGAATCTATTTTTGTCTTCTAAATACTGTGTGATTTTTTAAATCAAACTCTCATTTCAATTTTTAAATTTCTTTCTCTTTTTTTTCATGATTTTTTAAAAATAAATCTTATAACATCACTTTTATGCCTTCCTGACTTTTTGCATTTCTTTCCTTTTTTGCCCTGTAACTTTTAAAAGACCTTCTTTAGCTTCAGAAGCATTAGCTACTTTCAAAATTACAGTCCTTCACTAGATTCTTTGTCACAGAAATAAAATAGAGGACTTCAGTCCTTGTTTAATAAAACCTCAGTTTCTACTCCGGATAAAAATCAGCAAAGAATCAGTTTCCGCATCCTAAGGAGTCTTAGACATATGTAGACAGTTTACTCTTAAATTTAGAACACAAGATAAAATTTATTTGTAGAACTCAAAAGACCAGAAGAGACACCAGCAAAGGGAGGTTAAAGGAATTTATGCACTTCTATATGCTGACAACCACTTGTGTTAGGCAAAATTTCTTTACCAAAAGGGGTGTCAAGCATTGGAACAGGCTTGCCAGGAAAGTGGTCGAGTCACTATCACTAGATGTGTTTAAAAGATATATGAATGGGGCACTTAGGAACATGGTTTAGCGGTGGACTTGCCAGATTTACAGTTGGATGCATTGATTTAAAGGTCTTTTCAGCTTAAATGATTCTATGATTCTACTCCCTGTCTCCTTGCGTGTGCTGCTTGCTCTACTGAGACCCTGCCAATTAAAAGACCTTCATTGACCTTGCCAATTAAAGGCATAAGACTTCTCTAACTGGCTAAGCCCTACATGATAGCAGTTTTTGCCTCTTCAGCTCTTGCTTTACTTAATTACCTCTGTCTCCTTGAGAGAGGTTTTCATAGCCAGATAACACAAGTCTATTTATTTGCTATTTTCTTCTTCTTTTCTGTTCTTCCCCATTTATAGGCCTCTAACTTTATTTAATGCATCTTGAATTTTAGATAAGTTCTTGTGTATGTGTTATCACTATGACTAAATTTCATGAAATGCATGTAATTTCAACAGAAAAGAGGCCAAGTCTGAAACACTGTAGATTAATACTGTTATCAATATAATTTGTGCTATAATCTGTCATACATAGATAGATGTTATTTTTCTTTTATTTGTATGCTAGTATATAGATGTTATATACTAGCATATATTTTATGTTAAATATATTTAATATAATAACATATGTTTTATGTTTATAATATAAAATAATATGAAATCAATATTTTAAACAATTGAGCTATTTACCTTAAAATGCAGGAAAATTCACAAGATACATGTAAAAAAAATTCAAACTTATACAAGTATTTTTAAGGAGGGAATGCCTGTCTGTTCAATGAAACTGTAGAAGACAGAACAAACACTAAGCTGCTTACATTGCATTAAGTAACATTTAGTTTGCATATCAGAGAACCTTTTAGTAATTTCAAGCTTAGGGGAGCAGTGGAGTTGCCTGGGGAAGTTGTAAAATCTTACATGGGTCTTTATAAATTCCATCCTGAGCATCTGCTAAAAATCACATAAATATTGTTCATTCCTAGAGGCATACCTTGCACTAAGGACCTTCTAAAGCCCCTTCTAGTTCTGTGTTATCCATGTCTATTTGGGGGAGAGAGAAGGGAGGGGAAGAGAAGGGAGGCGAGGCAATGAGAGGCAAGGCGAGGTGACCTACAGGAGTGGCTGCTTTGAGAAGCTTTCCTCATGCCCAACAGAACCAAATTCCAGGTGGATCCAAGACAGGCCCGCTGCAAGGCTGAGCACATCAGTGATGGTGGCAGCAACTCAGGGATAACTAATTTAAGAAAGGAGAAAAATGTTCCACAACAGCCTCCTGAAGAGAGGAGTGAGACACAGGCCTGCAGACACCAAATCAGGGAACAGAGAGGGTGAGGAGGTGCTGCAGGCATCAGGGTGGATGTTCCCCGGCAGCCCATGGTGCAGACAGCCCATGGTGAGGCAGCTGTGCCCCTACAGCCCATGGAGGTCCACAGTGGACCTGCAGCCTGCACAGGGCCCCTGCTGGATCTGATGGATGCCCAAAGGACACTGTGAGCCCATGGTTCAGGCTCCTGGCAGGACTTGTGGCCCATGGGAGACCCACACTGGAGCACTTCACTCCTGAGGGACTGCTCTCTGGAGAAGGGATCCACGCCTCCAGCCCATGAGAAGGTTTCATGTTGGAGGAATTTACAGAGGAACACCTATGAAAATTATTTTTTCTCTTTTTTTATCTTCAGTTGTAATTAAAGCTTTTCTTTTCAATTTATTTACTTTTTGATTGATACTATGTAACAACATATCTTTTTGCAAAGCATTAAAGACATTCTCTTCAGCATTTCTTAGCTGTTGTTTGATTCAGTTGTTTCTTTTATTATGTTGTTCTACATGACTGATCCAGAATTTAAATGGAAGTTAAACACTAAAGATGACTATTAACCATCTGTTAGCTAAACTGCTACCCTGCAACAGTTAATCTGTTTTTTTTTGGTCTATTTTTTTGGGGGGGGTTTTTTTGTTTTGTTTGGTTGTTGTTGGTGGTGGTGGTTTTTGTGTAATAATTAACTTCTGTTTAGATCTCTTTACTCGTTTTAATAGTTATAATTTTACTGTGAAATATACAGTTTACTTCAGAACAATTGGCATAATATTGCACTTTTGGTACTAATTTTCACAATCACTTCTTTTGATTTTTCATCCTAGGTATGGGTTTTACAATTTTAGATGAGCTTAAACTGTTAGTACTTCCACTTACTCTACACTTACATAAAACAAAGATAGGAAGAGGCAGGATGTTATTTGAGGATTTAGAAGGAGCTGGAATAAGTAGCTCTATATAAAGGAACAAATTGAAGAAAGCTTTTCCTCAAACATCTGTCAGGCTGAAAGACATTAAGTCATGACAAAGTGCAAGAAAATTTTCTGCAAAAAAGTTATAGAAGCATGTTTTCCTATGAAAATGGTACGCAATTTACTATTCTGCAGCATTTTCAGCTATTACAGGGTAAATAAAATCTACTTGATATACTATGGGGCAGAGAAATTTGGGGATGGGGAAGAAAATTGCAAACTTGTAGGTTTTTCCAGACTGATATAACCCCTGAAACTGGCTAAAAAATGCTTCTCATCTTTATTCATGTTCAAGTATGCTTACAATGATGAATTAGTCATCACATAAGAAAATCAAAATCCCAATTTATCACTTCCATGGCACCAATACAAATGTCATGGCTGCTTAGTTAGCCATGAGGAACAAACATTTATGAATGAAATCTATTGGCTAGAAACAGTGCAGTATAGCCATTCCCTGTGAATGAACTGAATTGCATCCAAGGCATATATAGCTCTTTTGGCATGAGTTTCTGTTTCCAGCAAAAACAACCCTTGAAAGCTCATGGTAACATTCTTAACTAATTGCTTAATTTTCTAATTATCAATATTAGCTAATTGCTTTGGCCTGCAGCCAATACTAGCTGGTTTTACCATTCTTCACAGTCCTGTGAATTGAGTTGTACTCTTTTGAAACTGCCTACCGTAGTAAAATCCCATAAGAAAAGCAATGCAATGGCTTCCTTTATCCTGCTCAGCTTAACTTCAGAAACAAATGTATTTTGTCTGTGTGCTTGTAGCAGGGTGAGAGTGTATATCTATAAAATTTTGTCAAAGCTGTACATGTGGAAATATTTTGTTACTTTCAGTTGAAGCCCGTGACACAAATTACTTGTCTCTACTTTTGCATTGCCTATATGCCTCTTCTAGCCCAGCCAAACAGTAAATAAATATTTGTGCAAACTTAACAATTCTTCTCACAACTCCAGTGTGCTGCATTGCTGGAGGAATTCAAAAGACATTTGAGTTTCAAAACAAGATCTTCCCGCTTTGCAAGGAAGATAATTTTTATATCTTAGTGTAATTGCTCAGGCAATTGATGAGTTGAATACACCTCTTCTTGTTTTATTGTTAGCTAAGTATCCAATTATCCTAAAGTATCCAAAGCATTCTACTAATTTTCTGTTGTAGATATAGTGTATTGTAATAATAAAGTTAAAACAAATAATTTTAGAAAGCTAATGTTGTTTAACTTAGAAATTATATTCTACTATTTTGAGATTTTGGGGGACAGTTCAAGTGTGATTTTTCTTTGCTGTACATTGGTTAAATTTTTTGGTCATCTTTTCCTACAAGGACACACTTGGCTGTGTAAACCCTGTCAAGGACAAATTGTAAGAAATTTTACCATTAAAAGCTTTATGACAAATCCGCTAAGCCATTTTGTATTTTCCCCACATATCAGTCTCTTTTATTAATTTATTTTATGTATGTTGTCTGCAATTTTTTTAGACTTAGACTTCTTTTAAGCAGATATTGTTTCTTTTCTTAATGTTCTTTCACACTCCATACAGTCATTACTTTTAATATTTCTGGATAAATATCAGCAGAATATAAGTAAAATAAATGAGACAGTTGCTTACTATTAAGAAGTAATGTTGGTCCTGATGACATACTACCTGGAAATTCTAGTTTATACAATTCTTCAATGACAAAAAATTTATAGTTTTCTGAATTATAATTTAATAAATTATTTGGTAACTGCGGGACACTTAGTGTTCTCATTACTTTATACCAAATATATGTATCATGTTTTATATATATGTTTGTGTGTGCGTGTATGTAAATTTGAATAAATATATAAAGGGACAAGAAATATAGAGAGTTTTTCCCATTTTAATGGTTTCCTTTCAGTACCTGAACTAGACCTGTGATGAACTTCTTCATTGTGTCTTCAGTGAAGGTTTGAAATATTCAGATAATTGGAATTTTTCCTTCCCAGGCCTTCCTCTGAGCATTTAAAGTAGGATTCATTTCACACAGTGTTAGATGTTTAATATACAGATGTGTAGTTCCAAGTGAATCATTCTAAATTCACTTATAGTCAAAGACACAATTAAGTTGTCTTAGATAATGTTTTCTCTTACCTGCTGTGAGCATCCTCAATAAGGTGAGACAAAATGCTCTCTATCAATCTTCATCTCTCTAAACTGTCTAGAGACACATCTCGGGTTCAATAATTAGACAAATCCTTCCTCTAACTTCCTTTCTTGGTCTTTCTAAGCTGGTGAATTTTTGCCAGAAAATATGACAAACACCCTGACACGGAGTTTCACACACTTTTTAATCATCTGTAAAGATGACCGAAATTCTATGAACGATTCAAGTTCTTGCACTTCACCTTTTTTAGTTTTTTAAATATTTTGTACAAATGTAAATGATTGTGATTTTTTAGCAAGCTGACAGAAACAAGACCTGTGTTTAAACAGGTAGCTAATAAAACACTGGTCCACACAGGAACCTGGAAATCTAGGGAAAAAATAAACTAAGTGTTAAATCCTGTATTACGAACGAATTTATTTTCCATGCACAAATACTAACTAGTTGATGTAACCATATTTTATTTAAAGTGAAAAACCATAAAATTTGGCTAAATAGGTGCAACAGTCTGTGACAGTGGTCACAAGGGTTTTCAAGTGAGGGAAGAGACGAGAGTGTTGACTCCATGTTCAGAAGGCTTGATTTATTATTTTATGATGTATGTATTACATTATAACTGTACTAAAAGAATAGAAGGAAAGGTTTCCTCTGGAAGCTAGCTAAGAACAGAATGGAATGAATAACAGAGATCTGTGGCTCGGACAGCCAGTCCAAGCTATCGGGTCTGTGGTTGGCCATTAATTGTAAATATTCAGGATGGCCCAATCACAGACAAACCTGATGCATTCTACAGCAGCAGATAACCATTGTTTACATTTTGTTGCTCAGCTTCTCAGCAGGAAAAATCCTAAGAAAGGATTTTCACAAAAGATGTGTGCGACAACAGTCGGTACAAAACACATCCCTCACTACTCTCTGAACTCATGAAGTAACTGCTGGCAAACTTCTGCTTCCTCGCCTTGCAGTGACAGCCCCTCAGACAGGGACTGTACAGCCTTTCAAGGCCACAGATCCTGGTCTGGACTGGCAGCACTGCTGAGACAGGAGCTGCTTCCCCTCGTGCCTCTCTTGTCTCTGCACCAGACCTCCCATGACCTGACCCTTGTCCCAGGCTGTGCTCTCCTTCTCAATCTGCTCAGCACTTGCTGCATTCCCACCAGCAGCTCTAGCTAACTCTTGCAATATTCCTAAACATATTTCTTATGCTTTTTCTCAGGTTACAATAAATTTATTACTTATGACTGGCAGTTTATAGAAAACAGAAAAATATTAGCAGACTTGACTGTCTTGCAGCTCAAAGGAAACTAAACTGCAATCTTTCTTCAGAGCTCAAGACGCCCTCTAAAAGTCTCTGATCTGTTTTCTTTCTGCTCCAGACTCTCACGTTTCTGTTCCTTGGAAGCTCTTGCTTTCTATAAGAAGGCATATAAATACTGCCCAGACTTTACCACATCAAGGAAATTACCATTTTTAAAAATAATTTTTGATATACTTTCTTTTTTTAATAGAAGTGCCTCCAAATGTAATGAAAGAACAAATGGAAAGCAATATCTTATCCCCACCTATTGGTTTCTTTCTGTTTAGTTGCCTTTGTCCCCTGTGGAAATCACCAGAGCAGAATTTCTTGGATGTAAGAATGGGTAGAAAAAGAGAGTTGGGAAACCTGCTTTGTCCTCTGGACCCGAATCATAGGACTTAAATTTTCTCATGACTTTAATTAAAGAGAAATTTCCAGAATAATCTCTAGATAGATGGCAGTAATTTAAACCAAAATTTATAGATCAGTAAATTTTCTTTCCTTCCTTTTTTTTATTTTTTCCTTTGGCACTGCTGCTATTGTACAATGTCAGGAAATAGCCTACCCATTCAGCACAGAATAATATTTTTACTGATCCTTGAAAAATAGCTGCTATTTGGCTATGACTGGGTGTATTGCTAAAAATACCAATGTGCAAACAGCTATTAACCTTTTAAAATTGTGCTCCACACCTAATGGCATTTCTGTTTGAAGCTTTAAAAGCTGAAGTTAGAATCTAAAATACTAAATCAAACCAAACATGAAAAACAGAGGCATTATGGACCAAACTTTAAAAAACAACAAATAAACAATCACACAACTCACTAGTTCAGAGAATATAGCAGGTGATTGTTTTTCTGTGGGTTTTTTTTGGTTTTTTTTTTTAACATGGTTTAACCCCTGGAGAAGATGGAAAAATAATCGGAACTGTGGTTATACTAAATCTATATTTAGAATTTATTTGGTAATGTTTTAAAGAGTAGCAGAGGCAGATGTTATATGGCCCCAATGATCATCCTGGTCTTTAATGACATCTACATGACAGAATTGGGAAACCCTATAGAATCCATCAATGTTAAATTTTCAGGTGGGTTGAGATTGTTTGTCCAGATGAGGTCTGCCTGAAGAAAAATAAAACTTTGTCTGCATGTATGGTGAAAACTATTTTGAGCTATATTTTATTTCTTAATGTATCACTCCACAAATGCACAGTAGCGAACATGGAAATAGAAACATGAAGTAATAATTAGGAGCTGTATTTACGCTTTATGTTTTTCATGTGCTACCAAGCTGTGGAAGGTAAGACCTTCCCTTAGAACCTATAAGTCCAGTGAGAAAGCCTTACAGTCAACACTTTTGAAATCAACAAAACTATTTTGACTGCCCCATATTTTTTTTCGGGTTAATGCTACTTTCTTCAACAGCCTACCAGTTCCTGTATCAAATCAGTACAACTGTAGGAAATCCAGTCACATTTGGGTTGTAAAATAGCCAGATCAGATATGATTGGTATATTGAATTATCTGGATTGCTGTAGTTGAAAAGAGAATAGTTTATCTTGTCTTAGATTAATTTCCTCACATCCTGGGGATCCTATGCTAAGGAGAGAATTGCTGGCCATTTTGTGGTAGGAAAAAATATTCAGTGTTCAAGGCAGTTTGCTTTTACCAGACAGGAGCTGGCAGAATGACTCACAAATTACAGTCATGATGATATTTGCTGTCAACAGACTTGACACTGCAGAGGATGTGACAGTGATTCTTTGAGAAAGATATGTCGTGAAAGTGAATTTTCCCAAAGTAAAGGTACTTATAAACATTTATATTTATGCATCTGTGCCTGTGTATGTATTTTTTTAAGATATATTATTCCTCCTTGGAAGGCAGAGGTTAATAAGGCTAAAATAGAAAGGGAATAATTGCTTCCTCCTCCCTCCCCCCCCCCAGGCACTTTGCTTAGCCCTTGAAAGCATCTTTGGTCAAGTCCCAGAAATCATTCTGAATCTTGATAAATATAAAAAAAATTGTTTAAATTCAGCTAATTACAGCCAAGCAGTCATCTTTCAGAAAAGTCTTCCTATTGATGCTGGTTTTCTAAAATATTTTCTAATAGCTTTTGAAAATGACTGCACATCACAACTACCTTACCCAGAAACCCACTCAGAAGAATCTAACCTCTGAAGAATTAAAATAAGCCCTATTTTTTTACTGAATTTAAGTCAAAAAACATAGATTTAGAAATACAAGTAGGACACAATCCACTTTAACCCTTCCCATAGTGGTTTCACATTTTTTCCTGTTTGTGAGACACTAGGTGAACCGTGCTAAACTAGCCTGTCCCACTGGACAAAATGCTGGGAATTTGCATTATGTTCTTCCCAAACAGAATTAAAATTAATGTTAATTTCAGTTGTTTATTTCATATTACATTCCATATATTAGAAGTGTCCAAGAACATATATCATGCCCTTCCTTTTTCCTACCATTAGAAATAAAAAGCAATGCATGATGCCAGAAGTCATTCAAGGTACACCCTGAAGGGTTTATTTTGGATCCTTTTTCTGAGGTAAAAAACTTGCACATAACTTGCTGGAAAAAACATGTAAAGTGAAAGACACATATAGATACTTCAAATCTAGACAAATATAGATACTACTACTGCAAAACTCAGAGTTATCCTGCAATGTACTTAATTAGCATATATTAATAAGTGTAATTGCATAAAAAAAGGAAAAAATAATTATCAGTTCTGACATTGAAATCATTTGGTTGAAGTCAGCCTTTTTTACTAATTGAGACAGAAATTGATTTTTGAACAGAATATGTTTCAAGGCTTTGTAAATATAGCAGTACCCTGTTTCTTGTCTTGTTCTTCACTCTGCCCCTTCCTTTAATTTATATTTGAATAGCCCACATTTCCCTCTTATTGTAAAGGAATATGGTAATCATTTAATATAGAAACATATTTTTGCTAACTTTTTGGCTACCGATTTCAATATCAGTTAATCTTATATTTAACACTTTTTTCACCATAATGACTTGTTGAATATGTTCCCTGTGAAACAGGTGAACATGTTTAAAAGCTACAGCAAATTAAAAAAAATTATCTGATGTTTTAATGGATAGACGCAGGGAAAAGCTGCATTATATAAATTCATATGGTTTTCCTCTCTCTCAGACTTCAAATATATTTCGTTTACAGTGTTCAAAATTCTGCCCATGCCTCTCTGACAATCAAACAGGGCCTATCAAAGTCATTCCAAAAGACACATACAGGCAAAGGCAAAGTAAAAATGTGTTTGTATCACATAATAGGAAGACACAAACCCAGTCTTATTTTACTTTATTCAACATTCATATTATGATCAAAATTATATAAAGAAAATGCTGCTTGTGAAACATGTTTCAGAAAAATTGTCCAGGGTCGGCTTTTTCTTTCCTCAGAATCTGCTTTTTTGTAGGGGTAGTTTATAATCTGTCAGCTTTTATTTTCAAATTTTACCTCACAATATGAGGTATCAAATATTTGGTACACTTAAATCTGTTTGTGCCATTGCTCTAATATTTATACATGTAATTGTCCATTTAAATTAGGATGACGTGAATGTACCTCAGTTTTCCTGAAGTGTTTTACTTGAGTACACTTCAGTGTTGTGATGAAGTGACTACTACCTACTACATTTTCACTAGTTTTTTCTGTATCTTCCCTGCTGGAAAGAAGCATGTCTAAAATCAGTTGGTCCCCATAGCTGAGGCTTGACACTGTGAGAAGCTGGGCACATGAGTAGGGCAAAGATTCACAGCAGTGAATTTAAGCTCTTCCTTGTCAGAGGACTACCCTTGGTATCAAAGTTACCTCGAGAAAAAACACCACAGAAGACAGATCAGATTGAGAGAGTTGTTAATCATTATGCTGGCCTGGAGAGAGTTCTCTTAACTCTCAAAATATTTAATTCCCTCTAAGCACTGTCAATTTGATATAGCATCAACTACTCTAGCATTGCTGAGAGGGTAAAAACTAACTAAGCATTCTAAGAATATAATCCTGTAGCAGTGAGTCAACCCAATGGAATTTTCATTTAAAAGCAAGCAACTCATATTTGTGGAAGGTGAATATGTAATCATCAGAGAGACGAGCCACGTGCATCACAATGTGTCTTTGTCATAGTCCAAAAAAAAAGACAGGTGGATATACAGACATGCAAAACCAGCTTTTAGGTAAAGGCAGTTCAACCATATATTTTGTTATATTAAACACTTCAGTTAAAAAACAAACAAACATGGTATTTGCAGTGTCTGCAACAGAAGAGTGTTTCTTTTTCTAAGGGAGCTCCAAAGATTCCACACAGATTGCCAGCGTTGCCTGCCATGATCACTGGAGCCTAACACAGGATTTGGTCAGCCTACCTAGACTGCTTGCCAAACAGCTCTCTAACAGCAACCTCAAGACTTGACTCATTACAGGCTCTTGGAAATACCCTAGAAGAATTTTCTTTGGCATAGACAGATGTTGAAGCACCTGCACTTTTAAAATTCATTAGTATGGTGCTAGTCAGTTTGAAAAATTAAGTAAAATAAAAAAAAGGAGAGCATGTTCTGAAACAGATATTTTTCTGATTTTGCGTTCAAACAGAAAACTAGGCAGTAGAAATTTTTAATAAATTAGTAAGGTATTTTTTTATTTGGCATAAAATCTCACAATTTTCATGTTATACTGCATTTGGGTTTTTTTGGGCATTTTTTGTTAATTTGGTTTTTTGCTTGCTTTTTTTTTCTCTTTGCTCTTTCCCTGCATTTAACCAAAATGTTTCTTGACCTCAATGACTTGGTTTATCAAACCTGCTAAATCAACACTACTTTTCTAATGAAACATTGGCCAGATATGTTCCAGCAAAATGGTTTTAACAACATGACATTTAAAGGCTGTTCACACAAGAAAACACTATTATATGATAAAAAAAAACATCATTATGTTCTTGTTCACTCACCCTTTCTCTGCTTTCGGTCATGTCATGGTTGCTATCACTCCATTGCTCTCTGGTTCTGGTCTGAGGGGCTCACACTCTGCAACTTGGTATCAGTCAATACTGTTTGGAGATTGGGAGCTCTTTATAATAAAGGATTAAATCAAATATCTGTCAGCAGTCTGAAAATCCATGCTCAAGCCAGAATGATTCACCTACACGGGTATATGAGACTGAAAAAATTCTTATGCCAAGGCTATGACAAACTACTTCAATGGACCATAGTTCAATTTCTAAACTGAAAAATAATTTAGGCTCCAAAATGCAATTGACTTCAGAATAATGAATGTGTGGGAAAGTAATTGGTGTTCAAGTCGAATATGGAAGAATTGTTTCTTTTGGTGAATGTTCAGTTCAATCTTCATTGTTTATTCCACCCCTGGTCTCCTGAGATGAGACTTCTTTCAGAGGTGCCAAATAAATTGAAAATGACTTGCAGTTTTTTTAGAAGGCAAGTACCCTGACTTGTGCTGGATTTGAACAAGAGCAGAGACACTGAAAGTAAATACCAAGATGTTCTATTAACACCAATTTCTTGGAAAAAGGTACACACACCTATTAAACATGAATATTTGTCAGTCTGATCCTTGGACTGCAGAATAAGCTTATGTGTATTTCTGGAATTTGTGAAGCACATTGTAATGCATAATGTCCATATCTCAGCAAAATATTATGCTGAGGGTTTTTTGCAGCAGAACTACTTATTACGTGCTTATTAGTATCAGATGTAATAAAATTAATCCCACTGAAGGAAACCTTACTGGAAGAATGTAATACAAAAGAAAATTGACAAGCAGCTACCTCTTTTGGCTGAGCAACTCAATGAGCAGATTTCTAGGTCTACTCTTTTGAAAGCGTCTATGTGGCCTTTATTCTGTGGTTGGTTCTGCATGGACAGGTTCCACTTCTGCAGGAATTTTGTTACCTTCTAGGTTTTTAGAGATAAAGGGCTCAGACAAGGCCTATGAGTCTGCTATCAGAGCTGTAATTGCAGGATTGGGGCTTTTATTGCTCTTTTTTCACCTTCTATATTTACAGGTACATAAACCTCGTTGAGATACTTGTTAATCAGAAATCTTATCTGCTGTGCTTTAGAAGTACAGGACAGATATTTGTACAAAAGGGAACTTGTAAAATTGGTTAGAATACCTTGGATAGCATTGAAGTTGTAAGACACAGTAATATCTGTGATTCCATGTCTGTACAATTAGTCATGTCTGAGATAGGTAGATAGGTAGGCAGATAGATATAGACACATAATTTCTAGGACATTTCACCTTTTATATTTTTTCCCCTTAGTTTTTCTCAAAAGTAACGTTTCATGTTATAATAAATGAACATATGGAATTTCCAAGAATCTTTCAAGAAGTAACAATACATTCCAGGGCAATGACAGCGCAGTGAAAGCTCATTTTGACTTTCAATGCTCAGCAAGTTGCTCTCTAACAGATTTCCATTTAAAGATGTCATTAAAAAGCTGATTGTTTTAAATATATGATAGATAATATTCTCTAAATAATTATTTTACAGATTTTTTCCACCCAAATAGTTTTCATAAGGAAGATTACACACCTATCTCCTCACAGGAGAAAGAAATATGGATATGGATTTACAAATGACAAGAAAAATATTCTTAGCTATTCTTGTAATGATTTAGTTTCAGTTTCATCAAAAATTTAATAGAAATACATTTAGTAGTGGAATTATAGATCAGAGAATCATTGCTTTAGGTCTACAGTACCAGCCAGAGCTCAGGAACTCCAAGACTTTCACTTTTCTTTTTTCGTCCATGCTTTGAAAAAATTCAGGACTGCAAGGACATATCTTTTGCCCCTTTTCATTTTTGTTTTCTGAATTTTACTTAATTACAGGGTACATCCAAAGAAGGGTTGCAATACATTAAATAGGAAAGAAACAGAAAGTGTTAAAGAAAAATAATTAAAACTTTCCAAAATTTCTTCTATGATTGCTCAAATACTAGCATTTATAGAATGAAGCTGAGTCGGGGGAGGTTTAGGCTGGATGTTGAGAACAGGTTTTTCTCCCAGATGATGGTTGAGCACTGGAGGTCCTCAGGGAAGTAGTCACAGGACCAAGCCTTTCAGGCACATGGTGTGATTCTTGGGATATCCTGTGCAGGGCCAGGAGTTGGATTTGATGGTCCTGATGGGTCTCTTCCAACTCAGCATATTTTATGATTTTATAGTAAGCTAGAATGGCTCTTGTGCATTTACAGTTTTGCCCTCAGCCAGTGAGTCCAAAAATGAATTTTAGCAGCCAAAAACTGGTGAAAAACAGGGAAGCTAGGATTAGAATCTATTCCATGTGTACCTCTTCAATGCCAAAAAAAATGGGGAAGCAAATACATTGCTATGGCATCTCTCCATTATCAGACAATCCCCCCTTTACTGAACTAATCCTACTGTGCCTGTTAAAATGGCTTTATGGCTTTAATATACTGGAAAGTTAAGACCAGTGGGAGTCTGGAGATTTGGAACAGTAAAACCTTTCCAGATGGAAAAGCTTCTATGATATATCAGATTTACTCAAGCAACACACACAACATTTTCATGAGAAAAAAAAACTAAATAAAACAACCCTCTACCCCTCTAAAAACCCAACCAAAACAACAAAAGTGAGGGAAAAGAAAAGCAAAAGGGAAAGGAAGACATTTAGTATTTTAATTTTTCATTAAAATTTTTATTTCACATTTTCATTTTGGGTATAGGATTTAAAACTTCAGTAAAAGAGGTTCAGTAAAAGAGGTCACTGGAGAGAAAGGATTTTCTCGGAGACATACAGAATGGTTTGATCATCATTCAAATACTGAACAAGGAGTGTTTACTTGCCCACAAAGAGAATATTTTGGCATTCTCCCAGTTTAAAAAAAAACTGAAACATTAAAAATAGATTCCTTTAAATATAGGAATGAGTGTGGCGAGGATAGCTAATTTAAATGGAATGCAACTTTGAACTGTTTAAAATAGATTGAAATTTGAATTTTGAATTTTAAACTTGAAATTTATGTTAATTTCTTCCCTGGGATGATCCTATATTCCTCTTACAAGCACAATACTGAAATGTACGCACTTATATCCAAAGTTATTACAAATTAAATCTAGCAGGAGCCAGTCCTGTGTGAATCATACAAGTTACAGCAAACATGCATGCATTTGTGTATGTCTGTGTTGTGGTTTTACCCCAGTCATCAAACAAGCCCCATGCAGCTGCTTGCCTGCTCTCCCACCAGGAGGACTGGGGAGAGAATCAGAAGGGTGAAAGATGGAAGAATTGTGGGTTGAGATAAAGACAGATTAATAGGGAAAGCAAAAGCCACTCATGCAAACTAAGCAAAAGAAGGAATGAATTCACTGCTTCCCATGGGTAGGCAGGTGTTCAGCCATCTCTGGGAGAGCCAGGCCCCATCACACATAATGTGACACCATGACTCCAAATGTCACCCTCTGTCTTCCTGCTTCCCCCAGGTTTATAGACTGTACATTATTTTATATGGTATGGAAGATTCCTTTGGTCATTTTTGCTCAGCTGCCCTATCTGTGCCTCCTCCCAACTTTGCATGCATCCCCATCTCCTCACTAGTGTTCCAATACAATAAAAGCTGAAAAGGCCTCAGGTCTGTGCAAGCGCTGCTCAGCAATAACAAAAGTACCTCTATTATCAACCCTGTGTTCAGCAAAAACCCAAACCACAAACTTATAACAGCCACTGGGAAGAAAAGTACGTTTAACCCATCAAAACCCAGCACAGTCTGTAAAATCATATATTTCTGTTTTGCACTGGGATTAAATGGAAAGAAAGTAAGCTGCTCCCATATCATTCATTGTGAAGGAGTCATCATATGCGTGAGTTGTTGCTCATCATCCCTACTGCATCAATAAATCTTCATTTTATAAAGGGTTGTCAGAGTCTATCACTATTTGGATGACATCCCAGTGAACACAGTGACTAAAAATATATATACATGCTAGAAGACTTCCTCTTTGCATGCTGTACTTGCCTTTTAAATGGAATCAAGTGCTGGTAGAGTGGAATTTTCAAACCCAAACCCTCACTTTCTCTTTGTAAGGAATGTTATTTTACCTTGCTATGGTAAAACATGCATTTATGGGTAATCAGCTAGCAAAATATATCTTTACATTTCACCCTTAGACCACTGATACAGTGAAACTCTAAGTTGATTATGATGGAAGGATAGCTTACACATATCTGTGATGGCTGTTGTGGCTGAACCCTACCCAGGAACTAAGTGCCATGCATCTGCTCACTCACTCCCCTTCCTCCCTGGTGGAAAGGATAGGAGAATCACAAAAAGATGACAACCATGGGATGGGGTAAGAATGGTTGGATAATTTAACTAAATTAAAATAAACTAGAAATAATAAATACTAATATTAATACCAGTAATTGCAGTGAATGAGAGAGGGAGAGAGGGAAATAGAAATAAAGGCAGACAAGTGGTGCACAACACAACTGCTCACCCACAGACCAATGCCCATCCCATTGGGCCCTTTGTGGCCCAATCTCCCCAGTTTATACACAGCATGAAGAATCCCTTTGGCCAGTTCAAGTCAGCTGTCACGGCAATGCTGCTCCCTCTCAGCTTCTTGAGCAGATCTGCACTGGCAGAGCATAAGACGCTGATAAGCCCTTGACTTAGGATGGGCATTGCTCAGCAAAAACTAAAACATTGGTGTGTTATCAACATTATTCTCATACTAAATCTAAAACACGGCCATTTATCAGCTACTAAGAGGAAAATTAACTATATTTCAGCCAAAACCAGGGTAATAACTTTGCACTAAAAGCTCACTTAACACTCAAATAACAAATGTGTAGTCACTCTAAAATCATTGAAACTGGACTAGGTAGTTTAACAGCTTCAGTACATCGACACGATGCTTCAGACACGGTGGTGTAGGAACGTGCTTTATACATCGTTTATGGTCACAACCACTCCTATTGATCTGAAAACACAAGCAGAAAGCCTTGAGAAGAAGGAGCTAAATGTTTCCAAATGAAATATTACCCCATTAAAAAGATATGGATCAAAAGTGTTACATTTAAAGGGTCTTTGCATATTTCTTTCTGGAGAAGGTGCATACAGAAACAGTAGAAAAATCAGAGAAATTAGTAATGTGACCTAGGTTATTAAAAAGCTGCTATCAAGAGTCACAGAATATAAAAATATGCTGCCCATCTTACCAATATACTGAAATAACCTATATAAAATGACTATATCTATCCTTATTTCTCTCCTCTGGTGATAACAAATACAGATTGATGCATTCTATTTCTTGTGATAAAAGCAACAATATTGGCTGTAATGGTCAATTGTTAAAGGTACCATTCATCAGGTTTGAATGCTAAGGGCCAGCTGCCTTTGTACCTGACAGAGCAATACTGCAGTGCTGGGAGAGAAAAGAGGCTGTGATCAGCAGGAGGGGCTGCAGCATCAGAGGGGAGATGGTACCCATGGAAATAAAATACCCTTGCAGGCTGTCTAGAAAGAACACAGCCTGCTACACTGGAGACAGGTGAGAGGGAGAAGTAAGCTGTAGTGGCTGCAAAAAGCCTGAGCTGTAAAGGGTATGGCAGGCATTTAGTTTTCACATTCGTTCTTTTTCAGGAGAGAGAGAGAAAAACAAGGGGTAAGGTGCAATGAAATTTGAAATATCTCTCTTCCAGAAAATTTGGACTTGGCAATATTTGCTTCCCTCACATTTGAGGGAAATAAAATCAGAGAAGAAGAAGGAGAAAAAACTGAGTATTACTAGCATCACCCATTCCTTTATGGTGGACATGTATCAATGAAGAAATGCAATCCTTTCTGAGGAGCAGTGGAATTGCACTGTGAATTTAGAGCAGGCAAAATGTATTTAATAACTGAGCCAGATGGAGCTTCATCTGCTGGGGATTCACTTTAGAAATCGAGAAATTATTGGTAAATACGGGCTCTGTCTTTTTAAATATAGGATCTTGGGAAATACTGGCATCCAATTTTGATGTTTAGCCAGGAGAAACAGTTATCTTGAGGGATAAGGTGATAGGAATGTTAATTTGAGCAGAGACATCAAAAGCTATTTGCATGCTAATCAAGTCAGCATTAGCAAAGCCTCCAAATTCAGTGTATATCAGCTGAAGTTCTCACATAAACAGGTTTCTGCCTCATGAATGCTTGAGTACAAAGCCATACAAAACTAAATTATTTGAAACATAATCTTGTACTTCGGCACTAAAGAATAATAGGGAGATGAGTTATTGAGTACAAGATGAATCCTATCCTTAGATATCATAGTGTTTCTGGGAGCAAGAATACTTTTGAAAAAACCTCAGTGTAAAGTAAGCCATAGATTAATTACTGAAATCAGCCTTTCTTGACAGTTTACATTTAGCATTAAATATTAATGCATTGACAGAATGCAATGAAGGGAAAAAAACACAAAATCATGCCAATGATTTCAATAAATGGCAGTAGGGTTAGATTGTTTGCTAGTATCAGACTCAGTCCCAAGAGTCATAAATCTACCCCTGGTTTCACTCAAAGGGCCCAAGAGGAGCAGGGGAGGTAAGTTTGAGTATTAGGGAAAATTTCTTCACTGAGAGGGTTGCCAAGCATTGGAACAGGTTACCTAGGGCAGCTATTTAAAAAAACATGTAGATGTGCTTCTTGGGACATAGTACTGGACTTGACAGGACCAGGTTAATGGTTGGACTCAATTATTTTTAAGGTCTTTTCTAATCTAAATGATCCTAACTGGCTTGGGGTAATAGAACTGGAGAGTACTGCAAATGTCATAAGAGTAGGCTTACAGTGTTATATTGGCTGCAGCCCTTGTATCTTTACTGTTGCCAACACTGCACCATCATTCCTCTGTTCCCAAGTTCTCCTGGAGGCCCAACTCAGTGCAGCTTTGGGGATGGCATATTTCCATGGTGCCACACAGGATTATTTTGCTGGAACCACCTCGTGCATTGATGTATGACCTGAAATTTGCTTGACATGTAAGGTATATTGGGTAGGTAGTGAGTCCTGTTCTAAAACCCACAAATCTGTGCCCAAATCAACGCCCAGACCCACCAGTTCAAACTGCAAGAAGGTGGATCCAGGTGAACAGGGCACTCCTGTCTGTAAACTTACAGACATGTCATATCTGCACCTGACTGCTTGGCCATTATATGCAGTGTCTGGTGCTTGGGCTGTAGCTTTCACAAAGCACTCGAAATTACCTTTGGTATCTGTCACAACCCAAGGTCACTCAGAATGTGTTTTAAAGACTTAGGTACGGCAGTTCCCTCAGCAGTGAATGGGAGCAAGCAACAAACTTCTCAGGAGGTTGAACAGCAAATTTTAATTGCAAACCTTTGAGAATAAGGTACTTGACAAATTTTAAAGCATCATCCAGTCTCAGTAAGGCACTTCACAAAGCACTGACTTAGCATACTCTAACTGATCCAACTTTAAGATACACAGCTTTTGAGAAGAGGAAGTTAGAAGGAGAAGGAGAAGGAGAGAGAAAGGAGAGAGAAAGAGATCAATAGTTACAGCCCTGAATCCATTATGGTCTCAGCTACTGTGAGGTCTGAGGCAATGGGGTAGTTGAGACCAATGTCATGGCCTTTTCTCTGGTCTCCCCCCAGCTGGGATCTCAGTTGTGCCACTGGCTTGGTGGCAACTTTGAGGTAGGATGTGAAGTAGTGCTCTGCCTAACCTATGCAGATCTTGCCCTGCCCTTCCCCCATATATTAGTTGTTTTGAGCCATAAATAATTTCTCCTGGCACCTACAGTATCCTTACTGGAGGGGTTATTATTTCAACTTTTCACTGTTCTCTTTATTAATTTTTCAGAACAAGTCACATGTATTCATTAATCACAAAGCTTCAAATCAGTCAGGAGTACCATGGTTTTCATCATCTTCTATCAAAAAATGCTATAAAGAAGAAAATATCACTTTTGTTATCCAGTTTATTCCAGATTAGTCTGTGTGGGCTGAGATGCACTGATGCAGTCAGGTAGCACCTGGCTGGGTGATGCCCAAAGGCAGCCTATAGCCAGGGACAATTGACCACTAAGAGACTGAAGCAAGTACTGCTTTCTCATCTGATCACCTATCTGTCTCTCAGCAGAGACATAGCCTTCAAATAGCCACAAGCATCCTACATTCCAGAGCATTCAAAGAGGACTCTCATTTTGCATCATATGTAATATGCTAGCAGTAGTTTATTGGCTAAGCTTCACATTATTTCAGAAATTTCAGAAAAGTGCATGCAAAAGCAGTATTTTTGTCATAAAGTCAAAGGGGTTATCACAGAGGGCAACAATGCACAGTGTGGATGCCCTGACATGGAATACAAACCCCTTTCTACCTCTGGATCCAGACTCTCTCCATGTGGTAAATAAGGGATGTAGACATGGTTTACCACTTGCAAACATCAATATTTTAAAAAAGTTATTCTTCCATGCAGAATAACTCCACTAATTTTCCCTCATTTGCTTTAGCAAATCACCGTTTTCATTTGATAGAACTCTGCTAAAAGGGAGATCACTTGGTGGTGCCTAAACTTTGATATACTTAGAAATTTAGCTAAATTCTCCTAGGAGTAATTCTAGATGTAAACATGACAGATGATATTTTTTCATGGTCATAATGAACTTGCTGTCTTTGCTGCAAATAAAAGCTAAAAGGACAGATTAATGTAGAGGAAATAAAGTAAAAAAGGAGAACAACTAGTGAACAGACAAAAAACAATAAAAAATGAGAAAAGCAGTACATACCTAGGTAATTTTTATCCAGAGGTGCTCTTTTTAGTGCAAGAGCAAATTGTTTATCCATGATTTCCTTTTTCTGATGTGCATATTGAACATGGTATCATTGAAAAAAGATGGAATGAAATTTATATGGTGTGACAGATGTAGCCAGTGGACTGCAATTCCTTTTCTATAAAACCCTATCTATAAGCGATGTCCTGAGCAGACTTTGTATGTTCTGATTTGAAATGAGTCATGTAATTAGAATTTTATAATCATCATTTTACTCCATATTTATTCAATAGCTCCTTTCTCTTTCTACATGAACGTGTACCCACATAAATGTCTATATCTATAGCTGTACATAAAAGAAATGTCTGGAAGGGCAGTTTTTTCAATAATAAGCTGACGTTGCACCCCAATCACGCCGGTCACCTGTGCACTCTGATTCCCTTTGGCTTTCGGCGTGCACGCCAGGAGTGGCCGTGTCCCCACTCAGCCTCCGGCAGGCAGGATCATGGTTTGGCCACTGGCTGGGATCCCAGACCGTCAGGAGTGGCCGAAAAATGTGGATCCATGTCTAAGGATTGACACAAAGGAAGAAGGACGGACTCTTTGCTTGTTTCTCCGAGCTGCCTTTATTCTTTCTTGCGGCAGGAGTAGCACTGGTGCTGCAGCTCCATGTGGGAGCAGGGCAGGTGATGCAGCGCCACGTGGGAGTGAGCAGGTGAGGGAGCAGTGCATCTCGAAGGGGAACAGTGGAAAAAGAGGGGCAAAGAAAGAAAAACAGCGGCTTTTATGGAGGCAGTGTGGATTCCCAGTGTGGATTCCTGGTGTGGATTCCCAGTGTGGACTGGGTGTGGGAGGAGACTGTCTAACAAATCAAGGACTAGGTAGGAAGGGTGTGGGGGCACAAATGTAAACATAATACCAACAGAAAAGGGGACAGGAAAAGTGTGCGCCAATGACAGAAAAAAAATATCATAACTGACAGCAAAGCTTCTGGATAAATGGGTGTAGCAAATTATGACAGGCTGCAGGGGCAGGATTTTTGAGGATAGACAGGGAAGAATCTGGAATTATCATTAGTGGCACGGGGAAAAGGCGGGAAGACAGGTAAACAATTTTAGGGAGATAATAAACAAATAATCTTCAAACCTCCTCTGCCACAATAAGCAATAACTAAAACCACACCAGAACTGTAAATTTTTTAATGCATTATATAAATAGATTTTTTTCCTATGAATGATCTTGAGAATTATACATTCCAAGAGTTTTGAATGAAACGGCCAATAGTATGACACTTCTACAGGGCTTCACTGGCTGGAAAATATGAGGAAGATATTAACACTCTTCCTTTTACTAAGTCAAGTAACTAATTTTTTCATAAATACAAAATAAAAACCAAAAACCCAAGCACCAAAAAAAAAAAAACCAAAAAAACCAAAAACCTAAGAGAAATGCAAATTTGTGCAAGTTGGTTCATGACTTAGTCATTACATTTTTCAGGCACATTAAGGTTTCAATACTTTGCCCAGTCAATATACAGAACTTAATAAGAACTTTTTGCATGGGTCAAGAGATTTTTCATTAGTTATTAATGTATATTGGTGGGAGTATAAAAGGAATCTAGAATACATCAAAACAGGCTTACTCTGTCTAACTACTATAAAGTTTAGTCCCTTAGAAAATTTATGAATGTAATTTGACTAAAGCATATTCAAGTACAAATGTTCCCATATGTAAAGAAGAGATAATGATGACTATAAATCAGTATTCAGAAAAAAAATCTTTTTGAGAGCAATGCAGTTAATAGTAAATAAAACCAGGTTCTTATTGACTACTATAAATTATTTATGTTCCTATATCTTCATTTCTTTTTAAGAGTTTCTGTATTTTTTTTAATATATCCCAAGTTTGTTGAAAAGGGAGCCAAGAGAATTGATGATGCATATATCTGCAGGGAAGCATAATAAGGATCTATTCTGGGGTACTGAGAGAAGTAGATATAGTTACCTTAGGGAAAAATGTATCAAGCATGTACAAATCTGAGTGCTGTTAGTTTGCGGATTTAGGATGTTTTTAATAAAAAACCCTATAAACTCGTTTTTCCTTAAAGACAAAGACAATCTAGATAGCACTGATATTTTGGCCAGAGCGGGACGTAAACAGAGGTGACAAGTACATTACCAAGTCTAGGCCACATGCCAAATGTAACTTCTTTTACCTTTTGACCAAAAAGTAGAAAGTGTTTCTTCTTAAGCATTTCTTGATTCTCAATGCTCCATCCAAAATATCTGCCACTATCTCCCACATTGTACCTTGGGTCATCGGTATGAGTCCCTGAGTTCACAGGGTTTTGTACCTCCCCAGCCTCTTTGCAACGTTGTCAAAAGGCACATCTGCATGTAAAAAAGAAACATCTTCAATTCATTTTCTTCTTCCATTGCCCACTCACAATGTAATTTAATTTTTTTATTTGATGCCTCTTGTAATAACAGAATACAAACAAGAAGCTTGAAAGACTAAGTAGAAAACTAGGAAGGATGAAATGCGTGTGAGGCACTTTTGGGTGAACAGATGGATGAGAGCATGGTGACATAGATGGCAGCTGATGTAAGGCTGTGGTGTGAGATTTTGTATCCTCATCCCAGATGTTTCCCAACTGACTGCAGAAATATACCACTTATATACACTAGCTGTCTAACAGAGTTAGACAAACGGTACTAAAAACAACTTTCTGAGTTTTTTGAAGGTTTGCACAGGGATAAGACTGCTCCTTTATTTTATGAGTGGTGAATTCAACAAAGTGCATGAAGAAGTGCATTTCAAGAAGCATGCGTATCACATCTGCCCACTCCCTCACAACAGAGAAAGAAAATGTAAAGAAAAGCCTTATATTCAAAGATACAGAAAATAAAAAATGCTTACTCACACCTTTAAATTTTCTACCTGTAATAAGATACAAAGATGAGGTATATGAAAGTGTTATACATATTTTATGTGATTTAGGCTAGACCAAAAGATATATTGGATAACACAAAAGGTTCGCAGTTGTGAGATCATTTCATCCTTTTCTCATTGCAATTTCTAATTTCTGATCCTAATTTTCTAACTCTTTTTTTATGGGATGGCTTTTTTCTCTGCATGTCATGAACACTTCTAAGAGCTAATTTATATTTTCAGCATATGGAAAACCTTGAAAAAGGGAAAACACTTTAGCTACTATTTCTAAACATGCAATACTGCTGATTCTTTCTTCAGATCAGGCATTCACAAAAACAAGTGTTATATCTTTTTTCCCAAAGTAATATGTACTGTGTTTGTAAAATATAAGGTCTAGGAAATATATATTTACTGATCTCATAGCAATAGCATTCAGTTCATAGGTTAAAATAAATGGAAGTATGTGACAGAGAAAGCAGCAGAAAAAATAAATGAGAAACTACATTTTATGAATGATCGCTTTTATAAAATACCCAATTTTTTCCTTGTTTCTGCCTTCTTCTTACATTTTGGAATTTGGTACTCATAAATAAAGTTTGAATTGTTGTTCAAAAATGGAGAGTTAATCCCACACTATTTGGGCATTAAATAGGTCTCCAGCCTAGTTAGTTAGTATATGTTAACCTTGCATGTTCAATAGTGCAAGGGTGGAGCCCAACTATGTTGCAGAAAGTCTGTATTTCCCAAAACTGTAGATATACCAAAGTAAAAATCTGCAAATTGGCAAATTAGTTTCCTAGGGTCTGTAAACGTTTTCAGAACATACAAAGAAATTCTGAGTGAAATCTCAAAATATGTCAGTATAATTACAGAAAATAAATTGTATAATATGCCCAAACAGAAGTGGAAAATTGTGGTGCACTCTGTTTATTTTTTATTTTACTATGCTATTATGTGGTGGCTTATTTAGAATAAAATAAAATAATATGTTTCAAGCCAAGCCTAAATAGTCCACTCCATTTTGCAAAGCCAGGCTGATTCTTGGTGAATCTTTTAGGTGGGTAAGTCATCACAGCCAGGCGTCAGGAGTCAGGGCAGAGGTTTCTCTTCTTTTTAGTATGACAGTTTTTGGATGAAAAAGAAGAGACCCATGGCTGGCAATTTTATTTGTTTGAGTTTCACATGTCGGTGCTAGCTGTGCCTTCTGAATATGAATTGCCATAGGCAAGAAAACATCTTTTGAGTGTGCACTGAGAGCAGCAGTGTGGCACTGCGCTCAGGCGCCCGCTGCCCCAGCGCAAGCTCCCTGCTGGAGAGCAGAGGCTGGCAGCAGGACACAGCCCGTCCAGCTCAGCCTTTCACCACTACACAAGTCCTCCTGAGCCTTACGAGCATTAAAGTAGGTCTCATACTGATAACAAAGGTTAAGGCAATAATCTCTTTCCCTTTGCAGATAAGGACTTGAAAACTGCCTTTGCAGTCTCCCTCTCCTGTGCCGCACAGAGACATTCCTGCAGCCTGCGATTTCTCTTGGTTCAAGCAGTATTTATCAAATGGAAACATATGTATACAGTAGGTAAGTAAATATTTGCCACATTTTGAAGAGGAGCTTGCTTCCCTTTTGTTTTGTTGTTGTTGATTTTCCTTAGCAGAAGTATTCTTAAAATATACATAGGAACAGAAACATGATAAAGGAGCTTAATCATTTTAGCTCCCCTTGAACCGTAAAACAAATGAATTCTTAATCATGTTGCTTTGTGCTTGCTTGTAGTCCCTACTGAGAGAAGGATGGAACAGCCTGAATTTAGTCAATACTGTATTGTTCCCAACTACAGCTTTTATATACAATGAGTTTGTAAAATATCTTTGGGAATAACTTAAAAAAATTAGGATAATTTTGTAAGTTTCCAAAGCCGAGTGGAACATACTTAATTTATTCTTTGCAAATCACCTGTGTTTGTAAAAAAAAAAAAAAAAAAAAAAAAAAAAAAAAAAAAAAAAAGCGTGTTTTTTTGTGTGCTTTTGTCTTTTTATTTGCTCAGTTTATATATTGTTTGGGTTTTTTGTTTTTATTGTTGATTTTGGTTTGTTTGTTTTTTAACGGGTGTATGACTGTTCAAGAACTTTTCCCACAATTTGTGGTAACACTTGTGAGACTATGCTTTTACTCTTCTCTGACTTTCCCTCCAACATATTGCTCTTTTTATTTCCACTACTGAACCATGGGTTATTTTTAGAACCTCATCACAAGCACCAAGTGCCAAGTGAAATATAAGGTGCAAACCAATTAAATATCAAACATCAATAATTTTGCCTATATAAACTTTAAATATGAGGGACCAGATCCTCAGATCACATTATTTCAACAAAATAAGTGCCATTGAAATGAACTGCAGTGTTTCAAATAAATATCACATGCATAACTTAACAAGTGCAATACCTGTTCCAATATTCACCTCAAATAATGGCCCAATTTTACTCATTAAATCTTGCAAATTTATCAGCAATCTATTGCTTTTTTGACACTTTATCTCTAATCCATCTTGCCCAAAATGTTATTCTTCTTTGTGAGCTTTGGGAAATCCTACCCTGTGCAGTTAGATATAAAATCAAGAGTAATTTGAAGGTACAAGCAAAGAGCCAGCCTAATTTAAGATGATGTATTTTTTTCCCCAGACTGCGCATTTTAGTACACTCCTATGTACTAAAATCAAACCCTAACATTCTGCTTAAGATGAAATGCAGGAAATTAGTATTCCTTTTGTGGAATTTATTTATTCATTGTATTAGGGTGGAAAAAGAAAAAGAGCATCTAACTTTCTCTGGTACATTTTAAAAGTCAGGTAAGAGTCACATGTACTTAGTACCGATTTTTAGCTCATCAGTCAGTTTTGATTTAGTCAAAGATATAATTGAGTTAGCATTTACTTAAGACTGCAGGTGGGGGTATGTAACTGAATACGGAGAATTTTAAAAAAATTCTACTATATCGAACTATATAGCTAGTGATAAGTCTACTCTTACATTACTCCGATTCTGAATCATGATAAAAACAGAGATTGAACCTGAATAAAACCTATACAGTGAATAGAATTCTCTTCAATAAATCTAACCACACTCAGGAAAAAGAAAAAAAATAAAAAGAAGACATTTTAACATATTTTCAATTTTAATTGGCATTCAGAAAATTGATTTAAACTGCATCAATAACACTTTTTCCATTATATTCTCAGACTCCATGGAGAAGAGACACTATTGTCATAATTATAAAGGTTCTTTAATGGAGAAAAGCTTATGTGAAAACAAATTAAGTACCTTGACATTTTCATTACTTTGTACACACACACATGCAAAATTTACAAACCATTCTTAATTTGTTTGCCAAGATGTTTTTAGTAACAGCAGAATGAGTCAGACAGGAAATAAACTTCAGGAACCTATTTTTTAAAGAAAAGTCTAACAGAGGAGGGCATATTGTTCTAGGTATATATTGCCATGCTTCTGAAACAGACATTGGAATAAAAACACAAATTATTTCAGAATCTCACCACGTACATTTGAGATGTGTCTTTCTATTTTGGCTTTCATTTCTATTCTAAGGTCTTTTTGACTGTTTTGATTTCTTGATTTTCTATCTGTAGCTTCCAGTGAGTTGAGTCTTTAGTTAGAAGAGTCTTCAAGCCAGTATTCTCTATTGACTGAAAAATTAAGACAAATGTTATTTAGGTTCTGAAAAAGCCATTTATTCCTTCCTGATTGTACCAGCCTTTTTAGTGGCAACTCTTCCAATTTTGCCACAGTTCCTTCTACTTCTCCATTTTTTTTGGGGAATTCAATGTCACAGATTTTTCAATTAAAAGAAAAAATAAACCAAAAAAACAAAAAGCACTGTGAAAGTTTGCCATGTTTTGGCCTTGTGTGGGTGAGTGATGTTTGTTTGGTTGGTTTTGATTGGTTTGGTTTCAGTTTTTTTTTAACTATGAGGGTGGTCAAACAGTAGAACGTGTCACCAAGGACACAAAGGAGTCTTTATCCTTGGAATTAATAAACACCTGAGTGGACATGGCCTTGAGCAAACTTCTCAAGAGGACCCTGCTCTCAGCATGGGGTGGGTCAAGACAAATTGTGGAGGTGCCTTCCAGCCTAGGCCATCCACAGATTCTGTGCTTCTGTATATGAATAAGGTATAGTGGAATGTTAGACAATTCAAGAAAGTCATAAAAGACAAGCTTGTAATTGGTGCAAGTGTAGCTTTCTGTCAACAAACCAGCAGCAGAAACATAGAATATATTTTAACTTAAAGGCAGGAGACCCTGCCCATGGACTGAGAAAATTAAAATAAAATTTATTGAGGTAAATTAACCAAACTTTTATGCCCTCTCAATTATTATTTGAAAGGTTACTTACCAAAGAATATTTTCAATAAAGCAGAAAAAGAGCTCTCTAGGTAAGTATAAGACTAGGTGATATCTGACTCTCAGAGTATAACCTCATCCATAACAACGTAAAATGTCTTCCACTGGAATGAAACGTTGAGCATGACTAGCTATTCCTCCCTTCCACAGAGACCTCCATTCACTATTGTCAATTTGTTTTTATTAAGCAGGGAGGCATGCTATTTACTGAGCTCGCCTGTTGCTCTGACTTGTTGCCAGATTCTCAGATTCTCATTCCCCGAACTTACCTCAGGGCACCAGCAGTTGTGTCTCATCATGCTCCTTATGTTGCTAACCCATCCCATTCCCATCCCTTGGATTGTGTCACCTTACAATGAATTTTTTACTTTAGCTTATGAAAAATAGCATAGAGAACTAATGCGTCAGTCACAGGAAATGTAACTGAATTCCTTTCTCGCTCAAATAATAGAAGACAAAAAGGTAAATGTGTCTGTCCTGATGAATGTAGTTTTCTCCTTGTGTAAGCAGACATTTGATGTTAATTTGGCTTCCCTTGAAAGATTTTAAAGCTAATGCTCTTTTCCTCCTTCTTATTATACCATCAATACTGTCTGGTTTTAAGATAAACCTGCAGCCTGGAAGCCCCAAAGGAACAGCAATATCCACAGTTCTGTGCAAACCAGAAATTAATAAGTCTATTGAATATATATATCAATAGTTTCTTACATTGTCATATATATAGGGGGTAAGTCTTACATATTTAGAGGAGTGACAAATAAATGAGTGCCACAAAGGAATTATAAAGGAATTCAGTGCTGGAGTCTGCCCCCAGTCTATTTCATGGTAGTTTCATGCAGATGTTACCACTCCAACTTTTAAGACTCTCTCAGAGACTGACATTACTCTCAAAATGGTACTTTTGTCCCCACCATATTTCTTGCTGAGAATGCCTAAAATTGAACCCAACAGTCCTGCCATATATGCTTCCTGCACTATCCTGGTTTTTGCATTCTGACCCTCAATAGAAGTGCATATGTCCTTTACAATGTCTGTGAACGTCTACCCCACCCCAAATTTAGAAAACTCTGCCTGTTTCTTAATATTCCTGACACATGAGTTTACTGTATATTTTAAGTTGATAAGCAATAGTTTTTATTTGCTCATTTCATATTTGTTCGGCATTGATTCATCTTTTTACATGGAAACACAAGAAGGATGGAAATAGAAAATGAGGCCATTACCCTATTTGAGAGAAAACTTTAAAATTCAAGTGCTAAATTCTAGCTTCTGTCTAGTCTTTACAGAATTAAAAAAAAAAAAAAAAAAAAAAGCAAAAAACCCCAAACAAACAAAAACCCCCAACAAAACAAAAAGGCAATTCCTGGAGTGATGATCCTATAAGGGGAAGTGGCTGCGAAAAGAAAGACACCAGTGGAATCTAATATTGTATGTATGCTCCAGATAAAAAAATAAAGAAGAGCTTAGACAACACATATTCACACATATGATAAGTTTTCAAAATATAATAATGGAAAAGATATGAAGGTAAAATAGTTTGACAATTCTAACACAGTCAGGATTGCAAAAGGCTCACAAACCCAGTGTATTTTGAGTTATTTATCCACTTCCCTGTATTACAAAAACAAGCAAACAAAAACCAAAACAAAATAAAACAAAACCAAAAAAATAAAAAAGAAGTGGAGAGCAGCTTTTAATTTCTACTAGCTAAGTGTCTGTGCTCATACCTTTTTTCTTGATCATATAATTTATTATTTTGCTGTCTTGGACTGCGAATAAGCTTGTGAGTTCACTCTTTTCTGCCAGCTACACTGTTGTATCCACTTCTCTTCTCTGAACAATACTTCTTGTTTTTACTTCAGTGAGTTATTAAAAGCTAAATGCTATGACTTTTTGATAAGGAAAGCTGAATAAATAGAGAACAGCATTTTAAATAGCTTCTCAGCATCATGGGTGATGGAAGGGTAATCTGATGATTCTGTCTTCACAGGGCATATCATTGATATAATGTGAGATGTGTGAGCTTCCTAGGACAAAAGGTTACTATTATTACTTTCATCATTATCATTACTGTGTTGAACTTTTAACTTTTCTTTGGTTTTAACATAAGCTTGGAAAATCTTATTCCCTAACCATTGTAATTAGTTAGACTTTAAAGCATGAAATTGCATAAACTTTCTTAACAATACAAAATTTTATTGACTTTGTTAAGATACATGTAATTTACTTTGTAAACAGCATAGGTGGAATTAAGTAAATATGCTTAAAGGACCCCAGGTGATTGCAAGGAGGAGAAGGATATCTCCTATAATAAAGATAAGGACTCTTGTTGCTTGATATCTTAAAGCCAACCATGAAGTTTAAAGGGTGCTCCAAGGCTTCTGAGACATTTCAGTGTCCTAATCTCTCCAACATATCTGTGAAACCCTCCATGGACATCTTATTCAGTAACATGGACAGAGGGATTGAATGCAAGTTTAGTAAATTCACCAGCAACACCAAGCGGTCTGGTGGCATCAACATGCTGGAGGGAAGGGATCTCATCCTGAGGGCTTTACCCAAAAAAAGGCCCATTTTTTATGGTTATTTTTAAACCCAGATTCAATCAAGACAGAACCAATTAACCGCAGGAAACAAATCAAACAAACCAACAAACAAAAAGACAAAAAACCCTGCAGGTTCTCATAAAACTCTTTCAAAGCATTAGGAACACCTTGCAGAAATTTCCATGCATAAGCAAAATGTTCATTTTTCATATCTCTATATTTAATTACACTGTGATAATGGTGCAAACAATTGGAGATAATAGCAGTACTTGCTGCAAGACAAATACAACATATTTCATTAAAAACAAAGTGCCCATTCTGCACAGGAAAATGCTTTTTGCTTAACATAGAGATTTAATTGAAACACCACTAGCAATTTATAACGTTGATCATAAATAAGTCTAAAGTTGGCTTATGGACTCACTCATCAAAATGAGCAAGGTGCATCATGCACTTGCAAATCTCTTAATTTAAGTTTTTGGATCTATCTCCCTTTTCCTCTTTCTTCTTTACTTTTTATCAGAACAGATCATGATATTTTATGGGATTTGTAAGTGGCACTCAGAGTAGGAATGGAATCCAAACATCCCCACATTCCTTTTTCTGCACCAAATGTACATCTATACCAAATATTAGATCTTCAACAATAACAATAGTATTACATCTATTTTAAATTCAGTGCTTGCTTGCTTATCTTTTTCTTCAGTTTATTTTTTTTTTCATTTTGCATCTTTATTTTTCTATTCAGCCATTTTCTTGTCTGCAATGTTTTTTTCTTTAGCATTTTTTATTATCAATATCATGGTGTTTTGTGTTTTACTTCTTTTTATCATTTGGATTGCATGCTTTGGAACCTCTGAAATTATCTCTATGGCAATGGCAACCTACTGTCGCTGTATATAAAACACACTGACTCTTGCCTGGTATCTGTCTGAAGACTTTCAATATTTTGGAGCAGGTTGTAAGATCAGCTTTAGAGTACCAATAAAATTTGTTTATTTTTATTTTAATTGCAATATATGTTTTTCCTCTCCAAACAGAATTGTTGAATATAATTAAAATAAAGAGCAAATTCCAATCCAACTGAAAACTCTTTTCTATTTTAGTGTTATTATCTGTTTCTTTGAAGAGAATGGCAGAAGAAAAAATATATATACTAAGATATAAAAAACAATGAACACATTATTAAAATTAAATCACCCACTTACCAGCCTACTTGGTATATTTATCCAATGCTTTTTATTTAAAAAGAAAAAGCAGAAAACCAACCAACCAAAAAACCAGAACAGGCTGATTCTATCAGACCTGGGTACAAAAATAGCAAAAGCTACTGCACCAAAAAATTGTGTTTAAAGTGTATAAACCAGAGGTCTTATGCTTTTGACAAGATTAGAAGATATTTGCAGCGTTGACCTCAGAAAATGAGAAGGCAGTGGACAGGCAGCTCCTCCCAGAGAAGAACTGTAAAGGCTGTGGGGACAAGAATTTTTATAGGGCATGTAGCAATTCATGGTTCAGGAAATGGATTTCTCTGACCAGTTTGACTGAACTGACAACTGTTCAAAACACTCTGCTCAGGTTGCCTTTCTTTATGCAACTTATCTTTTTTGGCAATTGAAAGAGAGAGAAACTGCTACTTTTGTGAAGCTCTTCATTCAGCATAAGGAGACAAGGACTGCTTGATGCCCCTTATAAGTACATTATTGAAGTCTAAAATTTATAGATAACATGGAGAAAAAGCAACTACATTACTTTATTTACCTTACAGGGATTTTTCCCTTGACTGCAAAGAATGCAGCTGTCTTACCAAACCTGCCTGAAGGAGTTTGAAGAAGGGTACATGCTAAGGCCCTTTTCAGTGACTGTGACAAGTATTTGTAAAAGTGTAGTTTATTTTGTGTTTAAAAGAGAATGGTTCACAGATCTCTGGAATATTATTAACAACATACATTTGCTATTAGGAGTTACTACAATTGAAGAATAAAATTTAGTTACAAACACATTGCTTCCCTTGTTGTAAGATTTTCATCATAATGCAAAACGTTAGACTTCCACAATTAAATCCTACTAAAACTAGGACTTTTATATTTTAAGAAATAAAATAAAAACATCCTTCATTTGGAGGAAACAAAAAAACCCAAACAGTAAAACTGCCATAATATTTTGTATTTAATTCTGGTGGTTACTTACTATGATCATAAAAATTGCCTATAAATTTTAAATGTAGTCAAACTTTTTCTGACAGTAAAGCCAAGTGCATTACATGTTTAAATATTAAAATACATATGGTCCATTGTCCTTTTTTTTTTTCTGTGCAAGTACTTGTGGAAAAAGATCAGGTTACCCCTTGTCTTCCTCCTAGCTAATGTTACCTGTATGTTTTGGTGTTTCTGCCTGATATTAATAGGAAAGTAAGAGTTTAAACTGTAAAGAAACCGTAAAACCCCAAGAAAGGAAGACTTCTCCTTATAGCAAAAAATTCTTTCACCTGCAGGGTTGGATAAGAAATCTTCACAAGTTTCATGTCTTGAATGTGATTGAGACCAGACACCCTTCTGAGTAGGCAAAATAACTTGTTATTTATCACATGCACTCTTTCATATAGTACTAATTTATATGAAATAAAAATAGATCATTTCAACCTGAATTATTGAAGAAAAGCTAGTTAATGGGAAAGAGCTCATGAAGACTAATTAGGGAAATTAGGGTAAGCAATAGAATTCTGAATTCTTTATACAGCAGATCAGACCCTGAATTCATTGAGCGATTCAGCCCCACACAGCTGTTTGTTCACTTCCTCTCCCAGTGGGGAAAAGAATAAAAAAGGTAAAAAACTAGAAAATTCTTGGATTGAGATAAAGACAGTCTTATAAGTGAAGAAAAATCCATGTACATAAGCAAAGCAAAACCAAGGAATTAATTCACCACTTCTCATTGTCAGGCAGGTGTTCAACCATCTCCAGTAAATCTGGGCTCCATAACGTGTAACAGAAGGTTGGGAGGACAAAGAGCACCACTCTGAACATCTCCCACTTCCCCCTTCTTCCCCCAGCTCCATCTCCTGATCGTGCTGCTGTGTGGTGTGGGATATCCCTCTGGTTAGTTGGGGTCTGCTGTCCCAGCTGTGTCCCCTCTCAGGTCCTTGTGTGAAGCCCCAGCCCTCCTACTTGGCGGTGTGAGGAGAAATGCAGAAAAGTCCTTGCAGCTGTGCAAATGCTCTCAGCAGTAATTCTACTCCTGTTCACCAAGGGGCTCTCCCTGGGCTCATTCCCCTGTGTGTCCTTGCTGGGTTGGGGTGCCCAATGCTGCAGGCAGTATCTGGAATTGCTGAATGAGGAATGCTGCCTTTCATTTAATGCATCCTGAGATACTGCTGGTCACCTTCCCTGACAAAGCTCACCGATGGCTCATGTTCAGTCTCACATATGCTAGGGACCCCATGCACATTTCAGCAAATCTGTGTCCCAGCTTGTCCATCATTTACCTGTCTCATGTATAGTTATAATTTATGAGTCTATAAATTGGTTATTGTGAGATAAAAGGGTGCTAAAGAATAACTTTTTTTGATTGCTTCCCAAGGTGACATTGCATCTTGCTAGTTTTTGTCTGCTTTCTGATGTAGCTGTTTTGAACTTGGAATCTATCCTTGTGAGAACTAATCTGCAGTGCTTTTAATAGAGAGCTATAATTCATCATTTGGTCAGTTCTATTCAAAAAAACTCTGTATATTAGACTTTCTTTTTCTTTAATTAAAAAAAAATCAAATTAAAGGCTAAGCGAATTCCAATAAACATAGAAAATAATGAATTAGACATGTGTGTTTTGATCTAAGGCAAAATCCTTACAATATTGTCTTTCCCAGAAAATTTCTTCCTCCTGATTTACTGGTTCCTTTAAGTGACTTTGAGGATTGAGAGTTGTGAGTAAGGATGTTTTAAAACACATTTTTTACATTTACTGAGAGGGTTTATAAGTTATTTGCAGTTGCAATACTTGACCAAATGCATTTGGTATTGGATTCCAAGTTTTAGGCAGTTTCCTCTTGTACCGTGCTTTGGCTATTAATGATCTGCTTTTCCTGTTTGGCTGCTTTCTGAGATTTCACAGAATCACAGAATCACAGAAGTTCAAGACTGGAAGACACCTATAAGATCATCAAGTCCAGCCGATGTTCTAACTGCTCAACTAGATCATGGCAGCAAGTGCCACATCCAGTCTTTTTTTGAATTCTTCAAGGGATGATGACTCCACCACCTCACTGGGTAAATGATTCCAGTATCTGACCACTCTTTCTGTGAAATATTTCCTTCTTAATTCTAACTTACATCTCGCTTGATGCAACTTGAGACTGTGTCCTCCTGTTCTATCTGTTGTCGCCCGGAGAAAGAGGCCGACCCCCAGCTCACCACAGCCACCCTTCAGGAAATTGTAGAGAGCGATGAGATCACCCCTGAGTCTCCTTTTCTCCAGGCTAAACAACCCCAGCTCCCTCAGTCGCTCTTCGTATGGCTTGTGTTCCAAGCCCCTTATTAGTCTCGTTGCCCTCCTCTGGACACGCTCAAGTAACTCGATGTCCCTCCTAAAGTGAGGGACCCAGAACTGGATGCAATACTCCAGGTGAGGCCTCACCAGTGCCGAGTACAGGGGAAGAATGACCTCCCTGCTCCTGCTGGCCACACCGTTCCTGATACTGGCCAGGATGGCATTGGTCCTCTTGGCTACCTGGGCACACTGCTGGCTCATGTTCAGCCGACTGTCAACCAGCACCCCCAGGTCCCTTTCCACCTGGGCACTATCCAGCCATTCCGTCCCCAGCTTATATCGGTGCAGGGGGTTATTGTGGCCGAAGTGCAGTACTCGGCACTTGGACTTATTGAAGTTCATCCCGTTTGATTCTGCCCATGCGTCTAACCTTTCCAAATCTCTCTGGAGAGCCCTACACCCCTCTAGCAGATCTACACTCTTTCGCAATTTAGTGTCATCAGCGAATTTACTAATAAAAGACTCTAAACCTTCGTCCATATCGTCAATAAAAATATTGAACAGAACTGGCCCCAACACAGACCCCTGAGGGACACCACTGGTGACTGGCCCCAGCTGGATGTGACACCATTCACCACCACTCTCTGGGCCCGGCCATGCAGCCAGTTCTGAACCCAGCAAAGGGTATTCCTATCCAGACCACGGCCAGTGAGTTTGTCTAGGAGTATGCTATGGGAGACAGTGTCGAAGGCCTTGCTGAAATCCAGAAAAACAACATCTACAGCCTTCCCTGCGTCCACTAGCCGGGTTACCTGATCATAAAAGGTGATCAGGTTAGTCAGACATGATCTACCCCTCCTAAATCCGTGCTGGCTGGGTCTGATACCCTGGCCGTCCTGCAAATTTTGCATGATGGCACGTAATATAAACTGTTCCATTATTTTGCCAGGTATAGAGGTCAGGCTGACTGGTCTATAATTGCCAGGATCTTCCTTTGCACCTTTTTTGTGAATGGGTATCACATTGGCCAGCTTCCAGTCATCCGGAACCTCACCAGTGATCCATGACTGTTGGTAAATGATAGAGAGTGGCTTTGCAATCTCATTTGCCAGCTCTCTCATTACCCTAGGGTGGATCCCGTCTGGTTCCATAGATTTATGAATATCCAAGGATTTCAATAGTTCTATAACAGCCTCCTCTTGGATAATGTGGGGACCATTCTGTTCCCTAAAACCAACGACCAGCCTAGACTTTCTTTTCTTATGCTAAGTAATGAAATAAGTTTTACTCTCACATAATTTCTGAAATAGTCTTTTGCATCTGCTGTACAGCACAGTTGTGGTTTTGGCAGGTTTTTTTGTATCATTGAACATAAATTACCCTGTGCTCTCCTCAAACTTCCTCTGTGGTGTCTTCCTAGAATATAAAATTCAATTGTTAGTGGTTTTTCTTTTATTTTTGAAGACTTGCAACGATAGCACTTGTCCCTTTGTTGATTGTCATATCACTGCCAACAACTTCAACATCTCAGGCTTTAAGCCATTGAAATATAGAGAAATATAGTTGCCATGTATACTGGAAGCACAGCAGTAGAGCACAAAGCCTTTGGAAAATGCAGACCTTGCAAAGGAATGCATGTTAATTGACTGCATTTCTTTGAATCACAAACTGCATCGCCAATTCTTGCAAACTCATGGTAACTCGAAACTGCTGAACTATGGGATAAGAACTACATATTTTAAGCTTACCCCCAAAGCTATTGCATTTTCAACAAATGAAGAAGTTGATACTTTTTTTTTTAACATGATTTGTCTAACATATATTAAAGATACAAAATATTATGCCACTCTGCAGAGCACAGGAGGGTGCCTGAGGCTACCTCACAGAAACAAGCCCTTCCCACTCCAAAAACTTACCAATGCCAAAAGTTCACCCGCGGGGCTGTCATCTGATTTGCCATCTCCGGTACAGCATGTTAAAACTGAGGTAAGTTATTATGTGGGATACTTCTTCCCCACAGTTACTCACCCAGTATTTGCAATAGAGCAAACTCAACAGTGAGAGGCACTGCATTCTGCTGCAGATGCTGCTGTTTTAGAGATACTCAGCACATTTCAACCTACTTTAGCATTCACAACCAATCACTGCTATAATGTGATCTTTACATGATGCTTGTAGCACTCATATAACTTGTTAAGGTGCTATTTACAATCTAGGCACTCTTGTCAGATGACACCAGCATTTCCTAGCTGATAGACAAAGACTCATCACATCTGTAGTCCTAACATCCTCCTTTTCCTCATTCCTTTAATCTTAAAAGATGTTTCCTCATCATAGAATAATTTGTCTGATTGCAGTACTCAGAGAATGAGTCCTATTCATCAGCTTCATTCCTCTTTAACAGAATTGTTAAGCCTCTAGTTGCATTTATAACTGGTATCCAGATTTAAGATGTTCAAACTGAAGTGCAGAGCCTATAAAGAAAAATGATCTGATAGCTGTACAAGTGGTACTTGTTAAAAACCTTGTCCCAGTTTTCCCATGTTATTGTTGATACTGATGCTCTGATTAATTTGCTTCATTTGACAGTTCATCAGCATTTTCTGAGCTCTTACCCTGCTGTTTTACATTAAGGACTTTAAAACCCCATTGTAAAGATATTGAAAAAAAAGTGACACCCAAATATCAGCCATTGGTCACATATGGGGAATTTCAAGTAAGGATTTGTCTGGGCCCCCTGGAAATTCTGAGTATATTAGCTTATTTGTTAACAACTCTACTCACAAAAAGGAAAAGGAAGAACTACTCCTGATTAAGTACTTAACTTCCTTTTCCACACTGAAGAGTCACTGGCATAATAAAATTTATGGTTCTCTTCCCCTTAAGAATCAGAAATTAAGAGCCCTTGCTGCAGAAGTACTATCAACATGAGAAAGGAAGTTTACTACTCTCTTAGGTCTTTAATCCTGACAGTTGCTCACATAATCTGAACCAGACACAAGTATTACTGCAGAGAATAAGGGAGCTCTAGTGAATAATTGTGCACAGTGATGCCATCAATGAAATAAGCTTTGCAATTTTCCACAGAAGCCTACATTCCCTAAGCACTAGTGGTCTTCTAAAGAGCTATACCAATCCATCCCACCTAAACTCTGCAAGGGCAATGTTGAATTTTTTCTCTCAGAGTCACTTGACATTTTCGTTCCTGCTACTGAGATTCTACAACAGCTCCAAAACCACACTGTATAAAATTCTGACAGAAGAATTCTGACAGCTGGCTTCAGTTACTTAGCATGTGTTCAGTGTTCATGCAGGATGCTTACAGAGAGGCACCAAGGAGAGGAGTTTGAAAGGCAGAGACACAAGTGTGAAATGTGCTGAGGCAAACACTGAGATGTCAGAAAGAAGCAAGTGGTGTTGCTGTGTTCAAAAGACCAGTGGTGTTTGTAAGAAAGGGGAGCACCCTGTGTCATTGTGGATGTTCAGGGTACAGAACAGAAGGCAAGAAAGGGAGACATCAAGATGATTTGGAGAGCAAGAAGTGAAACAGAGCAGCAGATAAAAGAGGATAAAAGGGACTGTTGGGGTGTGAGCAGGGGCCTGTCAGTGCATATGCCATCAGTGTCTGCAGTGGACAACACAGCATCTTCTGCATGATCATTAAGCTCCCTTTTGAATGTTTTTCCTACACAAAGGCTCCCTGAGGAGTGGGAGGGCTGAGCACCTGCCTGGTCGTGGGGCTATGTCTGTGGGACAGGGGCAGCACCAGAGGGATCCACAGTGTGCAGGGTGTAGGTGCATGTATGGGGGTGTAATTTTGTGTGTGCATGTAAAAGTGGGCTGCTCCAGCAGGTGGAGTGGAACTGCAGCTAGAGAAGTTAGCTGCAGTGGGAGTGGGGGTCAGCCCCTTCTCCCAGCCAAGCAGGACAAATGAACATAGCCACAACCTGCGCCAGAGTAGGTTCAGGTTGGATGTCAGGAAGAATTTCTTCACTGACAGGATGGTCAGGCACTGGAATGAGCTCCCCAAGGAAGTGGTGAAGTCACCATCCCAGAAGGAATTCAAAAAAAGACTGGACACACCCCTTAGTGCTATGGTGAATTTGCATGATGGTGTTTGGTCAAATACAGGAATCAATGATCTTAAAGGTCTTTTCCAACCTCAGTGATTTTATGATTCTACAGCTCTAAATGTGGCCAGAACGTCAATCCTGTAAAACAGAAGTGTACAGGTAGTCAAACATAAAAAGTAATGAAATTGTGGTAGACTGTGAGTTGTGTCACTATGAAAACACGGCGAAACAGCTCTCATTCACTCACCAGTACTTTAATTTTGGATGCTAAATGGTACTGTCAAGAATTAATTCCCAATATCATTGTCTCAGAGGAGCTCTGTACTGATTACAAAACCAGCAGTTTAAATGGCATGGGAAGAAGGGGCCACACAAACAGTCCAAATGACTAGTTTAGGTCAGTTAAAGAATCTGCAGCAAAAGCAGGTTTAATACAAAAATGAAAATCTAACAAAATTTATTGGCAATGTTCATTCTACTACTTACAAATGGTAAAAGCATGCAGAGAAAAAAAAACCCTAAAATCATAAATAAATCAATCTAAAAATTATTACATGGAGGCTAGGGTGAATGATAACCAGGAAAAGGGTAAGTATATAAAGAAATAAGGGAGACTGTCCTGTTGGGGCATAAGGTTCACTGTGGCTTTGACCAACAAATTAGGCCTAAAGCTTTTAACAATACTTAATCAACAACCTACTTTAAAAAATTTAACAAAAATTCTGAAAGCTTTTACTTTATCACAACAGTAACTCATTGATAAGTTTAACTTACAACTCTAATACACGTAAGAATCTAACAGAGAAACATTTGTAGTATGTTTGTTGTAGCTTATCCATGCTCACATGCACACTGACCTAAATAAATATGGAAAAATTATACCTGTGAAAAATTTCCCCTAAATTTAGTGAAGTATTCCTTTTGAATGCCTTTGCATCTTCTCAATGGACAAAGCGTTGAACCTCTAGGAGTGGTGGTATCAGCCCAGGCTTTCTGTCACTATTCAGCAGTGATCCTCCAAGTATAGCAAATTTGAGAGTTTGCTGGCTCTGAGAGATGTCCCACTCAGAGGGAGATCACTGGTTGCATCCTGAGGCTGTCCAGGAGAGGTCAAGGGATCTCACTTAGGATCACATTTATGGACTTGTTAAATAGGTCATTAAAGCTGGCTTTACTTATAGTAATTCTTCATTCTGGATGCAATTTGGGTTTGTAATTTTCTATTAAAGTTCAATAGCAAATTATTCCACTTGGGTTGTTATTCAGGGAAGAAAAATAAGTTTCCAAAGCTGTTCATTAAAAATCAGGAGCTCGTTAGATAGCCTAAGTTCTTAGGAGCAGACAGTGCTTCTGATAAACTCAAGAGAAGCTTAGTCTGGGTGTTGTTGATCAAGACTGAGGCCTAATGAGAATTTCTGAGATCACAGAGCATCCCACAGAGGAAAGGAGGGAATATACCACCACAGGGAGGAGCACTTTCTAATGATTATCAAACATTTTGCATTTCTGACCAGTCAAAATCACACTATGTAGCATAACACCCACAGAGCCATGCAGTATCTGCTGTGAAATAAAAGATGGAGAAGATGGTACTTTCAATCATTACTTTCACACAAAGATGGGCCTGAAAACCAATGTTTTATAGTGGCTCCAGTTATTGCATTCATGAAAAGGCATGCAGGATTTGACAATCACCCAAACACCTGGAAGCACTTGAAACGTGATATTCAGCTGTCCCATGCTTAGCCCACCATTGAATTGCTTTCTATCACCTGCACTTGAATATTTTCATTACAATTGAATGCTTACTTCATTTTCAGATTGTACTTGGAAATGCAGTTCAGTTTTACAATTCTTATCAAAACAGGATGCTCATGAGCACACTTCTGGTGAGTCAATTCTATATATTTGTTATTTTTTTGCAGTGTATTTGTGACATTACTAAATGGAAGAAACATTTCATGGTGCAAAAGTTAAAAGGTTCTGGGACTGTACTCAAATTAGATACTAGATCAGCTGCTAAAACAAGGAATTGTGTAAACTTTAAACATAAACGTAAATTAAAAATCCATTGGAGCAGATATATTGTTAGCAACTCTCATGAAAGAACCACATAAAAATGAAGCAATTAATTTAAAGACTGGGAAAAAAATAAAATAATTTAAATATCTCCTTGTATCTTTGAAGGTAATAGTTGAGAGTAAAAATGATCCTTAGGTAAAGTAAAGTAATTTTGGGGTTTCTGCTATTTGAAAGAAGTAAGGTTCATACATATATATATATATATATATATAAAGTGAGTGTAGAAAGGAAATGTGCTGTTACACTGGTGAGACCTTCAGTAGAGAGAATCTAGGACAAGACTTTCCAGAAGCTTTCTGTCTTGGGCTTCTGGCTTGAAAAGATGTGCAAAGGTATGCCTGAATTTTCTCCAAGCGATCTATCACATTTAAAGAAAAAGTCCCCTTGGGTTCTCAGAGATAGGAAGAATGACAGTATGCTCTCAAAATTATTTTGTGGGTCCACTGATAGAAATCTCTAAAGGAATAATTTCTACATGTAACAGTAGGTTCTCCCCCTCAGTACTCTGAAGTAAGGTGATTTCTTTTGCAGTGGACTGTTGAGCAAGTCACAGCTGTAGACATAGTGGGAAAGTCTTTTTTCTCTCTAGATAGTCCCAGTGAAGATTGAATCTGACAGCTGCTCTGAGAGTATTCAAAGATGTGAAGAGTTCAACAGTAAGAAAAAAAATGCATTGCTTACAAATTCAGCCACCTGGCATATGAGAACAAATGAAACAGATTATTAAACCAACACTAAAACAACTCTGAGAAAATAACCAGATGAAAAAGAAAATTGAGATTTGATAATTCCCTTGGTTCCAAAAGCTCTTCAAACCTTCCTTGCTACTAATAGAAACTTCCTTTGAGGAGCTTGAGGCTGAAGTATATGCAAGACAGAACATCTGATGTGGTACAAGTGCTGTCAGCTACATGGGTTAAATCATTATGTAAACATTATGTTAATTTTGGAATCAGGCACATTTTTAAGTAGCCACTAAATTAGAGAAATCCAGGACTAGAGCAAAAGCTTGATTTTACAAATTTCAGAGAGAGGATACCTGTGAGGGTGGAAATCTGGGGATGCAATTAGCCTATGCAAATCCTGAACACAGGCTGTGTCACAAATGCAATGGGCTGTAACCAAACTACAGGCAAGGTCAACCCTTTTGCAAATTAAAGTTACTGGAGAGAAGAAAGCAATAGATAAGTTTTACCATTCAAGTCAGCTGAAATTGTGCAAGCAAGGCAATTTTTCATGACTGTGGAGACCCATCTCTGGTGTATTCATGCGAAGCTGGGATTTGGAAGAAAGGTTAATTTTTGCTTCTTTCTTTTGAGTGGTTTTAGGAGAGCTAATTTTTGTGTCCATAGCAATTCTTGTAAAAATGGAGGTTAGTACTTAGAATTACTGAAATTATCACCATAAGAATAAAAAATCAGAAGTTTTTAATTCACGGTGATACTATTTTTGGAGTACAGTCTTTAGTTACATTTATAGCTTTAAAAGATTATTTCCCATTAGAAAATTGATTTAAAGTAAGAACCTGATGTTGATCTCAAGGTATGAGCTGAGAACAAAACAAGGTCAAATCCTTGATTCAATAAAATCAGAGTCTTAGCAGAGAATTGATTTTGAAATTACTCTACTGAAAGTAGTAGCAATAGAATTCTAGAAACTGTTCAGAGTGATGTAACTGAAAAAAAATACAGAAGTAGTATAGCCTTGTAAACATAATTGAATCAGAAGAGTCTGAAGAATTTTACTCTTTCAGATGCTAAGAAATATTTATAAGTGGTTGACCTCTTAGGACCTCAAGATTCAGCTCTGTGCCAGAACACTTTTTCCAGGGAAAGAGCTGATCTCTTACTCTGAGATTGTTAGCAAAATCTTAATAGCTGTATTAGAAATGGATGTATTTAAGTTATCACATGTTTAACCCTTATAGTAAGTTAAATTTTTTTGTGGTTACCTTGATGCCTTTTCCTGATCTTAAATTATTGAGAGCCAGACACTGTTAAAGGATTAGGGATTTTTACCTCAGTATTTTAATAAGGATCCTTACTGGGGCAACACTTCGCCAAGGTGGGATGCAGCGCAATGCACACACATATGATAGATTGCATATACAATTTATAGACCTTACTAATTAGTACATCTAACAAGGATGCCCCAATGGGAGCCCTGGATGGATGGTATGATATTCCCCCATGTGAGGAATTTCCCCCTGCATGGGCCAAATCTCTAGTTTAGAGGATATGTTCTAGAGAGGACCTTGGTTTCTCAAGATAGTGTAGAGCTTTTCAACCTCCTACTATGACACCTTTAGGATGTTTGGTCTCCTGGCCTGACAAAATACTAGGGCTATGCTAAGTTATCAGACTTAAGGAATTACAAGCATGCATGCTAAGAATACTAAGGATATATAAAATTTATATAAAAGGCATATAAAAGAAAGGACATCATCTTGCCATCAACCTAAGACACTCTGATCTTGTTCTGTGGTCAGTTCACACTATCATTTTTTTTTCTGCTATTTTTTTGCCTACAACCTGGTCCCTGCATGATCACAATTCTCCTTAATGTCTTGAAATGAGCTATAAGGCTTAGATGTTCTATTGATGGGACACTAGCACAAACTCAACAGCAAGTAACTTTAATTTTTCTTCAGAAGTCTCTTTCCTGTTTATGGAAGAGGATGGATAATGCCACTCCACTCTTTCCTGGAGTGGCATTATCCATCCCACACCACAAACCCCTGTTCAGAGGCACTGCTTATGTGATGATTTCCTCCAAATTCTAAGCATACTTGAGTCTATGACTGAAGATACAGGATTTTTTTCCCTGTATTAGACCAAATGGCATTTGTTTGTAAGCAAATTACCAAGTGAGCTGTGTCCTTCCTTGATAGGAATTTGACCTGCTACACTCATCTGAAACTTTCTTTCTGCAGAAATACACTGTGCTCCTATGCATTTAATCATGATGCCAACAAGCAGTAGGAAACTGCTAAGATCTTTCACATCTGGATATAAATTCAAACTCAACAAGCCTTGGATAAACAGGATGAGAAATTCTTCTTTAATTGAACTCTGTTTAATATTTACTTGTATTTTTGGTCTTTGTGAATTCCTGAGCCTGAAAAATACTGCTATAAGCCCGTGTGCACCTAGTACTTTTACTACTCAAGAACTGTAGGCACGTTCCTCTCATGCTTCCCTTAACTTTCCCACAATTACAAAAGTGGTTGCTAGTTAGCTCCTGATTAAAGTTTTTTGAAGAACAAGAAAAATGTATCAGCTTTAAAACATTTAACTTTGGATAAAGGCACTCTTTTTTCAGAGAAGAGGGAAGCCTTTGAACAAAGTTTAATTTGATTATTTAGTTAATCCAGCATTGTTATGTCAGCACATTTGATGGAATATAACTACAGCAGCTCCCTCTCTTGAATCTGTGTATTTTAGCAGTCCATGCACATCTCCTTCCTGACAGACTTGTAGTGTCTGCCTAGATCAATTAGGTGCCCATTGTTCCTTGTTCCTCTCTTCATTTTGGTGGAAAATTCCTTCTTGAAACCTCTATATTCCTGGTGGATTTTGTTGTTGTTTTGTTCACTTTGTTGTTCTGTTTCTTTCTATAAGGGAAAAGCCCTGGAAACAAGATTTATCAATTCAAAATAAAACCAAATAAATGGGTTTCTTCTTTTGATGTGGTAAGAAAGGACTAACCCAAGAACAATATATTGGAGTGACATCTTTGTTCTTGGATGGCATAGGAGCACAGTGTATTTCTTTGTCACAGAAGCAACCAGATAGATAAGGTGAATTTTACACAATACTAATCCCAATTCCATCTTGGCCTGAGAAAAATTCCTGCTGCTTTTCTTGTAGTGGTCAAAGGGAGTCCTATGTATAGCTAACATTATAAAATAACCCAGTATGAAATGAAACCCCATTATCTTTAACAAAATAAAAAAAAAAGTAAACTCAAAAATATGAGATATCAGAAACCAGCTTGTCTGTGCAGTGGGCACTCATGTCTCTTTATTTCATGTCTGTCTTACTTGTGTGACCACATTTACACAGGATCTGCCCCATGTGGTACCTGGAAATGTTAGTACTCACTAGTCAGCAGCTGTTCAAATTCCATTTTCTTCCTGGTTTTTCCATGTATTCTCTCAATACTTACTGATTGTCACTGAAGAAAAAAAAACGTTAGCCCTTGCCCTTCCCTTTGCTGAAGACCTTTTTCTTGCAGTGCCCAGAACTAGTTCTGTCAGTTTTTTCATAGAATTAGTTTTTATTCTATAAAATGATAAAACAATATGTAATGGGTTCTGTCTTCAAACCACTAATTGATTTAATTACTTTTATTTGAAAACTCACTTTTTGCCTTAGTAAAACAAGGTATTCAAGAGGAGATATGGTACATGTCAAAGATTTGTGATAGGCTCCATTTAACACATTCCAGAGTACTTTGATTGGTCTTCAGCTGCTGTTTCCACGTCAGAGTAAGCCTCACATAGGTCCTGTGTCCTGCCTGTTGGACCACTGTGCATTTCTTGTACACCTTATGGCACCTCAGATGCCATAGACACCAATATTTGAGCAAATTATGCCAATCACCTTATCAATGTACTCACTTCAGTGTCAAAAACATTCAGCGTACCACATCTTGACACTGGCACAAATATCTTCCTTTCAGAAAAAAAAAACCTATAATTTTATACCTAACCTATATAGTACACTAGACAAACTCTATTAATCACTTAAATTCAGTGCTCAACCAGACATGTTATGTCATCATCTGATACTGTTGATGGAAAATTCCCAATGCTTTTTAACTTCATACATGATTTCTTCTATTTCTTCCAGTCTACATGAATGCAAAATTGATATCTCTTCTTTTAAAATTTGTTACCTCATAATCTTTAAACAGTCAGCTTTGCATTCCTTTTACACTTTTTTTTTACCTCGGTTGTTGGCTCTTTGCCCCTCCTGTACTAGTGCTCTATAATTGACTAATCTCTGATGTCATTCCCATTTTCTAAGTTCTTTCCCATTCAAATCCATTATTTCCCTCCTGGTATCTACCTGACTTTACCTTCAAATGTCTTTTTTATTTTTTCACTACCTTATATTCTTAGTCTAATATTTATATTCCTCTTTAATCTCCTAATCTTTTCTTAGATTTTCAAACTCTTTTTCTTTAAACCTCTCCTTGGTTATTGCCAGATATGCTGTCATGCTGTCATCTTTTTTTTTATGCATCATCATCATCTCTAACACTATTTTCTTTCAATTCATTTTGCTTTTTTCTTCCCTAATTTTCAGTGGTTTTAATCTTTCTGAATTTCTTCCCAGTATCTATATTCTTTCCTCAAGAAACTTATTATCAGCTTGCCTTCATTCAGCTTTATGTTCTTTGTCCAGCTGTTCTCAGCATTTAGGAAACATACTTTATATTTTCATGCTGAGTACTCTGCTCACTTTCGCATTTGCTTATTTACTTTCTGACCTGCATCTTGTCATCTTCTTATTCAAGTCAATAGCCTCTTCTTCCTGATATGCTGATAAAAGAATGATGGCTGCTCTTAAAACATGGTAGGAATATTCATTTTTTTTATCTGCCATTGGATTCCAGGTCTTTAAGACCAGATCAAAAAAATGTTATGCTTAGACAAACAGTGAAATCCACAAGTGTAAGGAAAATTTATCAAATGTATGAATGAGTTTAGGTATACATTCATTAAACTAAGGAAATTTTGATTTTTAAAGCTTTGTAAATTTGCTAGATTTGTGTAGATTTCCATATATTTTTGGTATAATAAATTGACTTCCATGCCAAAAGTCAAGCTCTTTTTCTAAACACAAGGAATGTGAGAACAGTAGTTTTTTTGCAAAATATGATTTCTGTGTAGCATAATTGTAGAACTAAAAGGACTCCAGATTTATGTAAAAGAAATTTTATCAAAAAACCTCAAACAATTTTGTAAAAATCTGAAAGTTTTCTACACTCTAGATTTTGCATAATACAATAAGTTTGATTCAGGATGCAGGTAGCTAACACCATTCAGAATACAGAAGAATATTTCAGCCTCTCATAAAAAACTGTGACCCAATCCCTTTTCTGTTATAACCTATTTTCTGTGCTACAGACACAATGGAAAATTTAAATGTGGTCACACTTGAGATGGTAGAATATCAAGGAGAATCATTTGGAAGAGGTGTAGTTACTAGGTTGATCAAAAATTTATTTGTATGCTCTTATCCAAAGTTCACTGGCTTTTTAAAGAGTCTATTGACTTCTGTGCCCTTTGAAAGGGGCTTAAGTGCCTCTTTCTTTAAGATTACTGCAGGATATTGTGCTCCCCATGGTAAACTGTTCAATTTTTCTTTGAATAGACTATTGCAACTAGAAACAAAAATCTCAAACACCTAAAATATAGCAACATTATTTTAAAGCAGAAGCATTATTAAGAATAATTCATTCATGTAAAAGCTAAATTTTCATTTGTGCTTGGGTACTTGGAAAAAAATCCGTCAATGTTAATATCTGCCAATTTCAGGTAAAGAAATAGTTTCTGAATTTCAGATTTTCACCTGGGAGCTTTTTAATGATTTTGTGATTACACAAGAGAGGTCGTTTCAAGATGAACTCATTACATTTCTGTTCATCTATTATATTAAAAACTGTATAGACATTGTTCATTTATTTTGCATACAAATGAATTTGTATGCATAAAGCTATATAAAAATTCTAGATAAACATTCACCATAAATGGATTTGTATGTTGTCAAGCAGAAGATAAATACATTTGAGCTAACAGGATGAGTTGCCACAGCTCTCCTTGGCCTGTGCATTTTAAGATGCAGCTGGGTTCAGGGGCCCTGGCTGCTGCTTCTCTTCGTATGCAGGCCTTACATCAACACAGGGAGTATATGCAATCAAAGAGCTTCTGCACCTCTGGCTGGATAGGAGGTTTTCTCTTTTGTGGTTCTGTGTGATAGATTAAAACCTCGTTCACCATGAAGAAAGGGTTTAAACACACATGCAAAAAGTCACAGTCTGTAAATATATAAATAAATTGTTTCATAACTGCATAAAACATTTCTGTAATTAAAATTTAAACAACCTTTTTCCTCTGACTTTACCTTTGCACTCTTGCTAGTCAAGTCAGTGGAGACGTAATCCTAATGACAGGGAAACGTGTACTAAAATAAACAATTTTTCAGGGTGATCAGATACCTGAAAGATAATACTACAACATTAAAAAATAGCAAGGCTCATTCTTCTCATGTAATGATTAAAATTTGTTATAACAGGATATAGGATAGAATGGTAACATTTTAAAGTACTATGGTTCTCAAAAATTATTTAAAAATAGCACCACCTAAATTCTTCAGCCTTGATGGATATCATCCTTCAGCCCTGAAGTAGAAGATTCTTGAAAGCAAATAGACACACCCCAATGCTTTCTTTATGTTGCGCAAGAAATAGAAAAAATTGGTATTTACATAATTGTGATCTTATTTTGGCATGAATAGATGGAGTACTGGACATTGCACTGTCTGGAAGATTTTTCTGAGATGGTGTTGTCATCCTCACAATGTTGAAAAACTCAATTTTTTATAGCTTTCCATGTGAGGCACATGAATAAAAGGCAATTTATGAATTAGAGAGGCTAAAGTTGAGGATGCACAAAGTTCAGCAGTATCTAGGAAAATTGGTTTACAATATCAAGCTAAGCAGTCTTTAATGTGAGCTTCCTTCATGTGGACACCTAATTAAGTTTTCAGCATTAACCTTGCATGTGTTTTCTTTTTTAATACAGATAAAAGGCTGCTTAGTGAGGGTGGTATATAACCTTGACAATAACTTTTAACTTTTTCTCCAAAGATTTAATATATTCCAGCTATCTCAACCTTTAGTATTTAAATTAAAATTTGAAAAGCAGCATGTTAATAAATAACTAACACATAAATTTAAAAATGCTACTTATAGACTGTTCATCTACCTAAGCAAAAGTGCAAAATAAACCTGGGAGACTGAAAATTTATGTATGTATTCAGAAATGTCTCCAGTCTAAAGCAGAAATGAAAATATTTTGCTAGCTCATTTTTAGGCTCATTTTTCACATCCAGCATCAGCTTTCATCTATGCCCATATGGAAGAACACAAGCACTGAGCCTGGTTGTGTTAGACCATACAAGCACTTCTGATACCTGTGCTGTAACTGAGGAGCCTGGAAAAGCCTCTAAGCACACACACAGACACACACTGCAACCATAACATCACAGGCTTGGGATTTGGTCCATCTGGCAGTAGCTTGGCAATTTGCATGTATTTCAATGCAGCTCAGAATTGTTCACTGAGCAGCAATTCATTTTCTCTTCTACAACATTTGCAAAGCCTAAGTTTGTAAGTATCAATTACAAATGTCCTTGTTCTCATATTTTAAAAAAGTAATTTTACAAGGCAAAGGTTTGCAGGATGAAGAGAAAAGATTAAAGGCAAACCCCTACAAGTAATATAGAAATATGCAGAATAAATGAGCTTCTGCGAAAAATATTGAGCAACCAGAAGAACATTTGACATGCGAGAGTTTTATCTTCCTATAAGAGGTCAAAAGATTTCTGTCAGAAACAGCTCTTTTGTCATTCTGTTGTGGGTTTGTTCTGTGACCATGGTCCATTCTTTTGGTCTTAGTGACAAAATTTTCTCATCAATACAGTTTGAATAATGTGGCTATTTGCAGAAATAGCCTAAAGTATTCACTAATTTATTTCAAAATGCATAAAGATAAGAAATGACAGCCAGATGTTAAATACTACCCACATCACAATTAATCTCTGATTGCAACAATGAAAAACTAAGTGCTATAATTGGTACTTTTTCCTTCCTTTTCTTCCATAAGTCAAATGGTATAGAGAGGGTAAAAGTTCAGTCTCAAAGTTGTGCATTAGTTTTTAACACAAGCGTTAAGGCAAGAAAGTCTGGACTCCTCAGGTTGGATTGTATTGTGTGAGAAAGTTAATGTCAGATAAATTGTGGAAAAAGGCTGAGTAGTTGCATAAAATTAACTGTTTGCAACCGAGGAGTGTTGAGATAACTGAAACGAAGTTCTGCCTAATTGCATCCCACCAAGGTATGTGTGTTCTCACATCACCTGTGTGAAGCACAGTGTACCATGAGATTATTGGAACAATAAAATGTTCTCCACAGTGCCTGAGAGGTATGATTCATACGTGGACTTACTAAAGGGCATTAATAAAGGCACTTCAGTGTTTGACTAGAACCTGAGGAAGATAATTAAGCACTTGAGAAAGGTATTCTGAAAACAAGGCAAAAGTTGGTAACCTGTATGGGAAGTGACTATGTGTAGACTTTTAAAACAAGTCTTGTTTACAGGATCAAAATAATAATATAAAATGTAGGCTGGGACAAAAATAAAATTTATTTACGAGCATATTTTGTGAAAATGTAACCGTGGTCACAGGGGTTTTCAGGATGAGAGAGAAAAGAAAATGTTGGCTCCATGATCAGAAGGCTTGATTTATTATTTTATGATATATATACTACATTATTACTATACTAAAAGGAATAGAAAGAAAAGGTCCTCAGAAGCTTGCTATGCTAAGAATAGAATAGAAAAGAATGAATAACAAAGATCTGTGTCTTGGCAGAGAGCAAAAGCAGCTCTGCCATGAGTAGTCAGTAAATCTAAACATTTACAAGAGACTAACAACAGATCTACCTGTTGCATTCCACAGCAGTAAATAACCATTGTTTACATTTGTTGCTGAAACTTCTCAGCTTCAGCAGGAAAAATCCTAATAAAAGGATTTTAATGAAAATATGTCTGCCACATGGAAACACAGCAAGACATAACAAAATAGACTGATGCACAACCAGATGATTAGTATACTTGCTTACTTGAAAGTAGCCATTCAGGTGGTCTCTTCTTCAGCTGCAGGGGAGAAATTTGGTACTTGTTCTTCATCCTCTTGTTCTTTTAAAGTGTCTCTCTGTGTAACAATCTTATTTACTTGTCTACTCTCCTACTCACATGGCCAATGCATGGCAAGCAAGACAATAAAATCATGTTAATATCAAGTTACCCCATCCTGGTTTTGAATCGAAGCATTTCATATCAACTTCGAGTTAATTAAAAAAAACAAATAATACAAACACACTAATACAAATTATAAATTCAAATAATCAACTTTTCATATCAGCTTCAAATTTATATGAATAAGATAAAAAATTTAAGTACCAAAATTCAGTCTGATATTTTAGAGCAGAGAAAGCTGAGATTTATTTACGATTTCTTTGGAGGAGTTAATTTCAGCTATCACACTCATTCGCACATGGATTTTGTTCATTCACATACATATTTTTGCACCTACAGAGTCAAGATCATCACGGTATGCAAGTCCAGATTGCCTGTCCAGGAGCACTAATGTGCATTAAAGAGGGCTGTCTTGGATTCTTCTTGTCTGACAACAATAAAGTTTTTATTTTTTTGACAGAATTTTAAATACTCTGCAAAAGTCAACAGGTGTTATTAAGAAGTCCTTTGCTTCAGTACTTACTCCAGCCTCCACAAACCTTAGGCAAGGTTTTTGTTTTTTGCTTTTCATTTTTCAATGTAAGTTTGGAATCTGCACAAAAATCTGGCTGTAGTTTATTTTCCTGATAGAGTAATGTTGTACACTATAACCTTGCTTTCATCTTTCGGCTGTTTAGGGTGCATGACTTCCTGCTGATGAGATCTTCCTTGTGTGCTCTGTTCAAAAAGCAGACCTTTTGATCTTGATGAAAAAGCCCCGTGTTTTGCTTGGGTTTATTGCTTGTGGTATTGCTCAGAACAGCACTGCATTAGAGCGGCTTGTGCCAGTGAAAGTCTAAATAGATCTAAGGCAAAGACTCGACCGAGTTACAGCTGGTTCTGGCAGTGTATTTAAATTGTATATCAAGAGGAATATTTTTTTTTAGCTAATTCAATTAGATTCTTATATTAGTAATTATGATTTAGAATAACACCTGGATTTTATTACTAATATCAGCTTAATAAATGGAAAATTTTCTAAGAAATATTGATTGTGATCCATATCTTCCCCAGATAGAACCCTGAGGAAAATGGCATTTACAACAGCAGCCATTTGACAGTTGAAAATGTCTGTTTCTTGAAATGCCCTAAATGATGAAAAATATCTAACTGGGTTTTGCATTACAGTAGTCATGAAATCTTTTCCCACTCTGAGCTACAGAGAAGCTAGCAGTTAATAGGAGAAGAAAATTCTGGAATGAGCAGTCAGCAGCACATTCCTCTGCTAACTTTCTTTCGCAAAAATTGACCTTTTGCTGCTCTTTCACCAAATCTCTTTATTTAGCAAACTTTGAGTGTAAAAGCACAACCTATTTACAAATTCACACCAGCAAATTAGGACCAGATTCATACAAGGCCACTGGGAAATTTGTGGAAAGGTCTTGGAATAAGATCTGGATAATACTGGAGACTAATAGATACAAAATCTAAACCGTAATGAGTTAAATAGTGAGAATATAATTACTAGTAGTCAACATGATTTTTTGGAATATAAATCTTGCAAAGCAAATCTGATTTTAGCCTTCATAAGATTCCTTCATAAGATTGTAGATTTTGTAAACAGATTTGAAATAGTCATGAAAGGAATCACACAAGCAGATCATTAGTTGCCTGACAGACAGAGGAGCTATTACTCTGTTCTCCATCATTTTCTACAAAGTTTTGTACTGGACACAGTTCTGTTCAACATTTTCATCAATTATTTGGTAATAAATATAAATCACTACTGAATATAATGCACCAGAAGGAAAACATACAAACCTTACCAGTGAAATTATGGAAAAAGTGCAGTTGCCTGAACTTAATGTCTTAGAGCAAAGTAGTAACAAAAATGTAGTTTGTACTAGCAATTGTGTAAATAGCAGTAGAATAGTAAATACAGCTGTGAGATATCAGATTTGTGTGAATTGTATCAGTTTCACAAGATAATGCTGAAAAAGTTTTAAAAGGGAGAAAAAAAAAAACAAAAGAAACAACCTAACATTAATGACTGTGAAACTGAGTATTCAGTTTGGATGTCTTAGGAATTCATAGAGTAACAGAATAATTTTGATCGAAAAATACCCTGAGGATCTTCACTCCTATTAACCCAGCACTTTAAAGTCCTCCAATAAACTGTGTCACAAAGTACCACATCCTTTGAAGGCTTCTAGGAATGATGACTCAACCACTTCCCTTGGAAGCCTTTTGCAATACTTGATGACCCTTTTGGACCCCACCTCCCTCAGCTCTTCTTCATAAGATTCACACTCTAGACCCTTTACCAGCTTTGTTGCCCTTTCTTGGAAAATGCAAAAATAATGTTACTGAACAACTAGGCCAGGAAAATTTTAGAGCTCTTGAATGTTTAGTTTGCTTTACAGGGGGCAGTTTTAAAGTAAATCTCTTGATTCTGCTCCATCACTGTGCTTTGGATTACACCACAGGGCCATCTCAGGCTGCCTGTGGATGGATGCAGGGATGTAGATTTGTGCTGGGAGTGCAGTAAGTGTGCCAGGTGCTAATGAGCACACATCCAGCCTAGAGCTCGCTCAGTGTACAAGTCCTCCAAACACTTGTACAGCAGATGACCCTCAAAAAGGTGTTTACCTACAAACCTAATCCCATGTTCTGCCATAATGCGAATACAGCTGGAGTTAAAAATTACTTAAGGACATCTTTTCCCTGTTTTCTTCACATAAAACTAAAACACACTTTAAAACCTCTCCCTTAAAATTGTCTATTTCCCTAAATTTCCAGGGTTTTATTTTCATGCCAAAGCAAAAAAAAGAAAAAGAAAAATTATTGCATTTAATTGCTGGACTAAAATGCAGAGTGGGATATGTTAAATTTTCTACCTGTAGAAGTAAAAAACTTTTTTAAGATCTGCTTTACAGCTACACTTTAAATTTTTATAAAGTCTTTGACTCAATATTGGAAAAACTCGTAAATGGGCAAATGTATGACTTTCTGGATAAAAGGGTAATTTTCTTGTAAAAAAAGGTGTTATCAGTGGAGTTGTTTTTGTGGAGATAAACCTCTATTTAAGGCTAAGAGCTTCAAGGTTAGACATTTTGCTCTATATTATCACCCTTCAATATGACTTTTTAACCACCTTTTTTTCAAAAAATATTACCCATACATTTACTTAAACCTCTTTGAAAAGATGTACTTAACTGAAAACTGAAGACTGTTTTTCCTTTTTAATCTCTTTACATTATAAGTAGAATACTATAAAAATGTATTTTTCAAAAAATATTCAATAGGTTTGTTTCATGTTTCCTTTGGATAGGATTTCTCACAGCACTTGAATAGAAACTAACAGGGTGAAAAACAGGGGAAAAAACACCCAACTTTTCTAACACTATTTAATGATCTGAACAGAAAGTGGTGCTGCTGTATGTAAAATATATATTAGCTAAAAAAAATCAAAGAGAAGTAAGATCCATATCAAGAAATTACTGTCCTCTGTCTCAGACAGAATGCATGGCTGACACACAGTAATACTCCTCTAGAATACTGCTAGAATAGTAATATGTACACTTTTACTATATCAAGCACTTAGAGATATTAAAGAAGCTCTGGCAGGAAAACAAGAATAAATTAACCTTTTGTCTGATTTACTTCAAAATTTTAAATTATTTACAGTTGATTTGCTAATTATTAATATTTCCTTATGTTAATCTCTGGTATATGCAAATTCTAAAGCAGCAACAGGGAGATACTAATTAAAGTCACCAGCTTAAAGTTTCATTAGGCAGAAAACCAGCTGCAGTTGTGAAGATAGTAGTAATATATTATAATATTATTATTACTATTATTATTGGATTTTTAAAACTGCTGTATTTTAGTTTTAATTGTTCAAAATATTACTCATACTTGGCAATTTTATATTGTGTTTTTTTCTGTTACTTGCATAAATGATCATTAAACATCTGGTGCAACTCTGTTTCTTTTATTATGTTCTAACTTATGCACACAAAACATTGGATCAAGAATTGTGTACGTGTGTGTGTGTGTGTATATATATGTATATGCACTGAGTTTTTCAGAGAAACAGTTCCAGTGGCATCAAAACAATTCTCATACAAAAATGTGTCCTAACAATCATCCACGGTATTTTGGAGTCATGTATTTCATAAATTAACAAAGTAAGATATCAAATTCCTATCTGAAAAAATTGTTATTATCTGATATTTGTACAACTAGAAGGATAGAAGATATTTCTTATTTATTACTGCCTGGCCAAGCAGTGAAGTACATGATGTTATTCTCAGCTGTCTAAAATGTTATTTCTTCACATACACATGTATTTTGGTCTGTGTTATTTCTACACAATAAGTTTTGGAATTTTTTATCCATCTTTTTTTTTTCTTTTAAATCTACCAAAAATTAAAAATTATCTGGACAACAGAACATGAAGCACAGAAAAAAACTGTTCCCTTTATATTCTAGTACTCTTCAGATCCATATTGTCTGCTCTCCAAAGCCATCAAAATGAATTTTTTACCTCTGAAATGGTAACAGATGGAGTCCTTTCAAAATCAATGTGGAAAGAAGGGTGAATAAGATTTAGGTTTTATATGACAACTTAAACCAGAGCCATCAGGCACTGAAGGTTCAAATGGAAAACACAACAACAGTGAAATTCCATCCCAAGGAGGAGGAAGTTTTCCTGTTTTATTTTGCACTGGGCTGGTTACCAGAGCAGTAGGTAGAAGCAGCTGTATGGCACCAGCTTCAAAGCCAGAGATCATAATCATCAGGTAACTCATAGAAGTAAACTTAGTAAAGTAAACTTAATGAAACTTACAAGTAGAAATGGAAAAACATTGTTGTTTTTGAACTGTGCACAGAGATGCAGAAAAAAATGTAGCACTCAACCTGAGCAGCAAAGATTAGGATTCACTTCTGTAAGGCCTGTAAATTAACCTCTAGACCTGCTCCTCTGCCCTGTTCCTTTGCATGGCAAAGCAGTTTCTTAACTGCAAGTTGGGCATTTCTCTTGTGTGGTGTAGAACAGGTATAGAAGAAGCTGTTCCTGAAGAATACTCCCTAAACTTCAGCTTATATGACCTTGTCCTGAAGAGGTACTCACATATTTAGCCTGCCTGTCCACATTATAGGACTTTCCTGTGTTATCATTCTACCAAACTCTGAAAAAAAGGATGTATCCTGAACTCCTCTCATTCCACTCTTCCTCATTTTACCCTCTAAGGGTTCTTTCATGAATGGATGGCAGGCTAGCAGTGAAAAAGGCCAAAGTGAATCCTTCTGTTAAAATCCTTTATCTGTTACTTATTCATCTGATAGTAGCAGAGCCCCGTCATTTCTTGCATATATCATCTTGTGTTACAATAAGAGGAACTGGTTAAAAGAGATGAATACATAAAAGAAAAAAATAATAATCGGGCCTGTGAAAAAAAATACAGAGCTGTACAGAATTTCTGCAGTGTAGATAGATTGAGCTTAATGTTAATAATCTTTCACTTATAGATGATTTTTTTATATTATATTTTCAGAGAAAAAGGATGAAATATCCTACTTTGTCAAGATGCAAGGTTTTGAACAGAGAATATCTCCCAGGCATGTTTAGGTATGTTGGTTGAATGAGCAGATAATCAAATGGAAGAAATATCTCACAAGAAAAATATAAACAGAGATGACCAAAGTTGACTGCTGAGTCTTTTCATGAATAAATTACAGTCATTGTGAATTTTTTACTGAAGGAGGAAATCTCTAATCAGTTTTCAGTATACTAGCTTATGCCTCATTTTATTTGCTGAATTCTGCTTGTCTTCCTTTAGAATTTCTACTGTGAATCCTTCTGCTAAGAAGTAAATAATAAAATAGGGGTAATGTACACTGGAAATAACTCGTGTTCAGTATTGATTCTTACCGAAATGTTGTTGCAATATGACTGATTTTTTCCTAGGAAAATATTGGTGGTGAACATCTCCCTCTCTTTTTAAGATTCTGCTAACATGTTGCAATACAGGATTGCTCACAAGACTCCGTCCCGAGGCAGAAAGAGTCTCATTCAAAGTTCTTTCAACCTTTGATGGCTACAGTAGACCTTAACTATACTTTACTACAGAAAACTCCAAAGACTAACAGTAGCTCAGGATAGCTTTGTCCAACATTTATGTATTGCAAGCTGATGCTTTTTCCCCAATCCATTCTCAAAATGCTGAAGGAATAAATTCTGGAATGAAATAGCAGGAAACTTGATCATGACTCCTTCACTTGCTTCCTCCAGATAAGTTAATATTTTTAATAATATTCTTAAGATAATTGTTAAGGGAAAAATAGAACTCAATAATCATCATAGAAACAGAAAACAGTTCCAGTTGCAGGGGTAAACTCCCTCTTACTTAAAAATGTAAGGGAACCCATGAGTTTTGGCCCTTTATGCCATGAGCCTAAGGATCAGTCTGAGTAGATTTTTGTAATCCTGCTTAAAGGATACTTGGAAGAGATGGAGTATTGAATAAAGGTGTAATTGTTATTGCAGGATAAACAAACAGTCATAATGATAGATTACAGCTGTTTATATGACAAGGAGAGAGCTAAATTACAATTTAAACAAATTCTTTAAACTCACTCCTTAAAGGAAAAAAAAAAAAGAGAAAGCATATTACTCTAAACTGGAAGTAAAACTTGTTAATTAAAAGGAAAAGGAAATTGGGTAAAAATGGAAGAGACTAACATAAACTGAGACAGACTTCTGCATGAATAGGGGAAAATAATATATTTAATTGTTGTTTTACTTTATTAGAAGACTGTTATTCAGAACCACACTGTGTATCTTGTAAAGATTGCTGTCCCAATGGCTTACAGGATTAAGACTTTTCAAGTCTCTCCATTCTTATTCTTGTGAGTGGTGCGAATTTTAACAGAATGAAGATGTCTCCTCAGAAAACACTGAGTTGTGAGTGGCTAATATCCTGTGATCTAGGGTAGCCACAGGGTCACATCCCTTAGTGTAGTTCATTTTAGTAATCACACATATCTTGACCACAGGTACTATTCATTATAGATAAATTCCAAAAAAATCTGACGATAAAGAGGACATTTGATTTCCTAAAATGGCATCTGCAGCATACAACTACAGAATTTCACTAGAAAATTTAAGAGTCAGAATAATTTTTTCTGGTCTAACTAATATGGACTAAATTATTTGCTCTAGAGATGTGAAGGACTGGAAAAGTGAGTAAACCTTCTGATAAAGCCTTCTGTAGTTCACTATTTCCCATTTGCAGATTGATTTTAAAACTTAAATAGAGTCACTATTTGATGACAGATGGAAATAATACTATTTATTATTTTTGCTGGTTTTTTGTTTGCTTGCTTGTTGGTTTGTTTTTAGCCTCTGGCTCCCAAATAGATATGTGAGATGATGTTGAGGACTCTCAGGGCCAGTCTGACAGCTGAAGGACAGACCTCTTTAATAAATGGTGAAGAAATATTATAGATCAATTCTAACCGCTATTATTTCTGTCAAACCTTATTTTGAGTTGTGCCTCATCTTTCTTTTGAGTCTTTATGTGTCACAGGGTTTTGCATAATTACATTTATTTCTCATACCACATTTTTATATTGTAGTAGGACCTTGATATTTCAGCTGGCACATAACCCAGAAGGGTAGGTGCTGTATGGTAGATATAGTGCTATATTAATATTAACAACTGCATCAAAGTTCCCTGAGGGACCTATTTTGACAGTCAAAAAATTCTATCAGAAATATGGCTTGCATGAACTTTTTTAAACTGTAGTTTATAATCAAGTCACTTCAGCACTGCTTTCTAAACTAACAATGGATTGCAATGAAAGTTCCTGTAAGGTCACCTGTAATATTAAGTCAATCCTAAACACCACAGTCTTTGAAAAATGTTGTAGGTGCATGATCCAGTGTTACGAATTCCAGCTCTGTCTTTTTTTATGTACCTGTCTAAACCAATTACTTGGTGTAAAAGGTCATCAGTAAAGAAGCCTTTACTTGTGATTTTTGTCATGTTTGATTTAGGTTTATATATAAACATGAGAGTTGAGAGGGAAAACCATTCTTCTCCTCTCTGACTTTCAGGTTCAATCAGATTTATAAAACTTAATGTGGATTTATTTTTGTCTTGCAACTGCAATTTAACTTGAACAACAATCATATAAATACAGAAAATGTTCAAGGTCTTTGTTCCAGACACCATGTATCTGGAATGATACAAAGATGTTTCTGAGGTGCAGGGATTCTTCTGTTGTAGGTTGACACAGGCTGGATCCCAGGTGCTCACCAAACCATTTTATTACTTCCTTTTCTCAGCAAAACACAGTGGGGGAGAAAATAAGACGGAAAAAACATCATGGTTCAGGATAAAGGCAATAAATATATTGCCTTTAAATAAAAAAATAAATAAATAAAGCAAAAGTAAGGGTTGTGTGCATAGAAACAAAGAAAACCAAATATTTTATTCTCTATTTTTCATCATCAAGTTATGTCTGGCTACTTCCCTTGAGCTGGCTCCTGAAGACAAACATCAGAACTTCTGGAGACTCTGAGCATCTCATTTTGCTGTGTAACTGTGCAGGGATAAGAGATGCAGTCTTGGCTCTGTCTATTCTATACCGCACACATCCCCGTGGAGACCAGGGAGCAGTTTTCAGCAGGGAATTCTGAGGTGTCAGGAGTGGAACATTTTTCTTGCCCAGTCATGGAAGGGAGTGGTTTTGCCCCTTTTAAAAGCCACGGAGGGGTCCTTTTCCTTTTGTTGAGCTCACTCGGGAGCAGGAGTCACCCTGCAAGTCCCCACCACAGCCACCCCCTGAGATCGCTGCTGATGGGGACAGCCCTGCCAGGTGACATGCCACAAGCTGCTCAGCAGCAAAACCCCTTCCAGAGAAAATAGCTTTCCATGTTTTCTTTGCCCCTGCTTTCCCTGGTTTCCTGATTGGGGATAGGTGTTTAACCATGGAAACTCATTTGCAACATAGTTTTCTTATTCATTTTTTTTCCTTCCATTGTTCTCCCATGGCAGAATGAGGGTACCTGCTGATGATGCCTCAGGCATTAGCTTCTATATTTTTCAGATTCTGGGCTGCTTTAGTGTGTGGGTCTGGGCTTCATATAAGGGGATAATAAGCTCTCTTCACAAAGTAGACAAAACAATTCCTTCTCTAGCTGGAGACCTAAGGAAGGCCAATCCAGATCTCAGGCCCAAGAGCATAAACAACAATGAACCAAACAGAGAAAATAAGAAGGATGGGACTTCATGGGCTAAAGCTGTAATTGGACAATTAGCTCCAATATGCTAATGGACCAAAACTTATAAAAGTGTGAAACCCCGTGACTGGTCATCCATTTCGTGGCCATTTTGAGTTCACCTGGGGTGTAGCCCTGGCTGGGCTCTTGTGCTGCCCAAGGTGGATCTACTGAGGCCACTTCAATCCTTTATTAATACTGTTACATTTATCAAGATTTCTTCAGTAAATTGTGACTCCAATTTATAAGCTCTCCTAGTAGGCTTCCTCTACTGGGAAAGGGAGGCAATATGAGTGGATGTCATTTTCCCATTGAAGTTTTAAAAGGAGCAAAAGAAAATAACAGTATTACCAAATATTTTAATTAAATTTTATACTAGTGGTTTTTAATGTGTAATTTACTTGCTTTATACTTGCCCTGAACTTGACATAACTTTCTGGGAAAAAAAAAAAAAAAACATGCATATGACAAAATAGCTGTGCCTTGCTTACATACAATGCAGAAATAAAATCAACAGCACCATTACTCTTGAAGAGAAGATTGTGCATTTCAAAATTTCCCTTACATACACTTGCTAAAACTAATTATTTTACCTCATTTCCAAGGAGACAGAGATAAAGGATGTGTCAGACCTCTCTATAAGCCTCATCTACCTGCCATGGTCAACTGTATGATTTGGGCCTGTGGTGCAGTACCACAACTTCCTTTCACATTTCTGGGGAAGAAAAAGAAAAAAATGTATTGTATTGCTGTGCAGTGTTTTATAAGTACGCCTGCCTTCTTAGTTCCAGTTCTTTTTTGTACCCCTATCCTTTTCTGCCCTGTCAGACAATTGGCCTGACACAAGACTATTGGGGAGGGCGCAAAGCAGGGAGCAGAAGATGAACACTACCTCAGGCACATCAAGGCTGTCCTTGAATAGGATGCAAGGCTGTCCTTGAACAGGATCCAGAGAAGTTTGGCCTATGCCCACAAAATTCATAAGTATAAGCTCAAGAGATTTGAACATCATGGTGTACAGAAAAGCTAATTTATGTGTGTTTTTTTTCCCCTTGGAGGCCTGTAGATGTGGATGAATTTTGTGTGAAGCAGACTAGTTTTACAGATGACTGTATTCCAAGCAAAACTCTCTGAAGCATTTCTATAATAGCTTTACTTTGTAAAACATGGAATTTTTCAACAGAATATGCAGTTCTGCAGTATAAAGATTTTATTGCTGTGGGTTTGGTATAAACTACATAACTCACAGCTTCACTATTCATGATGAATTTACTGACTTCTGTACGTACACAGCTAAGGAAATATTTAGAGTTGAAGAATTCCTTAAAAACAAAAGCTATGAACTTTACTTGATCATATAAATTTAAAAGGTAGCCAGTAAAGCAAAAGTTACTGAAGATTTACTTTTTGTGGGGGTCAGACCTGTGCAGGACTGATTCATGACAAATAGCTTGCAGTAAAGGGTTCAGTTTCAAAGAAGAATCAACAAAGAAATGAAGGGGAGATTTCTCAGCAGAGATGAAAAAGAAGACTGTATTTGTGATGTATCCCATCTATCTGGCAGCAGAATATAAATCTCTTTATATATGTACTTTTTAGACAAGTAGGGTAAATATTTGTCTCCTGCTGGAGGTCATATTCATTTATAAATATTTTTAAATATATAAATGTGCAGGTGTAGGAGGCATGGAGTGTTGAGATATAGCATATTATTTATAAGGAATCCATGTCCTCCAGGACAGCAGCTGGAGGTTGGCAAGGTATTTCAGGGCATTGGAAATAGCATGAACTACAGATGAGGCAACTGGAGTTGAAATGTCTATCTACATTGACATGAATTTGAGGCAAGGCAGCCATTTCACATATACATTCTTCTGTGCTTTCACCTAAAAGCAAAGTTAGAATTCTTAGTCTAGATTTTGGAGTCTACCAAAGCTGCAGGTGAAAACTTTGATGGTGGTATCAGTTTATTTTGATTTATGCTAAGTTTCCTAAACTGTTAAAATTATCCAAGATTAATCAGGAAACTTCATCAGCATCACTGCTCAGACCCAGGGGTTGCATTACATCATGAATTTGGTAGAATCTTTATAGTGGGAATTCTTGGTGCTCATACACCCAAAATTGTGATTAAACACCCTATTTCCACAACACTCTCAACAGCTACATTTTATCTGGTATATTAGACAGAATATCCGTTTAATTTTTTAAGTGTTCTTGAAAGATATCCAGACACAAACACCTAAGACACATGGAAGTGTTTCTTGTATTTACATATGCCAGTAACAAGAATAATGCAGCATTTGAAATGTTGACTCATTGGTGTCTGGCATAAAACTGATTAACAGCTTGGGCTATGTTTTATGCAGGAAACTCAATCAAAGCTAATGCAATGTATTGTAGTGTTGCTTTAAAGGATAATTGTGATCTAAGTAAGGTTGGAATGACAATGAGAAACACAGAAATGCTCCCTAAGGCTGCAAACTCTCTAGAAAATTTAGTCCATAAGATTTCTCAGTGGTGAGTGGAATACTTGAAGTCTTTTTCCATAGTAAAGCAGAACACAAGACCTTTTGGCATTCTTCTTCTCTGCTCCTCAGTTATTCACCCTGAACATGGAAAATGCTTGACAGTACAACTTGGCCATTATTAATAGGATGATGGAATGAAGCATAACTCCACAAAAATGGATCAAAACTTTTTTCTTGGAGTGTAAAATTAGACTCACACCAGCTGTCACTGAAGATTCTCAGAATTTGAAACGGTATCCAAAGTGTATTCAAGGAAGTCTAATTTCAAATTTTACTTTTATTAAGCTTCCATGTTATTCCTGCAGGAATATATCTCAAAGGAGTTATTCCAAGTCCTCTTGAATTTGTCTCACTCTGGGTATGGCCCTTATCTTATTTTATTTCATACTGTTAAGTTATTAGTTTTAATTATTAACCTTATAACTCATGGTGTTTTCTACCATGATGTCACTGTGGAATTTCACAGCTTTATAGCCATTTACTTAAGTTTTCACAATGCATATGGAGATAGAATTAATTAATAAAAATACTCAAAAACATTAGCACTAAAGCTGTTCAGTAAGTTTAAATGTCTATGTTCTGATTTTTAATTTATTCTTTTGGCACTTTCCCTTCCCAACATATTCCCTGCTAAATGGCATTTGTTGCTACTAAGCACTCAGCATGCCTGCTAATTTGATTCTCAGTTCTCAGTAGTATTCAGAACATGGAAAATATACAGTTAGTGTGCATCTGAGAAAATGTTCATTTACATGACTTGCCTGTCATCACAGAGACAGAACTGAAAGCACCAGACTGGTGTTTATCTGCATTACCTGGGCAAAGATCATTTTTCCTTCTGCAATTCTTAGCTCATTCACTGCACAAAATCCAACTTTTGCAGCAGTTGGAATAAAGATCCTAGTTTATTTCACAGTTCAGTTTTGGTATCCTGAAAAATACTTTGTGCTTTTACAGAAGCACAATCTGTGTAAAAATACCAAGTGACAAGGTAATTAAAGACTTAATCTGAGCGCTTATACAAAACATACTAAATTAGATTGTCCCCCTTATTACCAGTGTGAATGGGTTAAACTGCAATCTGTGGTTTCCTCTCCACTTATTGGATGCCATCAAATGTCAAGAAACAGAAATTACAGCCTATAATGCTAAAGTTTGGCCAAATTTCAGTAAAGTGCGCAGTATTATGCTAAATTAAAGACCACAATCACCACTTAAAATATGAGTGATTTTCCAAGAAAATAAAATAAAATAATTTTTTCCCACATTTTTCCCCCTCAAAAAAAAGTCTTATTATAGACATCTACTGTTCTTAGGTTTACATTTGAGAAGTTGTCTCTCTGCCTGTGGAAAACACTATTCACTTTTCAGTTGGATATTGTCCTCTATGGTTTCTGATTTTGCCTAGCATTCTATTTTCTTGCATCGATTCTTTGACATTTCTCATGGACTGTGTTGGGAAGGGAGTTGAGTTGCAAGGTTCTGGTGGTAGTATGTATATCATGGAAGGAACACATTTGGGATCAGTGAAAAAAAGTCATTTTATGACTCAGAAGCTTGGGTTTTGTTTTTCTAACTAGAAAATAAGGTGTTGTACTTACCTTTTAAAGTACTTGCAGATATTCTAAAAGAATATCATGGTAAATTGTTTTTGAAATATAACTAAGCTGCTATAACTTGCTTGTGATATCATTCAAAAGTACATGTTAAAGAAAAGAATAAACTTTTTAAGGTGCATCATCTCAAATTAAACAAGGTGAAAAAATAAATAGTTGTATCTGGAGATATATGTGCATGCATGCGTGTATGTATTTAATTGAAATACTCTTCCATTGATGGACACACATATTTAAAAATATTAAGGAATACATCTAACTTCAAAGCCATTCAGACATGTTAGTATAGCTCTCATAGTCTTTATAGCCAAATACCTATAATGATACTGTTGGGACATTTGCATATAATTAGTCCATGATGAACAATTAATTATTTCATTGTTCTACTTCCTCTCCAGTTCTTTGTGTTTGTTTGCTTTCATTTATTCTACATTGTTTCTTTTTTCCTCTTCCTTTAATTGAGAATATATAAGTAAATTCTGTTGACTTAATTAAAATAATTAAAAATCCCTCTTTTTTAGTTGCATGTGAATTGAAATAAATTGATTGAAGTAAAGTTTATAACACCAGCAAAAACTAAATGAAAATACCATCATTGTAGTGACCATATCCTAAGGAATATTCGACACGAATCTCATCTAGTTTCATTGGGAAGCGGTAATAGAAAAGACATTTTTAGGTCATTTTGTCTTTGAATTTCCTTAATAGTCAGAATTTCTGAGGGTGAAACATAAATTTAAAATACTCAGAGTATTATTTGGTGTAAAGACAAACCCACATGCTTGTTCACCACTGAACACTGGCTTTGCACTTCACTTGTCTCCCTTTTTTAAACTGGTTCCTTTCAACTTCACAGAAATGCATTACATTTGAGGTCTGTCTCACAAGTCCTTTCTATTATTAGCTGTAGGAAATCATCATTTGACTTGTGCATTTTACTGGAATTTACATTCCAGTATATAGCAGTAATCTTCTCATCAAAAAATAAACCTCTCTCTTTGTTGCAATTTAAAAAAATCTCATTCCACAAGATTTCTGTGTTTCCATTGAGGTGTTCTCACTTTTAGGTCCATGGATATCTTCTTTGATTCCTACTCTCTGAATTGCTTAGAAATTATAGAGATAGTAACACTGGGGTCAATTCTCCTTTTTTCAAATGAATGGTGAGATTTTTTGCAGACCGTGCACAATGCTTGGGGGGAAGGAAAAAGAGTTGTAGTCATGAAAAAAAACCACAACAAAAGAAAAGCACTTTTGTCTTCCAGTGCAATTCTGACCTGCAGAAGACCAACAAAACTTTGTCCATTGCTCTACTAACTCACTTTACAGGACGATCTTCTGTGGCAGAAAGACAAGATTTATTCTTTGAAAAGAAAGAAGAAACAAAAGCTGTAGTTTAATTAGACACTCACAGTGTACACTGCATTCCTCTGCTCTCTGGTATTAACAACAAATGTCCAAACATATTGGCAATTTGTGGTTACCCTGATCATAGGAAACAGAGTTATTATTTGTAGGAAACAGAGCTATTAGTCAGGTCAATATATCAACTTCGAAAAATGAAGCAGGAAGGAAAGCCAATGGCCCAGCATTCATCCAGTGCATGGGCTATCATTATGCATATTAGATAGTCAATATGCTTTGATGGAAATGCAAGGGATTGCTGTTAAAAGACAGGTTTCTTTTTTGCTGTTAGTTCATGGTTCCAAGTTAGAATCTCATTGATCTATTCTACTTGCACTTTTTTTTGTGATTTTACCTAAGTTTTGTGATTTTTAATCACTCCTGGAGTGGTTAGAAATAAAGAATAAATTTTTAGTGGTTTTATATTTTTAATTTTTTGACAGTGTTTTTTCAAGTGCATTCTAAAAGAGAACATATTCTATAATAGTCACTGTATTCTGTCAAACAAATAAGTTTTTAAGAGTGAGATGTGGTTTCCTGAGGGAAAACAATAATAAACTGTAAGTAGAAGTGATTGAAGATAATAGGACAACTCTTTATTCATCAGTCATTGCTAAGCATTATCTCACCATTTTTCCTTTAAGAGGTATTATGTTTTTCTTGACAAAAGTAGCAGGAAAATGCTAGATCCTTCTTTTTTGTGTTATTAGCACTGTCTGTTTCCACATCTCTCCTTCCTGTCCCTTCCCACCCCATCCCAACAGAGATACATGTCTTTAATGAGTCTTGTTGAGATTCTGCAACTGCTGTAGGTCAAAGTCCAAGATACCTACAGAAAGTAACTTGGAAGGAAAATCAGTTTTATGTAAAAGAGATGCTTTTGGTTTATTTGAGTGCATATAAAGATAGTGGGGTGGAAAAGGAAAAAAGAAGAAGGAAGCACATTCTAATGGAGCATACAGAACAGTGCATTCTCCAATAGTTTGCTAACCCAGTCATTTCTAGCTATTGATATTCCTACACTACCTGATGGAGCATGAGGAACAAAAAGGAATGCTGTCTGTGAGCAAGTTTACTGAAGAACCCTGAGTAATAGCTCTTCATCAGCACAAAAACTTAATCAAGTCTCCCTAGAAAAATGTTTTTTGGGCCAAACAGCTTCTTGACCTGCTTTTGATAGCGTTGCTTTATTTTGCCAGATTTCATCAACAACCTGCACATATTTTCAGTTCTTCTGGGAAGACCTCAGGTTTAGAAGGTCAGTACTTGCAAAATTTGCCTGAACACTAATTATATTGCTTGTACTAGAAGAAAATTATTACAATAGAATTATATTGCTTCTACTATGCATTGCAAAACCTTCTTATAAATGGAGCTGGATGGAGGTTTTCCCTTAAGTTAGGATAATGAGAGGCTCAGACATGTTTTCTGCTTGTCTTTTAAATATAAAAAGAGGAGAGCTGAACAGAGAAGCTGCACTCAGAAATGGTAAGTGGAATATGCACTTCCTTTTGTCTAATAGCCTCTCCTGTTCCTAAGATGATTTATAATGTAGTAAGTATTTAAAAATCAAGAAGCAAGTTCAGAGTTTTAAGAAATACAATGCATTAAGGGATTTTTTCTGAGGCCAGTGGACTAAATATAACAGCAATGCATTCAAGCTTAATCGGCAAGGAGTCAAATCCAGTTGAATGAAAGATGCACAATTAAATGAACCGTTAAATTCTGATATTAATTAGTTGGAAAGATGCGCTCAGAATTTCTTTGGATAAAGAAGATAAAAGAAGAAATTAGAAAGCACAGAAAGAAACTAGAAACTTGGTATACTTTTGAGCAACAATTTTAGTTAAACAAAGGGCTGCTGCTCTGTGTAAGAGATGATAAAATGAAAACTTTTGAGGGCAGTGAGACAACTGATTAAAAAAAATAAAAGACTAAGCCACAAGATCAGCAGTGTAGTTATTACTCTTTAAGAATATCCAAAAATGAAATTGACTTCAATATTGTTTTAAGGCCCCAAAAAACTTACTTGATGAGGCTTTTGAAAGGACTTATGGTTGTTTATGTTTTCTGAGTTAGATGTACAGAAGAAATACTAATAGGATGCTCTCAAGAGGTCAAGACAACAAAAAAGACTTTACTGGCAAATCAAAGAACTTTGGCAAAAGGTTTAGAGCAGCATTCAATCAACATAAAAAACTTCTCAACATATTAGCATAGTCCATTCTATCTAGCAAACTCTAAGCCTTTTCGATTTCAGCTACTCAATAATTCCCAGAAGAGGGAATAGAAGAGGAAGAAAGAGAAAAAGGAAAATATATAGAAAAGGATATATACCAACTCCTGGGTTCCAGTGATGTTCAACTGATAGAAATCCCAAGAGGAGGCGAGGTGAAGATGTGTGCTTGCTGCATGTTGGGCCTTAAATACCCCTTGGCATTCCTGGGACCTTTCCTCAGTTGGAACTTCTGGTAATTTGGGCACTCAGGAGCTGGCTTAGGTATGGAGCACTGTCTTCTGTGTGCCAGTAATTGGCAGCCTCTGCCAGGCTGGGATATAGGCTCTAGGGGGTTGGAGGATGTGGGAGAGTTTACTGCCTTGCCAGGGCAAGGCCCAACCTGCCCCTTCCCCCACGGATTTGCACCCCAAAATCCTTTCCTATTTCAGTCTCACTCAAGTGTGGCTGATGATATCCTCATTATATGATATCCTCATACATCATATATAAAATTAGTGTTTCCTTATAGCATTTTTTAATTTCATTCTAAAGGCCATAACCAAGTTTCACTAAATATCACCATCTTGTACAGTAAGAAAATTGAGATTTTTCCATCTCTAAAAGCATGCACTGAAAAATTAAACACTTTTTTATTACCTGAAGAAAAGACATCATTGACTGTTTCATCCATGAAGATTGATGTCATATCTTTCATTGCATAAAAATAAAATTTTCATATCTCATCAATCATTCACATTTCAGAAGGAAATGTACTATAGCAGCCAACCTCCACAGGTGAGGTTACACCACTCAGCATGTCCGACACAAGAGTTAAAAATCTGTGTAGCAGACAGTTTTTACAAATATCCTGATTCACCAAGACAAAGGAATCCTGTTCACAGTAGTAGCTCTCTGCTACTTCCTAGATATCTTTCTTCAGCGGAGTGGGACACTCAGATTCAATAATCTGAGTTGTCCTTATATTGCAAGCAATCCTCTCGGGATGGAAATAAAAAATTCTACAACCTTTGAATCTTTAGATTTCAACTGTGTGCAACACTCTGCTTGTAGTCAAAAATTCTCTGCTCAAGGGTGGAAGTGGAGGTTAAGACCAAATCATAAATGGGATAAAAATCTGCTGTGTTCTATGATTATGAAAGGCTCTACTTCTTAACTGTTAGTAGTTGTTGCAATACTATTGGTTACTTGATATTTTCCTTTTGATAACACCATTAACATATTTCTCTGATCAATGTGACCATACGTCTGCATTTCAGTTTACCTGAATTACACAAGATACTTTGTTGTACTTTCTGATTACATAGTTCATGTTTTCTCCACAAATGATCCAATCACTTCTCAGATATACTGAATAACAATTGATGATGATGATGATGATGATGATGATGATTATTATTATTATTATTATTAGGAATTTTGATCACTATTTTGAACAGCCTAGCAAGTTTTGTTCCTCTGCAAAGCAACTTCAGTGAATCTCAATAGGTAACTGCTTTAATTCTTATCCTGCTTTATTTTTCCCCCTTTGTATTAATTTTTAAGATTAAAACCAAACCAAAAAGATAAATTAAGGAGCACAATGGAGTGTTTTTGAAATTACTTTTAAAAAAACTGTAAGAATCCTTTCTTTTTAATCAACAGTCTATTCAAGATCTAAAAGATTTGTCCTTCTGTTGCCTTAAGAGAAGATACATGAGATACTATCTATTTATATGGAAGGTATGTATTTATAGAGTCTATCTATTTATATGGAAGGCATGTATTTATAGAGAGCAGATCTAATGTCAAGATCAGCTACAGAAATGGAGATTCATCATCACTAGTTCATGTGCAGCTTTATTCAAGTCAGAGTCCTGAGGTCCACAGTGAACTTAGATTGATAGCAGATGGTATCAGCATTTCTTCTTACTTAGGTTTAGTCAGAACAGCCTTTTGTCATTCCACAAAATGTGCTAGATGTGTTTCCATCCATACACTGTAAGAAGACATGTTTTCAGTGCTCTACAGAGTATACAAAATTTGCTAAGGTAAATTTTTCTGTTATGTATCGTGTGTCATCCGTGGGGTGTTGTAAACAAATGAAAAAAATTCTTTTATGAAGTACATTTATATTAGTAATGTAATATAGTGTTTTGAGTCTGGAAAATTTTTCTGCTTCTCTTTCTGCATTTGCAATGATTTCAGCAGCTCCAATATTAAGAATGAATGAAGGATCCAGCAGCAGAGAATGAGCAAGTGTTTGCCTCTGTGCTCTGCACCTGGCTGATGATTCAGATGCAGCTACAAATAGAGATCATTTCAGCTAAAAGAGTTGCAAATGGAAAATTGGTCACTGGATTTTAAAATTCAATAAATCATAGTTACTGCAGTTATTTAGTGTTTATGTCTATAAAATCCTACAAAAATGCATTGCTGAATACACCTGCATATGCTAGTATGTGGGGGGCTTTCTGGCTCCAAATACCAGCTAAAAATTTCACTAGAATTTTACTCTTGGGAAAGTTGATGACATTTTCCCTTGCTTTTTTTTTCTGAATTTGAGAGACTTGGCAAGTTTGAAATGAATAATTTCTGAAATGTACACCTGAAGAGCAAGGTATGTTAGGTTACTGAGACATTTGTAAAGTATCTTGAGGTGGCTCTAAATGGTTTGAGAAAACCATTTAAATACAACTTTTAAAGAAGGGATTGATAAACAGAAGAGCATTTCTATCTTGAATATTCTTCAAATCTATAGCAAAAAGGTAAATGTGTAGTATAGAACTTCTGACTTTAAAAGAGATTGCCTCCTTATCTGGTTCAGAATTATTGTTGACATCTCAGATTTTACTCATGAAACGATCTGTGAAACTATCCCTTCATAGCTGAACCACTGAAAATATATCTTAATGTACACTAAGGTATTTAATCATCTTTGATTCCCCCTCTTCATGCCCTTCTGCCCCCTCCTGCTTTCAAAGCTTTTTCCTGGTTCGTAGGGATCTATTTGCAACAGTGTGTTTCACTTAAATGAATTGGATATTGTTTTATCTAAAGTTTAAAAAGACTGTGCAGCAGAGCATTAGGTGGAGAAAATAAAGTGAAGTTTAAAGGATGGTGTGTTAAATATGAAGCATGCAACTCTTTTGAACCAGAAAGGTCAAGTCATAAGAAAGAAAACATTTGAAATATCTTGCAGTCTTCTTACAAAAAGCACTTCTTTAAACCACTATAACGTATATGATGGAATTAGTTCTTTTATTTTGGTGAAATCCAAGTGATCAGTTAAATCAAATACAGGCAGCACTTTATTCATAGAACCACAAAATGACAATAATTTATGTAATTCATAAATATTGTAATCTGGCATCACAAATTGGATAAATATTGATTTCTAATATTTTTCTTTTTAAGAAAGAATTTGGAAAAGCACATAAATCAAGCAGGCAAGCTTGATGCGAATTTCAGTGTAACTTCTATCATCATTGAATAATAGAATTTCAGATTTAGTATTCAGTCCCAGAATACAAAACAGTGGAATTACCAAAACCTGTTGATTTAATCTGGGAGAGAAGTTACTTCTAGAGAGTGTGCATTCCTTTTGAGCTAACTGACTGCAGATATGTGAATACTTCTAATACTTTAAAATGTCTTCAATAAAGTGAACATTTTTGTGCTCACAGTCAAACTGCACCACATAAATTTGTTGTATATTAGATTGGTAGGTCCTTTTGGCCTTTACCTTTCATTAATCTGGGCATATTTATCTTATTCCAAATTTTAAGCGGGTCCTATGTCTTTAACTTATTATGACTGCTGAAGCAGAACACAGGTAACAAACTCCTGCAACAACTATTTTCAGGGGAAATTTGCCAGAGGATTGCCTGCTCCTGCTTTGGAAGATAGAAATTTATGTAGAATTAAGAGAAATCTATTAGTTTCATCAACAGCTGCTAGTTTTAAAGAACATTTGTTTTAAAAAAAATTTGGCTATAAAAATGCCATAAAAATTTCCATTAGGAACATGTAAGAAAAAAACATTAGTAGAATAGTAAGAACTGATATCTTTTGGATTGTATCAAAGAGAGATTTTGATATTAGATGAAGAATTTAAAACATATCAGCTACTTTGAAAAGAATTATAAAGATTTCTGCCTACTATATGCATATATTGTGTATTAAATTTTTTTTCTGCATTTGAGTTTGCTACATAAAGAAAAATTATTTTGTTTGGTTTGAAGCACACTATCACTGAGTAGTGAAAGCATTTAAAGATATGATTGATTATGTCTCATAATTGTCTATTAGGTTGGTAAAACAACATTATTATCACAGAATCATAGAATTGTTGAGGTTAAGATCACCAAGTCAAACCATCACCATTAAACCATGTCCTCAAGTGACACATCAACACATTTTTTGAATGCATCCAGGGATGATAACTTCATCACTTACCTGGGAAGATTGCTGAAGTGATTTACAACTTCTATTGTGAATTCCCTGATACTGCATCTAAACCTCACTTGATGCCACTTGAAGCCATTATTTTACCCTGTATAGAGGATGGCTGAAATAAACGTGAATATTATTTATCATTTGCTCTTTAAATTTTGATCTTTTTGTTTCTGTAACTGTACTGAGTCATCTTAATGATCAGAGGAGGGGCCAAGTGCTCCAATTATATCTTCTGACAACCAAAGTTATTTCAAAGGGTTTGTGCTATATTGCACTGATAATACTGTTGTCTTTCTCATGTTATTTACAAATTTTGCTTTCTACAACAAGCAAAATTTACATGATCCTTTTAGACTCAAATATTTTGGACTCCAGTTTAAAAGAACATTTATGAAATCTTATTCAAAAACTGTAGTTTCAGGGAATATTTTATATTTTCTATTTATCCTTGTTATGGTTTTGGCCTGGCAAAGCCAGAGCCCCCATGAGTACACCTTCTCCCCGGTGTCTGCTGTGAGATGTGACCAGGAATAAGCAAAGCAGGCTCCAGCTTAAACATAAAGAAAAGTTTATTAACTAAACTACACACAAACAATTACTAAACTACACACAAAAGAAAAAAAGAAAACACGAGGAAAATGAAAACCTCACAAAAAACACTCTCCCCCTCCTCCCCCCTAAATTCCCAATACAATACATCCTCCAAAATCACCAGTTCTGGGTCCAACACCACCCTCTAGATTGCTCAAACTTTCAGTTCCTCAAGAGGAGAGGGAGTCCTTCCGTGTGTCGTGGTGGCCTCTTCCGTCCTTGTTCCGGTGCTCTCACCACCAAACAGGGATCAGGGCTGCTTCCAGGGTTGTCTTTTTAAGGATGCTTTGTCCACTTCCAGAAAAGCACAGTATCTCACCTTCTCACCTTTGGGACATCTGTCCCCCCCATATTTTATATACCCCTGGGGCCGAGGGGTACCCACACTGAATCTTCTTTGGCACTGGGACATTTCTCCCCCTGGACTCAGTCTCTGTATCACACGGAAACATGGCTCTGTCCATGGCTACACGAAAGAGTCCAGCATAAAATGCCACTCCATCTTCTCCCTTCTTTCAACATCTCTCACTCTCTCTGTCTCTCTGGTCCAGACCTCCATCACTCGTTCATTTCCTTCGTCCTCTCCACTCTTATCACTCGTCTAGGAAGGGTTAATGTTCTGTAAGGTTTTCATTGTCCAAAAAGGGTTACAAACTCCTCCAGGCGGCTGGACTCCTGGCTGCACCCCCCCCATCTCCTCAGCCGGGCTGCCTGCTGCCAGCACATGTTTACTGAGTTTCAAGATAACGACACAGGCTGCGCTCTCTCTCTCTCTGTCTGTCTCCAAGGGGGGGGGGGGAATGGCTGCCCGATGTCTCTTGGGGCTCCTCCACCCTTCCATCCTCCAGGGCCTCCTCACCCCCATCTCTGTCCAGGCCCAGGCCTACCGCATGGCTGCCCGTCTCAGCCCAGCAGCAGCGGCTGGACGGGGGAAGGGAGATCCGACCTCGGTCCCTCCAAGTCCCAAGAGAGCCTCCCAGCGCCGAAGCTCGGCTTTTAACCCCTGTGTGTTCTCGGAGGTGTGTCCAAAATCCCACTGGCTACACCAGGTGCCAATATCAAAATCCAAGCACCCATTGGTTTGACCACAACATCCCAGAATTCCCACTTCTTCCTGGTCAAACCACCACAATCCTCTAACCAAAGGCAGCCCAAGAGGATGTGGAGGTTGTCTTTCTAAAATAAACATACTTGATTTCTGAGTGCAGTTTTTTTTCTTCTACCTGAATTTGTTAATCTCTTGTGGTCAACACAATGGAAGCAAATATTAAGACAGATTTTCATGTCTTTACATGAAATATGGCACATACAGCTTAAATAGAAAATTAACTGCTGTGTATTTTACACTAGATTATTTTCTTTCTCCAATCCATTCCTATCCTGTTAGTAGGAAGAGCAAAATATTTGTCAACAATATTTAAAAGTCATGGAAAAAGTCAGAGCACTGCCAATAAGAAGCTATATTTCCTTGTATTTTCAAATTGGGCATTCATAAGTGTTGTTTTTTTAAATTGATCTCCTTTTATTTAACATCTCTATTTATAGTTGCTGTGAAGACTTGTCTATTTCCTCTTTCTTCTTTCGTCATTGTGTATATTTTTTTTTTTTTGACTGGCAAGGTTTCAATTGTTGTTGTTCCCTGACTTTTATTCTCACCTTCTATTTTAGGATGAAAGAAAAAATGATTAAAGAAAAATTTTCCTGTGTGAAATGTACACAGAAAATGCACAGCCTTATTATGAGTTGTTCATCATATTCACAGATTTGGAGAGTCTACAAGCAACAGAAACAAAAGAAATTAATTTTCGACAAATGAAAATATAAAGAAGATTTATAAAAGCTTTGGTCTCCTTTTATACTTTGTTGTTACCCAGAATTTTAATTCTTCTTGTCTGTGAAAGACTTTAAAACAGAGTAGACCTTAGTTTTTAAAATAGGCTTTAAAATAGTTTTTGCAAATAACTGCTTCAGACCTTGCATTCTTTAGTCTAATTCTTTAGAAATATTCCATCTACTTCTTTTTTTTTTTTTTTTTTTTTTTTTTTTTTTTTTTTTTTTTAATAAGTGATGCAAAGCACTTTTCTGTTGTATTCACTTTCTGGGCTCCATTTTTGGCTGCAGCTTTGAGGAGGTGTTGAATCACCTAAGTATCAGGTTGGGGAGTAAACATTACTACCAGTATTCAAGAATGATTAATCCACAATTTTTTCCACTGCAGAGAATGCCCAGCCCAAAGCAGCACAGCATATTCTAGAGCTGAACATAACATTTCCTCTCTTTAGAGAGGCTGAGGGTTTAAAAGTGTGGAAGGATGCCATTCAGTGTGAGCTGACCTAAGTGCCAGAGAAGAGCCCTGAGTACATTTAATTTATTAATGCAGACATGTCATATGACTCTCACCTTCTAGCTAGGAGAGATTTCTCATTATGCTAGTCAGACTCTCTTCTGTATTCAGAAATATTACATTCTTGAATGTAAAGTAGCCTGAATTAATACAAGGATTCTCTTGGAAATAAGAGGCATTTGGACAATGCACTTAGTAACATGCTTTAACATTTGGTCAGCCTTAAATTGTTCAGACAGTTGGACTAGAAGATTTTTGTATATGTCTTTCACCTGGAAATAGTCTATTCTATTCTATTCTATTCTATTCTATTCTATTCTATTCTATTCTATTCTATTCTATTCTATTCTATTCTATCCCCATACACCTGCTTGGTGCTTTTTGTCACTTGCTCACCACTATGTAATTATTTGCCAGACCATCTCCTATGAGTCTTGTATTTTAAAAGAAAAGACACTTGTGATGTTTAACATGTCAAATTCGGTGTTGGATTTAGACACCCAATTTCTTAGGAATTTCCAGACTATCAGGATTTTTTAAACTTTCAGTCAGTTCTTTGAAATTAATGATTCAAAGTTTTATGGAAGAGTTGGTTCATAGATTTCATTGAAGAGTATTTATGACTTATATGAATAGCTATGTTGTTCTTGATTTTTCACTCTGTATGATCTCCATTATTCTAAGTAAAATTAAATATGAGCTACTATGTTAATGGAAACATTTCCTTGTAGGGATCTACATGTTAGGTGTAAGATATCATGATAATATATACATAACTATAGATATTCCCTGAATGTACCCGTGAATTTGAACACTTAAAAGCCTTGCAGAAATCCAATATTATGTTCAATTTTCTTGTCTGAGTTCTTTACTATTTCAATTTTTCTAAATTTTATTTTTTAACAATTTTCTTTCTGAGCATAGAATAGCACTCACTTTAGTTCTCTTGACATATATAGGCTTTTATAAGTCTCCTAAATGTCAGATGTTCATGCTCTTGTAAAGGATAAAATGCAGGAAAATTGCATATGAATGCCACAGCAGCATTTCAGTTATACTTTGAAGAGTATTTAATATAAAATTAGATTAATATTAGTACACAAGAAGAGAAGAAAACATACCCAGAGGCTTTAACATAAAACAAAATTTATATTTTTACAGTAACTCCAGTTTATTAGTTTTCATCCTTTATATTTAAATAATCAAAGTATGGTATTCTCTGTCGATGTAAAGTCAAGTATTTTTTTCTGCAGATAGGGTTGTTGTGTAGAACCTATTTGACAGATAAAAGAGAAAAAATGTCTTTACTCCTAGAAAAGATTCACTTCACATGTTCCTGTTTATTTCCAGGGGGACATCATAAAAGAAATAGAGTTAGATTAGGGCAAAAAAGCAAATTCCTTGAATTGACCTGCTTTCAAGGAATGGGTGGTTATACAGTTGGAGTTCTAGATATTCTAGTCCCTCTATATCATAATTTTAACAGTGTGATATTGCTGGTTGCTTTAATTTTTTAATATAATTTAAGGAGCACATGCATGTCAGACAATATTTGGCTGGAAAATTATGCCTGAAAGTTGGTGGGGTTTTTTTAATTCTAGAAAAAAATAATTTCTGATCACCTAGAAGGTGACAGCAGGTAGTTGACTTCACTGTTTTCAGAAAGACGTCTTAAGTAGAACATGAAGTGGTTCAGGATCCATGAAATTGGAACAAGCTGTTACATCTGAATTTGTCAGTTGACTTCACCATCATAGTTTGCTAAATGTTAACTCAAATATGGATGCACAGGACAGCTCTGTGTGTTACAAGCATAGTCTTTAAACTGTGACAGACCTTCAGTTTTAAGGTCTGGTCTGTCACATCCACCACACTGGTCCATGAGTCTGAGAGAACCAAGCCAAAATGAAACAATTGACTTTTCACACTGATTTAAGTGAATTTTTTTCCAGATAGTTCCCCAAAGTAAGGAAGGAATCTTTAAGGTTATACTATTGTCGTGGGTTGACAGCCTTTATCCCAATATCGTGTGTTGTGTCTGGCAGCTGTGCCTTTTCTCTCTTCCCCCCCCCCCGGCCGTCTTGCCGCGGCGGGGCGGGGAAGAGAGGAGGGAGGGTTTGACCAGGCCTCTTTGGCTTTTTGCTTTTGCTGCTTGGCTTGGCTAGCCGCTTCGCTTGCTTGCTTTCTGCTTTTTGCGCTGTTTTTTTTCTTTTCTCTTGTTCCCTCTCTCTTACCCTCCCCTGAAGATACTGGACCGGCTCCGGATCTGACCTGAGAGCTCCAGGACACCCGAAGCTTGCAAAGAAGCGCGGCGCCCTCTCAACACAGTCTGTTTTTGTTTTCTTTTCTTTTCTTGTGTTGGGGAGTGTTCTTTTGTTACTTGTAAATAAATAGGTTTTGTTTTCCACTTTGCTCCTCCGAGAAATTCCTTCCCGAACCCGGTGTTGGGGGAGGGGTGGTTGGAGGTTTGTTTTGTTTTGGGGGGCTCCCTTTTGGAGATTTCCCCTAATTTGTCCTAAACCATAACAACTATAAATCTAAATAGGTGACAATGGATTTGGGTTTACTTGTCCATCCTTTTTTTTATCCTTTACATATTGAAAACTTTCTTACTATGGTTTTAATGGTGGATAGCCATAAACTGATGAATATTTTCAGTTCTCTAAAATTTTTCAGAAGAAATAAGAAAAGAGGAAAAGTAACGTTATTAGCAAAAATGGAAAAGTGTTTCATAGATGCAAATTTTTCTACCTTGTAATACTTATCTCTGCCAAGCATTAAAAGAGAGATACAGGTAATAGTATTTCTTAGTCCAGTGTTCTTTAGAATGAAATAACTGAAAAAAGTCTAAATATAGAGGTCAATTAACTCTAAGTGTAACATTAATATATTGCCTGACCTTATCTCAGCTAGTTGTATGATTCGCTTTGGTCAAAGATGACAGTTCTCAGAAAGCACTTAGGAGCAGCATAGGGCCATTATAAATTGATTTTTACTGAAATTGAATGAAAATTCATGCCACTGGAATCAAAGCATGTAACTGAAGGATTGATTAATAGAATAATATAATATCCTTAGTAGGAAGGGACCCACAAGTATCATTGAAGTCCAACTGGGATTTCCCCAGTATTATAGATAACATTAAAAACTGTCATTCTGTTTTCTAAATTCTGACTTCTGCAGCAGCACACAGCACTGTGTATTAAATTTATATTTTTAAAGGGGTGAAGTGCATAGACTCTGGTGTAACTAGGAATATATCCATTTATGATATCAAGTCAAACCTTTTATGAATACTAAGGTCTTTGTTTTGCAATGGTTGTCTGTCAAAGTAGGTGAGAAAGTCTGAGTTAAACCTTTTATTGCACATAACTATCCATAAGTAGCCATTTAGTATGTCTTTGAATTTCCCACTGCTAGTAACAATAATGTGCGTTGACAGTTGCAAATTTTCATCTTATCTTTAAAGTAGGACAAAGTAGTTATTGATTTTTCTCAAGACATATTGTACTTTTAAAGCTTGCTTTCTAATTGATCAGCAGTTTATGACATCAAAGTAAAAGCTTGATGTCAAACTTCTGAACAGTAATCTGACATGAACTACTAAGACTACTGCATAAGCGCTGCAGTTTGTCTACGCCAGTTCTCATATGTTGTGTTTTTTCAAATCCATTAACATTGCATGAGATAGCTTTAACCACAATTGGCATCTCTTCAGAATTCTTGAAAGAATCAAAGTTAGAGTGTATTTATCTATCTTGCTAATATAATTTTTCAAATACTGACTGTTTATAGGTACAGTAGAGATTTTTTTCTTTGATAAAATAAATAAAATATAGAAAAATATTTTGTTAATTTCTCTCACCTAATATGTCATTATTTTAAATTATATTCTCACTTTTGCATTTGAGAAGTCAAAGTTTAAAAATTTTTTCAAATTTCTTGCTTTCTTAGGGCATATATTCACCACTGTCTACTAGAGGTAGATTGCTGGCTAGATAAAATCTGTCTTCCAGACCCCAAAGCTTCCTAAAGAACAAACTCAAGCCAACTGACACAACAGGGATCAAAACGGAATGGCTTAGTCTAAACAAACTTATTTCAAAGCATATGTTCTTGCTTTCTTGAAGCTCTTTAAAGAATTTACCTTGCTGTCTGCTCAGGATTAATTTACGACCCCATCCGAATTTTTACTTCACTTAGATTTGCTGACATGAAAGTTTTGAAATATTGTACAGACCTGTTCAACTAAAAAAATATATATCAACACAGAGCATTTGATTAGTTCTTGATAAACTAGATAACTATAATTAAGTTTCTTGTTGCTTTTGTTTTCTGAAATACAGGAAAAAACAAAACCCAACAAAGAAAATAAACCCTGACAATTTCGCCAAAGCCATTCTCTATCTTGTATGTTGTCTTTCATCTTGGGAACTTAACCAAGTATTCACATTTGTCTTGTACATCATCATATTAAAAAGAAAATAGTCAAATTGCCTTTTAAGTATATTGTATCTATCGTTAGCTGTGAAGAAAGAAAAAGTTTTGTACATTTTAATTAATGTATATTTTTAAAAGGATTTGTAACTAAATTGCAAAAGATTCCATTTCACTTAGCAGTTTCAGCCACTGAACCATTGCCCATCAAAGCAGCATGTTTTTGATCCTTAATATACTATATCCTCAGTCTACTGAATTCCTTTTTTTTCCCTTTCTTTACCCACTCTCCCCTAGAAGTAACAGGGAATTGTAGAGAAAAAAAATGAAGAAGAAATACAAAAAACATTAGAAGAAAAAAAGAGTAGTATACTGACGATTCCTATAAATAAATTTGAGGAACAAATTATGTAGTCAACAATAAAAGATGAAAGAAAAATAAAACCATCAAATTGAAGTAAATGTTTAAAAGTCCTTGATTCTGGCAGGCACTGCTGCACTAGTCAGTCTTGAGAAAGAATTCAGTTAGACACATTCTGTGAATGTGCTTGTATGAATTCATGTAGTGGTGAAGGGGGTCCTACAGGTGTCAGCATAGCAGAAAGATTAAAGAGCAGTGAGCTATAGGCAAAATAAAAATAAAGTCAAGACTGAATTAAATGGAAATGGTGTAGCTGAAAGCTGTGTTACCAGCTTTAAACTTCAAAAATAGGTTGAAATCATACAAATCTGAGTTTAACTCTTTACGAAAGGATTTGAGTATTTTTGTATACATCTGTTTTCCTTTCTCTTTTATATTTCCATCTTCAAGAACCTATACAGATTTGAAGCAAGTAATACCCATGGCCAAAGATAAACAGTGAGGCTCTATGAAGAAGATTGCTTTTAGTTCTGTGTGTGTGTGAGACTTTCACTCTTGCAAAAGAATAAATTTTAAAAAATCTTATATTAAGCAGGTTTGTTTATTAACAAACAAACTATAAACCCCAATACTAGATAGCTTAAAAATTGAGCAATTTCAGAATTAGTAATTGTCTCTGATTATTGTTTCAGCAGAGTTTTGCTCAGTACAGCTACTGTGGTTTACTGGAGTAGTTGAGATTATAATAAAGTGATTTCTTGCATCAGGGTTTTTTTTTTCCCCTAGATTGAATTTAGAACAAGCTAATGTAGATTTTATTGGACTACCAATTACATTTTCTTTCCAAATGAAATTACAAAGGAAATTATTTGATTTACTAGCTTAAAAGATGAGATGTCATGTACAATTTGTGTATTCCAAGACAACAGCTTTATGGGTACACATAATTGGAATTATAAATGTTCAAATATTGACGTTTAGAGATTATACAATGGGAGGACATCAATGACATACGTTTCTTTCAGTAAACTCCATGAAAAATAGCTGAAGAAATATTCAATCATAAGCACATTAGAAAATAAAGCAACATAGTCACCATTAGGAAGAGGGTGAAAGAAATTTAAATATTGTTCTTGATCTTTTGCTTTAGTTCTGAAGGAGTGAATTTCCAAAGAAGCAAGGCATGACTTCTAATGAGAATTTTAAGTACCAGCAGCTGTGAATGTTTTTTGATGCCAAGGAGTCCACTAAACATTCACCTTTGTCATTCAATAGCATTGGCTTTGCTTCACACATTCCTTTTATTTCTGTTTGTCTCACTTCCAGAACCTTTTTCATTCCTCAGAAGTCCTTCCAAACATCATTGTCTACCTCCACAGAGGCTCATCCACTGACTTTGGCTTGTGGGAATTTTTGCACTTTCTCTGGACTGGGAATTTTGTGTGTTTAAATGACAGAATTTAAACATTGCCTTCTGTAGAAATTTTCTTATAAAAGGCATGAAATGGTGGGCAAGAGTCTACCATTGAAAGTAGAGTTTGAGGAGAATAAAAGCATTGATTCAGCAGCCATTCACAGTTTTTGAAAAATTGATGGCTGGTATAATAATGTGCTGATATATCACCTATGAGAGGAAGGTTTCATAGTGGAAAGATTCAACTGTGCTTTCACCCACAATTAATAAAATGCATTTTTTCTTCTACACCATTTTTGTCCAAGTAAGGAATTCACCCTCCCATAGGCAGTGCTAGTCCCTTCGTACAGGCCTATGAATTAAGTCTGACTTCACGAAGGTTGACAAAACTGGAAACTGTCATGAAGTCATAGCTGTCACCTGGAGAAATTCCTCTGAAGTCATTTTTATGCCAAACTTTGCCTGAAATAGTATGTCAAATTAGCCAGGGATAAGGGCACAAATCTTGCTGATTACACATTTTCTGATTTAATGCTTGCTAGGCCCAGCTGTGCTGAGGCAGAGGTATGATATAACTAGGTGGCATGGAAAGTTAGCTGCTGCTATATGGTGAGCACAGAAAAAAATAAGAGAATAGTTTAGTTAAAGAGAGAAGCAGATTTCATGTTACCGACGTTTATATGCCTAACTATATATATGTCCAACAGGCTGTCCTGGTTTCAGCTGGGATAGGGTAAGTTTTCTTCCTAGCAGTTAGTATAGTGTTATGATATAAATTTAGAACAAGAATAATGTTGATAACACGCTGAAGATTCAGTTGTTGCTGAGAAGGTCTTATCCTCAATCAGGGACTTTTTAGCTTTCCATGTTCTGCCAGTGCAAAACAGCTGCAAGGGAGCATGACCAGGACATCTGAACTGAACTAGCCAAGGGGATATTCCATACCATGGAACATCAGGCTCAGTATGTAAGCTGGGGGAACTGTATGGGGACAGACCATCACTGTTCAAGGACTGGCCAGGTATCGTTCTGTGGGTGATGAGAAATTAACATTGTGCATCACTTGTATGTCTTGGGGTTTATTCCCCCCTGTCTTTCTTTCTCTCTTATTTTCATTAAAAATTTTATTAATATTGTTATTATTCAATTATTAAACTCTTCTTATCTCAACCACAAAGTGTACCATTTCAGTCTGATTCTCTTCTCCACCAGCTACTAAAAAGAAAGTAATTTGAGTTGAAACCAAGACATAGACTTAATAGATGCATGCCACTACTGACACCCTCAACCATAAAGAGATAGAGATGCCATATTTGCAGCCCATGCTTTGGACAAAAATTCAGTATTTGTTGCTTACCAATTTTTCTATTTAAAGTATTTTGCCAAGTAACACTGTCCACAGAATATGAACTTACAAGGTTTGGTGTGTACATGGGGAATCAACACTGGGTTTAAAAGAAGGCAAAATCAAAACAGAGGTGTCCAAAAGAAAGTGTCCAGAAACTCAAGGTGAGCCTTCCTAATTAATATACAACATTTATTCCCAAACTCTGCTCAAGGACTGAGAAGTGAAGGTGATGAGGCAACATTATATAAGAAAACAGCCCTGTAAATATGACTTAGATACACATTGCTCATGAACTGACTTTAGCCCACATTTTGTGTGGAAAGCTCTTCAATAAAAAAACTATGCTTAAAAATATTAGGACCTCTTATGGTTTTTGTGATTTTTACTTTTTCTGTAGGCCAGGCCCAGAGGTGAATCAGTGAAATGTAGTTGAAGGCCAGTGATTAGTGGTACATCCAAGGGATCAGTACTGAGTCCACATGTGTTTAACAACTCCATTAATGATCTGGATGTTGGATTAGATTGAACTCCCAGCAACTGTGCAAAGGATCCAAACCCAGGAGAACCATCTGATACACCAGAGGGCTGTGCCACCATCTAGAGGGACCTTGACAGGCTGGAGTAAAGGGGATAACGGGGACCTCATGGAGTTCAAGAACAGCATAGCCCAGCGCCTTGCAGCTGGTTCTGGATGGCCCTGGATGGTTTGAGAAGGGAGGCTGGACCTCCAAATGTCCTGTCCAACTGCAAACTTTCTGCCCTGTCATTACTTCTACCTCTATTTAAATTCTTTTTAGTTTATTACTTGCTTTTGGTGTTTAATGCCTGATTGAGATGTCTTGAATCCGTGGTCTTTAAAGAAAAATAAATTAATTCTGGGCTTTCCCTGGGTCCCAGCTTCTTTTTCTCTTCCCTCCAGAAGATGAAAAATCTCCAAATGAAAAGAGAGAACATTAAGTGCTATACCTTTGCTGCTCACAGGAGATGTTACACTTCTTCTACAAGAATCTCTATCAGGTGTATCATCTCACTGACCAAAGATGAAAAAAGAGCTAAATACTTGTGATAAAAATAAATTATAAAAAAAATAAAAATTAAACACCAAAAAAATAAAGGAAAAAGAGAGTAATTTCCCCCTCACAAAATCCAAAATATCAAACAAACAATATTTTGCATGGAATTACCAAGAAAATGTGAATAGATTGAATTTCTAGGACTAAGAAATGAACTGTGTTACTTAACATATGTGGACTCTTTCAAGAGACTAATTGACGGGAAGAAATGCTCATTTTTTTTCCCAGTTATTATTTTCTATGCCTAAAGTGACAATAAACTGAATAAGAAGATAAAAGATTGAGAGAAATTACTGCCATAAATAAGTTTACAGTACAAGAAAAAGAAATGATAATCTTCTCCACCTTTTTTTTTCTATTTTAAAGCAATGGCAAAGTGTGAGGAATTTATCCTTCTAGTGTTTCATGTATCTATTCACTACTTTTAGGATGATATTCATGATGGTCCTGGAAGTAAGTCTTGCTCAGAAAAGCAGAATTTAACTCCATGTTGGTGCCATAAAACATTAAAATAAGATAAATGCTGTGAATTTACAGCACAAATGTAAAAATTTCACCTATCTTGCTAAAACTAGCTACAAACATAATAAATATTGAAGACTTATACACATTAGTGAGTGCATCTGAAAAAAAGAAAAAAACAATCAATAAAAATCACCAAGCTAAATTGTTTGTTTGCCACAGAATTAATAAAAAACCCAATAATTATTCTAAGCATCAATCAAAACCTCATTGATGAGCTTTAAAACACAAAGAACAGTGACTTCTGATTCCATATCACAAAGGATCCATTTTTTAAAATCTCAAAGCATTTTAAGAAGGCTTTTAGTCTAGCAGTCAGTTACCAAAACAACAATATGCTAGAATACTAAGCCCTTAGAATCTTCTTCGTGGAATGGGAAGGTTGTATAATGATTTTTCAAAGGTGAGAAGAGTAAATGTAGTTATAAGCCTATAGAAAAGTACATGCATTTTTCATGAGTTTTAGTTTTTACTGTATTTTCAGCATCAGACTGAAGAAAGCTGGGGTGTAGGGATGGAAAATTCATATTCACATTAGCAAGCACCATGAGAGATATTTGATTCTCATGAGAACATGCATTGTGGACCTACTTTTATGCAAAGAAAAGAGAAAAGGAAAGAAAAAGTCATTCCACTGCACAAAATAATGCATGGTTTTCCCATGATATATCCTTTTTCAGAGAGTGATATATCCATGCAAGATTGAATTAATTCTGCATTTTAGGTTTGAGGAAAGTTATTTTTTTGTATGTTTGCACAGACATTGAAATTATTTGTTCTCACATTTTATATTTCTCAGCCCTAGGGCAACTCAGTTACCTTTCCTAGACCATTCTAAGGTTTACTGCCATGTGCCTTTTAAAGAAAAGCTGCCAAAGGCTATTCCTTTAGTCCAGAGTTTTTCCAACTGGAAAACAATGGTGGATTTTTTTTTTTCTCCTTTCCCATTCTTGCCTTCTTGCCTTATTTATTCATCTTATTGGGAAGGTGATGAAGTGGGGTGGGTTAAGGAAAAGGGCTTCACAGGAATGGAACACTTTTATTTGTGGTTACCTCTTTGATTTTGGAAGACATTATGAAACTCAGTAGTTTGAAGAATTGCTATATGAGATGGTTCAAACCTGTTCTGGGGTCACTGGTTAAACCACCAGGGCTGCAGTAAGAGTCACAGCCTGAAGAGAGACAATGGTGGTGGAAAAAGGGTCTTTGGAGTTAGCAATTGTTGGGAACAGCCAGAAAGGTGACTTAGTTAGAAGGGGGAAACTACTTTTTGAACATTTGTGAACATTTGAGCAGAAGTTGTCTGCTCAAACTCTCACAGAGAAAACACCTGCCAGACTGAGAGCTACCTGTCTAGGCCTATGAACCAGAAGCATTCTTGAGAAGTGCAGCTGGCATCTTTGAAATAAAGATGGGAACTTGGAGACCACAGACATCCTGAGACATCATCAATTACTGCAAATACAACTGTAATGGAAACTTAGCAGAAAAAAAGCCAAGAAATAGTCTGGAAAGAGGTGGAAATACCCTAAAATAATGAGAATTGGAAACTGTCATGGGCTGTTCTAATTGCTAGAACAGGAAAACAGTCTGGAAAAGCAAACATTGGTCTGAAAAGAAAAACCAACTTAATCTATGTGCTGCTTCGGGTAAACTTAACAGCCAACAACCTGCTGGCTGCTTGAAGTGTTGGTGTCCTATGCACTTTTATATGTCTATGATAAAAAAATACTTAATTTTATCCCAAAACGCTTGTAAAAATTCCCTTGTTCTTTCACTGACAGTTGAACTCCCTTCACAAACTTTCTGTGATATCTTGGATCATTGATGGGAACACATGGCTGACTCCAAAGTCTTTTTTGTGGTATGGTGTGGGTCATATCTGAAGTGAGGCTGTGTTACTCTACTGGTGCTCCCCCATACTCATAGTTCTGGGATTAGTTCAGTTTGTTCTCCCATTTCTGGGATGGTTGTGTCCTGCCCTCTGGGAATGAATTATCCTGCTCCTGTAAATGGTTTTGTCTTTTCTGAAATATGCCAAATTTTCTTGATTTTGTATATGTCTCATAAGTATACCCACAGTTGTATTGTCTATAAGCTTGCTTCACTATAGACAAGTTTGTGGTAACCCATTACAGTAGTTGGATGTTGCTTTTACATTGATTGTTGGTATAAAATTGATTTCCTAGAGTAACTTATAATAGTTTGATAAATATATATTCACTTCATTAACCATAGTTAAAATTACAAGTGGTAATTTCTGTGAAAATATATTTGTGGTTGGTGAATTGTATGGCATTTTTTGTAATCTGAAATAAAGCAGAGAAATTTAGGGGATGAAAGCCCCTTTACTCTTATGTAATACAGAATACAGTGAATGCAGAGTCACAATCTTGGAACATTCACAGGCTGGTAACCCTCTAGGTTATGACAATGATATGATACAAAGAACAGAGCACTTAGCTCTCTGAAAATCACTATTTTGACCTGTATCAGTTTTGCTCCTTATTGTCTTCATGTTTTTATTCATGGTTTTTAAAACTACAATAATTTTTTTCTCTCCATTAAAATCTGAGAGGGTATATTCTTAGACCTGATGACTAAGGCTTATGTGGTTCTCAACCCTCAGCTCTGCCCATCCCTTATGCTGGTACAAAAATTATGCACAAGAGTAGATTTTATAACATTTTGAGTGAACCTCTTTTGCAAAGCTTTTTATTCCCCATATTAACTCACCATATAGGAAGGTGAGGATAAAAGAAAAGGAAGCAAAAAATTACTTAAAACACACCTTTTGGTAAAACCTACCCAGCCTCCATGTATCTTAAAATAACACATGTAACTCATGTTATATAAGTTAAAGATACAAAATAAAATAAGCCAAAAATCATGTAAACCTAAATCATCATACAGAATAATAGGACAGCAGTGCCCTGTAAGCTCTTAACCATAACCTAAATGTGTTCCACAGACATTTGACATAGCCCAGTACACTCTGGCATCAAGGAAACTCACATCAAGTGGAGTAAAGTAGTGAGAGCTGTTTTGGTAGAGTTCAGAGAATATTTTGCTGTCATGTGCTGCAAAAAACAGCTGTAAAGTTCATAAGGTCTGTGTTTCCACTGTATTCCTGATGAAAAGAATATCTCTACAAAGCACACATACACAGAAACAACAGGCATTAAACGTCAATTTTAAACAAAACTCCTGAGGTTTCAAACTGAAAGCTTGTGAGGCATACATATATTCAGAATAATAGGTTATGAAAAGTCGGTGTACCACAATACTGCTAAGTAAACAACAAATCTCACCTAAATTTGTACACAGACAGTTATCAGATAAGTTTAAAATGTTTACTGGCTTTGGTAATTAAAGTAAAACCTTTCATTGAACACATAAATTAAGATTCATTCTCATCATATTGAACATCAACAGAGATGCAATGAAAACCTAAGCAGCAGTTCTTAATAATAGATCTGGTAAACAAAGAAAAGAAAGTAGTTTTAGAATTGTAGCCACTTGTTTGTTTACTCTTTTAAGTCCTCAAACAACTGAACTGCAAATGTTTATGTTCTTTCATTACACACTTGAAGGAAAAATCACAATCAATTTACTAAAATTAACAGTTGCCTACGCAAGCATTGCATTTCAAAGTATTCTTCTTCAGAATTAGCAATAAATTTTCCATTATTAATTGCCCTGCAATTCATTTTTCAAGGCCTTTGAGCAAGGTGTTTTGTTACCGTGGTTATTCTGGCATTAATATTCGGTATAATGCAACAGTTCTAATGTTTATATTATTTATTTCAGCATGTTATGTACTGATTTAATCCACAGCCAATTTAAAAGGAAAACTAAAGTCAGTGTTACAAGTGCTGTCCTTAAGTAATATTTAATTCTGAACAAGTAGAGATGATACCACTTCCACAGATTTCATGAATATGAGGTTGAATTATAATTAAGTCTCTGAATGAAATGAATAGTTGTTTTCCTCTGTACTTTCATAATATAATGTAGAACTTGCAAAAATATGGCTGTAATAAAGTTAAGTGTGAGTTTTTATCCGAAAAAGTAGAAAGTCTAGCAAGACAAAGTAAATACAGACATAGCTAATCTTTTTGCTACAAAACGAAATCATATACATAATCATAAAATATAATAATGTGTACTGCAGTGCCTGAGGTGACCCTGGTACACTGGTCGCACTAATGTTAAAAAAATGCTCTTTGCAGCTCTGAAATCTTTTAGCTGTGCTGCTGTAGCAGTGCTTTACTGAGCCTCTCTGATCTTGTTTTCCTTCTGTTTCCATACTGTTGTTCTCATGCTGTTGGTCTCATGGGCTTGCATCTGCACCTGCGTTGGTATGGTGGGTTATTGTGGGACGTGGCTATGGCTGGTATGGCAATAACTCCTCTTTACATGCCTATTCTTTCCAATTGTTTGACAGATTTTAGACATTTAAAGGGGTTTTTTCCAGTTTTCTCCAATATAGAAAAAACCAAAATGCATACAGTAAAATAGACGATGGTCTCTTAAATACTTGACTGTCATTATCCAAAAGTACTTGTGCACAGAAGCTTTAACAGATAATCAGTATTCAATGATTGCACATGATTGGTATATGTCTGTGCTAACATCATCACAAACAGGAACAAATTACAGCATGGCAAAATCATATAGTTCTAGGGGTTAAAGCCAAGGCAAAGAAATCGTCATCACAGCTTTCATGTTCCTCCTCATCATTTCTTTCACTGAAGAGAACCTCCTTTAAAGGATGCTCATCTGCGACCCTGCCACTGTTCTTCCAAGCCAGCCACTGGTGAGCCTTCATATTCCCTTGCCCTTGCTTTTGCCCAGTTTTCCTCCTTTTCCTCTCTCTCTACCCCTTTTTTACTCTTCCCTGGAAGTAACTTTCCCTATTAGAGTTGCTGTATGCTGTCAGTTGTTGCACCCACTAATAATTAACTTGACCATGTGGCTGTGGCTATTAAAATCTTAGACTGTTCTTATGACATTCTGATTTTTAAATCAATGGGCTACTCAAGGAGAGAAAATAGCTTTACCAGACTTCCCTCCAAATGACTTTTATTTTAATTTTTCATTATCATCCTGACTTTGTTAAAGCCTCTTGGTGACAATTTCTTTGAACATTAATAAATTAGTGTTGAATTAAAGATGACAGAATATTTCTCCCATAGGACACACCAGAATTGTAGTTTTCCCTTTGATAGTACTTTAAAGAATCAAACATAATGAAATATTAGTTTCATCTAAAAATTGTTGATAAAGCAAATATTACTATTTGTATATTTTGAGTAAAATCTTTTATGCTTCACTTTTTTTTTGAGTTTATTAATAGGCCTAGTCAAAACCCAGAGTTATTTTCCTAGATTAAAAAGGGCAAAAAAGAAAAAAGTGCTGCTCAGTTTTGGTTGTAAACACAATAACTCAAAGATTATATGAGGATAACCTTCATGCGACCATGTGTAGGAATGTTTGGAGAAAGGCCTTAACCGTGTTTCAGATCTGGAATGTTTGATCAGGTGCTATTTCTTACTGTTCATTTCCCTCTGTCTACGCAGGGCTATGGTATAATGTAGGAAGTCCTGGCCCAGTGTTTCCAACAGCACTATCATGTACCCTCAATGATCAAAATACATAAGAATAAAATCAGTGCTATCCTGTTAAATTTTAAAATTTATGTACTTTGGCCTAATAAATAACTAATAGACACACGTAAATAGGTAGTAAGGCAGAATAATAACAGAATATGAAAGATGAGAAAGTGATAAGGAGTAAAAAAGCATGAATTCAACACAGAGGAGTCATGCTTGACAACCTTTTCTGCTTTCTATGAAAAAATTACTGGCTTGGTAGGTGAGGAGAGAACAGAGGATATTGCCTACCTGGAAATCAGTGAGGCTTTTAACATTATTCCCCTAGAGGAGTTGATGATGTAGAGATGCTAAGGTGAGTTGAAAAATTGGCTACATGGTTTACTTAATTGGTACATTTTTTTGGAAGCTAATGACTGGCAGTGTAGGAGGCAATACTGGGTCCAGCCCTGTTTAACATCAACATTAATGACCTGGATGATGGGACAGAATGCACACCAAACTGTGAGGAGTGGCTGGAATGCCAGAGGGTCATATTACCATTCAGTGTGACTTTGACAGATTGGAGAAAGGGGCTGACAAGGAACCAGCCTCTGGCACTGGTACTGGACTTGCACATTCAGCAAATGCTTAATGTAATGCATTGATGCAAGTGCTTGTTATGCATCCCAGTAAGAAAAGCAATCAGGCTCTGTCAGGTATTGATTAAAATGCCATTTACTGGAAATTACAAGAGAAGGAAAAAGGGGATGACACAGATAATCTTACATTCCTTCAAATGATGATAACCCCAAGTTTTATAGGATTGCATAGTATCCCAGTGGTCAGAGCATGGCATTCTGCACAGATCCTTTCTGTGCTGTTTGACAGCACTGTTATCTTTAGAGGTTTTACCATAATTCCTCATTAGCAAAAACAGCTCTATTCGTAATTTCTATTTTCAAGCAGAGAAGGATTCTATGTAAATATGCTGCTTACCCTCAAGATAAGAAGATACATGAGGTGGCAGAAAGGACAGGGGTCAAGAGGGAGCTGCATATGGATTTCCCATTACAATTAATCAGTGAAGTTCTTCTGGCAGACCACAAGTGTGTACAACACAGCACAGACCTGCACTTATTCAGGTCAGCTGTTCTGGGGATCACTGGCTCCTTGATGCATAGTAGTGTTTGGGTCAGGACCACTGTGCCCCAGCTTAGCTGGTACATTCTCCCATACTCCTGTTAACACACTTGACAAAAAATAGACAAACACTGCCAAAGTCAAGTAATAATTTCACACCACAAATTAGTGACACAGAGTAGCAGGATGACTATTTTCAGCAGGATGTATCAAAAAGATGGATAAAAGGAAGATTAGGGTCAAAGGCTGCGGTAACTCTGAGCACTGAATGCTGCATTTGCAACAGTTCTGTTGCTCTAAAAGAAAATTTATTTGCAGATGACTTGTTTTGACTTCAACCCTGAGAAAATAAGCCACAAGGTTTTGAGGAGCTATTGTCCTTCTGGACTAGACACATAAAGTAGTTTCGTGCTCATTATCTCAGGCATAATCCTAAAATTTTGTCCATCCTGTAATGATATCTAATTAAAGATTATTCATGAGATGGAAAAAGGGGAACATTGCATGACCAAATGCTATCAAATTTGCAGACAGACTTCTTACTTCCTACATTTTAATGTAACAAGGGAGTATGTATTATTAAGAATTTAAATATAGAAGTGTTCAACACTGACACAGCATTGATCTGCACATGGTATGAACTACTACAGAGAGCACCTGTTGTGTAGGTGGCACAATTAAACAAAAGAATGAGTGTAAATTATCCTTCCACATCAAGAAAAGAGTGCTGGGGTTAATAAGATGGAAAAAATGTATGAAATCTATCCAAATTAAAGGCATTCTATAATTAGAATCTCTCCTGCTGCATTATTCATTACAATAGAATTAATAGGGAAGAAATGCAGATTTATCTTGACCAAAAAATCATTTTCACTCATTTCTGTACCATATAAATTATATAACTAATTAATTAGCTAATAATGTGTTACTTATCATAGCAGTCATGATATTACTCCAGTGCCAGGGTTCTGAGGGCATCACCAGTCCTGACTATCCCTGTCCAGCTGGGCTTTGGGGCTGTCTGTACCCTACCTACAGCCTAGGATCCAATTTCTTCTTCCTGGGATTTCCCTCCTCCTGTTCACAGCCAGTGTCTGAACAGGAAACTCCTAGTGACTGGGTACTACCCCAAATTCAGCTGCTTGGACTTGTGCCCCTTCTTTCTGCCTCACATGAAGGATTTAGTGTTCCTACTGCTGCATGTAAAAGAGAATTCTTTAGCACATCTATTTAGCTAAATGAGATCTCTGATTTTTTCATCTATTTTTTTTTTTCTGAATTCCACTCTCATCAGCCATATTATAGCATTACTGTGCAGTTGGCGCAAACACTGTAATGATGCTCTGCAGTGAGTTTAACACTTTTTCTTCTTTCCCATCGTGGCAAATTCAGCATTTTTTTCCCCCATATTTGTTATGGACAGTCATACACACATGTTCTCCACAAGAAGAGAAGGGAAAGGGCATGTGGAGCAGTGGTGGCAAAATTCTGAGTCTAAATTCATGGGGATCTCTGAAGCTGTACTAAGGGAGCAGAAAGAGAACTTCTGCATTCCTCCCTGTCATGGTTTGGCCCAGAAACAGGATTTCTGGGATGCTGTAGATAGGGCCAATGAGTGCTCAGATTTGAATATTGCCATCTGGCCCAACCACTGGGCATTGGATCCACCTCTGAGAACACAGGGTAAAAGCAGGGCTCTCCCCCTGGCAGGCTCTCTCTTTGGATTTCCGGTGGGAAGGAGTTGGGTCTCTCCCCCGGCCCAGTTGCTGGCTGGGTGGGGGGAGGGGAAAAGCCATGCGGCCCGGCCCGGGAGAGGTAGGCCTGGCCCCCCCAAGGGTGGAAGGAAGAAGTAAAGAAATGCCAGGAAGCAATGTGCAGCCTGTTCCCCCCCCTTGGAGACAGACAGAGAGAGAGAGTGCAGCCTGTGTTTGCGGCCCTTACCTTGAAATTTAGTAAACATGTGCCGGCAGCCGCTTGGAGGAGTTTTTAACCCTTCTTGGACAATGAAAACTTCACAGAACATTAACCCTTCCTAGACGAGTGATGAAGGTCTGGACCAGAGAGAGAGAGAGAGTGAGAGATGTTGGAAGAATGGAGAAGATGGAGTGGCATTTTATGCTGGACTCTTTCGTGTAGCCATGGACAGAGCCATGTTTCCGTGTGATACAGAGACTGAGTCCAGGGGGAGAAATGTCCCAGAGCCAAAGAAGATTCAGTGTGGGTACCCCTCAGCCCCAGGGGTATATAAAATATGGGGGGGACAGATGTCCCAAAGGTGAAAGACTGTACTTTTCTGGAACTGGACAAAGCATCCTTAAAAAGACAACCCTGGAAGCAGTCCTGATCCCTGTTCGGTGGTGAGAGCACCAGAACAAGGACGGAAAAGGCCACCATGACACATGGAAGGACTCCCTCTCCTCTTGAGGAACTGGAAGTTGAGCATTCTAAAGGGTGGTGTTGGACCAGAACTGGTGATTTTGGAGGATGTATTGTATTGGGAATTTAGGGGGGAGGAGGAGGAGAGTGTTTTTGTGAGGTTTTCATTTTCCTTGTATTTTTCTTTTTTTTTCTTTTGTGTGTAGTTTAGTAATTGTTTTGGTAGTTTAGTTAATAAACTTTCTTTTTTTTCAAGTGAGAGGCTGCTTTGTTTGTTCCTGGTCAAAATCTCACAGCAGACACCAGAGAAAGTGTATTTTCATGGGGGCATTTGGTCTTGTGCCAGTGTCAAACCTTGACACTCCCCTGAGAGTTCATGAAGTTCAGAGAAACAGCATGAACCAACAAACTGCTTAGTCTGCATTGCCTGCCTAACAGCTAAGAGTCCAGGTTAGATTGCTTACAGAAACTATCATGCTAATTTGCAGGTAGAGATTCTCTAATTTGGATCTTGCAGTTTGGTACCACTGCAGAAATAAACTATGAAGAAGCAGTTCTGACCTTGATTAAGATCTGATGAGATTATCTGATCTGGAAACATCTGGGAATGTAGGAGATTGCTCCTCCTACATCTGCTGGGCCACCTATGTTTATGGTTTTTTTCCTCCTAGTCTGATTGAAGGGCTGGTCTATCCAGCAGCAAGGCTGGGTGTGTATTAGTAGTAGACAGCTTACTCTGTGTGCAGCATACACACATGTATACATGGCTGGCCACACAGAGAGCACAGGTGCACACACAGAGCACTCATGAACACAGGCAGTGCCAGCCTCTCTGGCTGAGCAGGAGAAGGGGCCAGTATGGAGTGTCAGTAATGCACCTCCACCCTGCTAAGCTGGAATAGATGTATGAAAAAATAGTTCATATATGTGTTTGTGCATGTTTGTTTATATGTACATTATAGAGCCCTCCAGCAGCTATGCTTCGGTTTCTGGTATGCCTAGTGGTTGCACTTGCAACCCAGTGGATTGTCTTACCCTGCTACATCTGAAAACACACAAAATCACATGCAGCCACAGCCATCTGTGGCTGGACTCCTCTGATCCCCAACAGCACCCTCCAACCTTGTGATTTTACCTTTAGAGAATTCTTGAAACCAGACCACCTCACCTACGTACCAGCTCACCTGGCTTGCTCTTCACCAGTGTCCTCAGTCATGCACTCCACGTATTGCATGACAGGGACATGTGGCTTTGACCCCTGGAACCAGCCTGGTGCCTGTCACTAGGTTTCACTCAGGTCTCTCCAGCTGCTGCCACCATGGACACACGGATCATCTGGACCAATGCTTTGACTCCACAGGCTGGCAGTCAGATCCCTCGTAAACACATGGACTTCAGAGCCTATTACTGGAAAGATAACTGAAAGTAGAACCTAATGAGAAGAAAGGACAGATTGCAGTGATCTGGTGCAGGATGTCTCTAGATTATACAGAAAAGACCCTACATACATGTGACAGGACCTTTTTATTTCCTTGTCTCTTAATTTGCCCACCATAATTCCTTCTACAAACCATGTAGATCCCTCCATGGAATGTGGAACCTTTGGTTCCTCCCACACACATCCCATAACAACTCATGTAATACCAACATTCTGTTCTCCTGCAACCTATATTGTGTCTAACACCTAAGGGCAATAATCATCTCTTAGTCCAAAAAGGTGTTGCAGGGGGTTGCTCTCTTTATTTTGGAGGGTTTTACACCTGAGCAATGGATCTGCTGGTCTTGGAAAAGTCCTGTGAGGAGTCTGAACCAGATGTTCCTTCTCAGGAGTTTGTAGTTAGGGTTTCTTTGCCTTTCATCCTGCCTGTGTGTTCCTCTGCACTTGTGGAGATGGGACTTTGATGGTCTGGTAGTCCTCCTTTGATAAGCTTGAGAGCAGCCAGGAGAGGTTAGCAGTTAATTTATCCCACTGGCACTCTTTCTTTTCTCTTCAATCTGTATGTGCAGAAGAGTTGCTTATCACTTCTCCTAACAATATTCATCACTAGGACTCTAACATTTGAATATGAAATCTTGTTTATTAAACCTGATTTAATGACATATAGTGTTTATGCTATAGGCTTATTTTAGAAGTACAAGTCCCTGTGTTGTCTTTGTGGAGTGCATCTGTAAAGAAATGGCTCATCCACCATCTTTTCAAATCGCTTTGTGTCACCTAAGATTCAGAGAGGCATGCTACGTGACTACAATATGAAACAATTTTAATTGAGGGATTAATCAGCTATGGATCATTAATTAAATCTTTATTTCTTTAAGACTATTTGAGAGTATTAAGAACTACACTTGGGGAAAATATGTTCTGGAGAATAAATCCTATCTTCGCCTTATTTTATCTTTTGAGTTTTATATATTGCAGAATAAACCTCAAAGACTACAGACACTTTTATCCCGACACAGTGCTTTGCTTTTGGGGAGGCTTCATTCTGACTACAGAATTACTGAATCTTTGTAGAATAATGCATTTTTCTATGCTGCCAATAGAGAAAGACTGATAACTTGCCTAGGTTTTTTGAATTGCTCCCTGGAGGTACCTAATTTTCCTTACTGAGTATAAAGCATCATTACTGCCTGCTATGAGAACTACAACTTTACCAAGCAGGACAGACTCTGCTGCTTAGAAATTGAAATACACCAGTTAGGCACCCGTAATACAGCATCAGACTCCAATTCAAATTAAATAGTACCTACCCTGAGCTTTCTGAGCTAGGAAAAAAATCCATTATATTACTTACTATTTTATAGTTGAAGCTTTATGATCTTCAAATTCCAGAATTGATCCAATGTTTTCTGATGATGAAATAGCTTCTTCAGAAGTTGCATAAATTTCAAGTGTAGTCTTCAATGCATTAAAGAAGTTCAATTCCTTCATTGAAGATTTCCATTGATTCTGGTGGGGGCTTGGGGAGACAAATATTAAAAGGAGGGAGAAAGAGAGAAAGAGGAAAGGAGACCATCAGTCCTGGGTCCAGTGTTGATCTGGCCAACAAGATGTCCAGGGTGCTGGGGGTCACCACCCAGGCTTTATGGGGGTCCCTTTTAATGGATAAGATTTCCCTGTCCCAGGGTTTAGGTTCCCATTTGCTATGCTAGAGTTAGCATGCACTGTCCATTCCTCTAGACCTTTCTGGAAACTGACAGAAGGACTTCAGGGATCTTTGGTGCTCATTTCCTCCATTACCGGTCTTGCCTGCTACTCAACTCTATCCTGATCTTGCAATGTACCTTGTTGTGCTTATCTCCAGGAGCCAGGACAGGCCACTTGACACTGGAAAGTGCTGCCCCACACCCATATGGCCCCCTTCTCCAGCCATATCCTGTTCTTTCCTGCCTGTTTCCATGGCATGTTCTTATGCAGTCCTTGCTTGACTCCACAACTATTGGTGTTTGAGACACACAGATTAGCCCTTCATCTTCTGGGCTTCTACAATTATGCAGGTGGAAGTGAATGTTATTTTATGTCACAAATCTGCAGATTTCTAGACTGCATATCTATTGTTGCTTTTGTGATCATAAATGCTGTGTAAGTGATATACACTTCTGAAAACTTGACAAAAACCTCCCACAAGTGTCTTAGTATCCCTTGGGAAAAGTATCAAGTTAAACCTGAATGCATGTAATCTACTCTAATATATATATATATATGATGTTCCCTCCATAATCTTCATCTCCAAAGAGGAAAGGCAATACCAAAGCTTATACCAAAGCCATAATAGATTTATTGAAGTCTACTCCAGAGAAACTTTCATTTAATCATCCACATTAGCTAGAGTAATTACAATATTCAGTACCTGACACTGCTAGACCTCCAAATAGAATTACCTTGAAGTGTTATTTGTACTGGCATCTTAGTATTCAGAAGATGCTGTGCAATTTCTGCCAAACTCCTGACATTCAACAGCTGTAATGTCTTTTATCTGTCTTCCACTTTCTTTCAATAACAAAAGTGAGGGTGTATTTTCTTTGAGATGTATAAACATATCAAAATGGAGAACACCTAAGCAACAGGGCACTAACACTAATGAAAATCAGAGGCTGTGTGATCAAAATGTCAGACATCAATCTGTCATGTACATTACTTGTTGCAGAAAAATATCTCAGGTTAATAATTGTCTCTGATTGTAAGAGTAGGATATTACATTGAACATTGAGGAACATTGAAATATTAAGTTATTGACTATAATTCTGAGGTAACAGGTGCTTTCAGTATCAATGTTTACAGGTCACAAATAGGTATCTATGTTTGAAGTGCAGTCACAAAAACATTAATTTAATCATGATCTTTTTCACTAGTGAAACTCTAACTGTTCAGATGTTTCTAGACTGAACCATTACAATATTTAAACTGATAAGTCTTTTGTGTTGTGCTTATTTCCAGATAGATTGCTGTAATGAATATTTTCAGGGTTTGCTGTGCCTTAGAGGAATACTTGGAGAGTTGGTTCACTCACTACACTAAAATGGCTAATAGGGGACGGCAGGTAGGACAGCAGTCAGTCTTATCTCCTCAAATCTCTGCTGTTTTAGGTGAGATAAACCACACTGTTCGCTTTGCAATTCCCACTATTAACATTTCTCTTTCCCCTATGTCTTCACTTCATTCTGTATCTCAGTCCACATTTTATGAGGAAATTAAGCATTCTTCCACAACTTTCTTAGAGAGTTTTAAGGTTTAGTCATAATATACCATTTAATGATTGATCGTAGGATGACAAATTATGCGATATTGTAGGAGCAATTTTTTTTTCAGATGTTCAGAAGAGACTTAGATGACATAATTTCCTTTGTGGTTAGCTTACAAATTATTCTGCACTACCATTATATATTACATTGGGATTGCAATAGGGAGTGACAGGCTAGGAAGGAAATCTGATCCTCTCTCAAGAAGAAATACAGATTTTCAAACCAGAGATTAAGTTTGGATTTAGGCCATCCTTCTTGGGTAATGGAATGAGTCAGAAGCATTTATGAGAATGACACTGGGAATTTGCCCGTACCAGTCTGATATACATTTGCATAAATTTGTATGTGCTTTAAATGAGAGCTATATGATCAATTGCTTTCAATTTTGCCACGTTTTCAGACTTTTCTTTTCATTCTCCACCTTTCCTAGGGATGATGTGTCAGGGGTGAGTAGAAAAAAAATAAATTACAGCAATGGCATATGAGTCTTTAGACACTGAAGTGTTATTTACTTACATGTCTTGGTTTCTTTATAGATGTCTGACATCACTCATTTTGATTATTATATGGCCACATCTTCAGGAATTTTATTTTTATTGCTCAACATTTCTGAAAACAAACATCAAAACACAGTGAAAAAATAGAAGTTCTAAACATATATCTGGACAGCTGTCATTAAAATAAATATTAATATATATTCAATAAGTTTTAAAGTTTGGGTTTTTTTTTTTTACAGGTCCATCCAAAATATCATGAGAAGTGAAATATATATCCTAGAGGAAAACATTTGAGAACCAGATTTTTTCTCTCTGTTTCTACTTCTGTAAGGTCTTTACTTTAGATTGCACAAAAACTGAATACTTGAAGAAGATATCAGATACTTCTGACATTATGAGGTTTAAGATTATAGTTTAAGCTTCATGCACATTTGAATTAATAATAGATTGCATTTAAATGTTTACACTGGTTTCCAGTATAGTACAATATCTGTGTGCAAATTTTCGGTGTAAATTTTAATCATCTTACCGTTACAACCTTTCTCTTTTAAGGTTCATAATTGTGATCTTACAGTACCTGAAAGGAGACTACATGAAAGGTGGAAAAACTTTTTTTTAATAGAGCATGCAGTAATAGGATAAAGAGGAAGGGCTTCAAACTGAAAGATACCTATATATTCGATATCAAAAAGAAATTCTTTATTTTGAGGGTAATGAGACATGGGATGTGTGTGGCCCATACCTGCAAACGTTTGAGGCCAGGTTGGATGAGGCTTGAGGCAACGTGGTCTGTTTGGAGGGGTATCTGAGCACAGCACAGGGGTTGGAACTAAAATGATTGTTAAGGGCCCTTCCAACCCAAAGTATTCCATGATTATATTCTTTCCTCAAGTGAGTCCACTGGCTAAAACTTAGGATTTTGTAGGGACATTGTACCATATATCTAAAAGTAATGTTGTTGCCCACTCTTTTGAGCATCAATGTTCTTTGAAAAAGTTAAATTGTGGGAGAAAAAAATAGGTTTATTTGAAATAGGAAAGGAAGATATCCATAGTTTTGTTCTTACTCCCTAATACAGTATAATCAAACATATTTTTGATTGGTATTGCACTCTTTGAATTGCCTATTTTAGGTTGCCTCCCATGCAAATAATTTCTGACAATAAGATATTCTCATTGGTGAAAGTTTTAATTATTTCTGAGGTGGATTCAATACATGCCATAAATTTCATTTTAATGAAAAGTGACTTTCTACAACTTGTTGAATACCCTGAATGATCAGTAGAAATAATTTTCCACTCTCCAGCTCCATAGATATGGACCATTGTGGTTCCTTCAATAGGGACTACCTCAATAACTAATTGTGTATAATTATCACAGTCACCATGTTATATGACAAGAACAAAAGTTTTTACACTGCAGGAATTTAACAACCTCCAGTTTTTATTAACCTCCAAGTACTTTTCTATTTTAAAACTTCGTTTCATTTACTAGGAAAAAAAAAAGAAAAAAAGAAGCAGAAATTAAAGAAAACAAAAAGAAAAATATTTTTAACAAAACACTAAAAAACATTTTTAAAAATCTATCCCATTATCAGAATTAAAGAAAGGGACTTTTAATATATGACATTTCTTACTTTAAGTTTTCACTGTGACAAGTTTAGGCCTTTCAGTATTTAAAGGGAGTTTATAAGAAAGATGAGAACTGATGTTTTAGTGCAGGTAATGATTTTAAAATAGAGGAGGCTTGGTTTAGACTGGGTATAAGGAAGAATTTTCTTACAGAGGATGGTGAAACACTGGCACAAATTGCCCAGAGACAAGGAAGCCTCCATCCCCAGAAACGTTCAAGATCAAGTTGAATGTGGCTCTGTGCAACCTTATTGAAATTAAGTGTGCCCCTGTTCTTTGTGGGAAAGTTAGACTAGCTGAACTTTGAATGTGTCTTCCAATCCAAACTTTCTATGAGTCTGTGAATCTATGAACTTTCAGAAGTGATGTTATCTAAAAAATTTCTGAGAATCTGGCTGTTTTTATATAAATTTGTGGAGGGAACAAACCAACAAAACACAAAAGCCCAAACACATACTGACAAAAAAAAAAAAAAAAAAAAAAAAAGGAAAGCCAAAACTGAATTACATTGCAAATTTAGAATTTTGAAAGAATTATTCTGCTTTCTGGTATCTGCAACTGAAGGGAAGAATAAAGTATGTCTCATGTGTCACATGTTCTAGCATTATGTATTGGTCTGTAAGTATGAGAAAACAGAACATAAATAGACAATGAACAATAAATCAAAATTAAGATAACTGCTACTTCAGTGTAAGAAATGTGTTTTTGGAAGCCACTTGACTTTGCAAGTAGTCTGTGTTCTATAATGATAATGTGTTCAGATTTAGCAAAGAACAAATTTGCAGGCCGTGTCAAACTACATCAAATTGTTTGCTATGAGATAAATGAAGGACAATAAAAGCTTTAGAATGTTTAATGCTTGAGCAGCTTTTCATCTAGTTTCTTGGTTATTTTTCCATCTGCCAGACTGACAGTGTAGCTCATTAGCTTCTTCTTTGTCACCTTTGACTAGTAAAGAGAGAGTGAGCTATTTAATAAAGGTCAAAAAAATAGGACCTATGGACATTAGTACAAAATGTAGATTTATTTTACAAACTCACAAAATTATTCTACAGTGAGCTTTTCATTGGGAAAAGTGAGAAGAGAAAGGAAAAATAAATGCTTACTTAGCAACACTAAAAAGTCCCATAATTTATTACTTTCTTCAACAAGTAGCACTGGAGTAGTTGGTTTTAGGAGAGACCATAGTAATAGCAATTTATTTAAAGGAATGGAAAGTGGGCTGGGCAAACTGCACCTCACCTAATGATATGCTAATTAGATTATCACAGTCCATTCTGAAATAGTCAAGTCCCTGTACAAGCACTATGCAGAAGATACTATAATTTGTCTGATGGAGTATTAAGCTTTGCTTAAACAGAAGTACTGAACATTTCTAGCTGTTATAACATAAACAGAATGCTAATCATTATTCTATTATTCTACAATCATACTTACTGCAACTTATAAGGGAACTTTTGACTAGACGGACAAGATTTGTCTGCTTTTTACTTAGCAAGTTAAATAAAATCTTAGGCACTAAATTTGAACTTGCAATTTCAGCTTATTTTTTGCCATTGTTCTTTGTTATGGAAAACAAAAGCATCTTTTCTCTCATGAGAAAAATTTGATGGCCACAGTAAAATAAAGAAAGAGGCAGTTAGTGTGTGCACAGCAAGAATAGTGAAAAATTTAATGAATATCAACTGTTGCATCATTTATCCAGTAATTTTCTACCTGACATCTTCCAGCATGTCAGGTAGCATCTGACATCTTCCAACATCTTCCTCCATATCAGGAGGACAAAAGCACAGGATTGTTATCAGATCCCAAAAGAAAAAGCATGGCAGCAAATACTGTAATAGAATTGCTTTATTAGGAAGATATAGAAAAGAAAGAAATAGAAATAATGAGTATATCTTCCATCCCTTTAGATATTTTCATTTAGCACCAGATGGACCTCAGGTAGACAGCCACAGCATGATGTGCAGAGCCCATCCATGGGAATTGTCATTTTCCCTATGCAGTGGCTTCTCTGGTGTAACAAACACAACTACACAGCTTGTTTTGGCAGAAAATAACATTATCTCTTAATGTCCACTACAGCAATCTTAGCTGCACATATCTACAACCCATATTTCATAACTGAGTATTTCAGCACAATCTCTTGTGCTCTGTTATATATAAGGTTATACTGTGGTGACTCGTGATAACACATGGGTTTCTCAAGCCCTCAATACAAAATCTAGTACGGCTGTTGTGGCTTGCTGCACATCTCTCCTTAAGTCTTCTACAAAGGTTCTAATAGTAGTAGACATAGATTTTTCCCATGCCTGAAGTGCATGTTTTTATTTGAAAGCAATTTTAGTTGATGATTCATACAGAGTCTTTAGAACTTCAGTGAAAAGCCAAGAATTGTAAACTATAGGGGTGCAATGACTTCTTTAGAAATATTCCCATTATTATTCATGCTTATACCACTGGTCTTACTCCAGGAACTGAAAAACATCTCAGGTTATTTGGGAAGATATTACAGCGTCCTGTGTGGGCGCAGCTGGTGAGAGAGACGGTGAATCTTGTTTCTTGAATCAGAAGGCTTGATTTATTAATATATGATATTATACATTATAGTTATACTAATAGAATATAGAGAGAGGTTTGCAGAGCTGCTAGCTAAGCTAAGAAGAGATAGAAAAGAATCCCAAACAAAGTTGTGGCCAGGGACTCAGTCCCCTCACTTGCCCTGGTGATTGGCCCTTAATTATAAACATAGGAAATGAGCCAATCAAGGTGTCCCTGTTGCATCCCACAGCAGCTGATAATAATTGTTTACCTTCTCTTCGGGGGCCTCTGGCCTCCCGAAGACCCAGAAATCCGAAAGAAAGGATTTCTGTGGAGAAATGTCTGCGACAGGAAGATACTTCCAATATAAGAAAGAAAGTCAGGTTACCAATGGTAAGCCACACTTCTCAATTCTACTTCTTTCTTATGCTGTGAATACAAGTACTACAAGGCAGAGGATGCAAAATAATTTTGTTGTCAGAGTTCAGAACAAAAGATATCTGCTCATAACCTGTAGAGAAATTATCTATGAAAGTTTATTTTGTTTGCTTCTTTGTCTGGAAAGCTGCAATGCTTCTTAGCTTACCTTGATGAATAATGTTATATGGAGGTTAAGACTTGAAATTCATGAAATAAGATGTTGTCATCACTAACTGATGATTGCCATGTGAAACCAAAACCAAAACAACCTATTTAAGTTTCCTGTCTTCATAAAAATCTGCAAAGTCATAGAAGATATTTTCTTCGTTCTCACTGGCTGTGACATTTTCCATTAACTGAGCATACAGATGCAGCTGGACTTTTGTTGACAGATAAAAGCCTAAAAACCATATGACTTGACAGAAGAGCTAATAGATCATCTGCTCCTGCTCTGTCTACACATTAAATCCTTGCCTACTGTAGATCCTTTTCCAGATTTTTTTTTCCTAAAATACGTTTTCTCTCCTCAAGTAAAACACTGCAAAAAGCTTTAAAAACGTTCACAGAAGACAGAGGATATCAGAAGGCTAGAGAGACTAGTGATAAAAGAAATGAACCAGCCAGGAAACAGTGACTGCTCACAGAATTTGTAATACAGGGTCAGCTAGCTTCCAGGGTTATATAGACCATTTTCAGGGAGATAACTTTGCAACTCAAGGAATTGCTCCTGATATATGCTGAGACATCTTCAAGGATATTAAGCTTCAAAATAATGAGATCAATGACTCTCAAACTGCAGAATATGCTTTTTTGAGAAATGAGATTGCATCCCAGACAAGTAGTTCAAAGAATTGTTTAAGTATAACAGACATTGAGAACTGACAAAATACTATGGGAATTATTAGAAGGAAGTTTTGGACTACATATTTTAAATAATACATCTGTTTTATATACTGCTTGTGAATGATGAATGGTCTCTAGAAAGTGATAACAGTGGCTTAAGGAATATAACTTTAATAACCATAGTGAGAATATGAGAATTTTACAATGATTTTTTCTTACGAAATATTATCCACAATATCCTGTGTAAATGTGGGGAATGGAACTGAGTCATAAACAGTTTATTTATGGAATAGACTAGAACATTTCAGTTGGAAAAGAACTATAGTAATCATCCAGTCCAATGGCCTGACCAATTCAGGGCTGACCAACAGTTTAAACATGCTGTTAAGGACATTGTCCAAATACTTCTTAAACATTGACAGGTTTGAACATTGACCATCTCTCAGGGAAGTCTGTTTCAGGGTTTATCCACTCTGTGGGTAGAAAAATGGTTCCTGGTACCCAGTCTAAACCTCTTCTGACACAGGTTTGAACCATTCCCATTAATTGAATCCAGGACCAGGTGGCTCAAGTTCTACTGGTATTATAAAGACTGGAAAAAAAAAAAAAAACAAAAAAAAACAAACCAAACCCACATTGAAGGTCTCTACATTTTCTCCATGCATATTTGTTATATGATCATCTTCAACAAGTATTGATCCAATGTTTTCTCTAGACCCCGTCTTGATATTAACAAACTTTAAAAAGCTCTTGTTATTACACCCAACACTGGCCGTGGCTCTGTAACTTCCTGTGAAGCCTGACCTGACTTCCAGAAATGATGGCAGAAGGACTGACATTAAATCAGAAGTTTCTCAATAGGTATGCGAATATGTAGAAGCAAAGGCAGTTAGTAGTAGGCAACCAATACTACACTGCAATGAAGGGAAAAATCAATGTTGTTTGAGAAATTTACTCTGGAGAGGTAAATCAAATGTGTATGTTCATGTTAAGGTTCATCTAGTAAAAGAGATGTGATTTTTCTTCTGAGAAAATATTTAAAAATACATCAATGCAATTACTTCTGTGTGGGAATAATTATAACTATCTCTTAATGGATATACTGACACAGTATTAAAATGCACATATAACAGTTAAAATCATCTTTTCCAATGATGAAAAGTATATGCAAAAGCACATAGTCATAGGGAGATAATAGATAGGAAGATAATTATGATTCATATGAACATGAAATGTCACTGTAATTGCATATTGCATGATGCTGAATGATAATTAGTCCAGCGAGAAATTTTAATATGGATTAAATGTGCTGAAAGTACTTTACCTCAAAAGTAGAGAATGAAGACTAGATGCTTTTTGCCCAAATCCCATTAATCTTCTGAAGATAGGTGGATATGTACCTCTATCTTTCAAAAGCTCCTATAAGAAACTCAGCCTAAATGTGTTGGAGTTTTAAGCAAAGGCAAAAGAGAAACATAGTTATAATCTGACACCCTGAACAGAGAATAAATGATTAACATACACAAAGACAAACATACTTCTTCTAAAGGACTATTAGAAGATAAATTGAAGGAAAAAAATATTTAATCTGAAAAATAAATGCTATTTCCAGATAGTGCTTGCTGATATGTATGAGATAAGGAAGACTTTTAATCCTTCACTCTACTAAAAATACAATTCTAGCAGGAAAAAAATCCTGCTGCAGCAATAAATTTTTTTAAATATTGTAATAGGTTTTTTCTACCTCTAACTTTTCTAACAATTTTGTGACTAAATACATTAGGGATACCATTTCAGTTGTATTCATATGGCAGTTACTCTGACTGAAAACAGAATTAAATGATTCATTGCTCCTCATAGCAGACAGGCTGGAACTAGATGATCTTTAAGTCCCATCCAACTCAAGGCAACTCAAACTCTGTAATTCTATGGTTCTATGATTTCTGTGATTTCTAACTGTATAAATGGACGAGTATCTTGTTGCATTGTAGTAGGACACTCTGCCTAGGCAGTCCCAACTCTATCTTGTTTACAAGTTATCAATGATGGCTTGAGCAAGGAGGGTCTGCTGACCAGTGATAAGATGGCAAAAAATGATCACCTGTTTTAGTGTTGAAGAATGGTACAACCAGTTTGACCAAAGTATCAGACCCACCTACAGGATGTGCAAGGCTGATCTCCTGGCTGAGGCTGGAACCAGAAGGGATGTGCAGCCCTTGATATGAAGTGAGAGTCGGAAATGTTGAGCAGAAGTAGCCATAGCTGATAATTTTTTCAGCATATTTTACCGTATAGGCCTCACAACACATAATCCTGAAATATATATGCCTGCCATTCAATCACTATATTATAAAACACCACAGTTTCATGATGAGGACTTCCAGCATACCTCTCAAATGAGTGTGAAAATAATTCCCTTGAGTGGGGACATTCCTCAAGGTTATTTCTCAAGGTCAAGCAAAAGAGTTTTATCCACAGTTGTTCACCTAGGTGAGTAATATCAATCACTATTAATTAATTCTTTTGGTAGCTTTGATATAATTGCTTCAATATAATTTCTTTAATATATTTGCTGCAATATTGCTTGAAAAGTATTGCATTGTGCTAGCAGTTACAACTATCCATACTGTTTAGTAAATAATTCTTATAAAGGTCTTTCATCTAAACATGGTCACTATGGTAATAAATTTAAATAAATAAATAATTGTATTTATATAATTATATTTGATTATCCTCTGGGACAAAGTTGTTTAAAGGTTCAATTGCACCAATATAATCTTTTAAACATAAACCACTAAGTCTGGAACTAAGATTGGACCCAGCCACATTTAGACTCCTCTCTGTGAAGCAGTTTGAAAAGCAAGGGAGGTTTTTCTTCACCTTGTGACTCATCTGGAGGGTTTCTCTAATAAATTTGTCTGAAGCTCCCATTCGGTTCATGACAGCACCTACAGTCACAATATTATCAACTGAAGGGCATCCCTATTCTAATACTGTTTTATACAAAGATTAAAAAATATATTTTATTACTGCTATTCTTATGGTCAGAGTTTCTGCTGGTTTTGAAGTTAAAATTTATGATTTTCATCATATATTCTGATTATTTGCATGGTTAAAGCCAAGGTATAAACTTTCTGTCCCTGCTTCTAAGCATTGCTGCATTTTTATACACAAAAGTTTGATGAACATCCATCAGCTGCAGCAAGAGAGAAGTATATAAAGGACAGACTATTTTAACTGCCACAGGAATCAAGTTTGAAGTGTTGGAGTAGGGAAATTCATCCCTTTTAGCTCAATTCATAGCTTCACTCTTCTGCTTTTTGAAGAACTGTGAATCTCAAGAAATGCAGAAGAACTCTCTTTGTACTCTTCTTGATCCACTGTGTGTCAGTATGGGCATTCTTTCATTTTCTATAGGAATAGATCAGTGGACTGAAAAATGTGATTGCTGTAAGAATGTCTGCCACCATTGTTGGTGGTAAATGTAGTAATTTGGACAGTAGTACTTGTTGCAACTTGGACAGTAATTTGTTAACACGAATTTGAAGTCTTCGACTATGTTTATATCCTGAATAAAAATGCCTTTTCTTATCAGATGAACCAGCACAAAAAGAATTATTTTGATAGAGATTTTCCATATCCTTCATGATTGTGTTAAAAAAACTCTTAGGATTAATTTTTTTTTTAAGTGAGGTGGTATTGCATTGAATTCTTATATTGTATATCAAAAATATGTTCATATTACTCACTTTGTAGAAACCTTAAAATGAAAAATTTGTTTATTTTTTAATTTATATTTTCCTTTGTAAAAAGTCTCATTTACTGACTGCATTAGATGCAGGCCTCTCTAGTGAGACAAAGTAATTACAAATAAACTTAGCCCAGCAACAAAGTCATATTTTCATCTGCTCTCTACCATTATCAGAGGTTATAAGGCATTACCGGTAGGTCACGTAATTTTTTGCCTAGCTGTGTGCTGCAAAGAGCAACATAGAAACTCAGCAAGCAATTTTCAGCCAAGCTGAAAGATGTGTAACAAAGTTTGGGAAGGGTGTATATTGTAGTTTTCATGAATCAAAGAGCCAGTTTTACAAGGTTAACAAGCAGAAGACTATGTGTCTCAGAAATGTAAGTAATTCCTCACAGAGTGCATTGATTCAGAGAACCAAAGGGCAAAAATGGAACTCCAGTTTTCATTAAATCTGATCATCTGTATCCTATAAGCTGCTAGGCGTGCCATAGGTCTTCCTAGAAATAAGGCAGTGCTTAAAAATGTGTAAAGTCTGAACACTTAAAAAAGATAACACAGTTATCAATATATTTTTAGCTTTGAATAAATAAGAATCCATCAATTGGAAGTAATTTCTTTTACTTTGCAAATTTTCCATATAAACTAAACACTGCAAACACTTATGTCCATGCCAAATCAGCAGAAAAACCCAAAGGATTAAATATCTTATCAGTTTGAAAAACTGACTATGTAATTAACTGTGTGTTAATGGCATTCCTACACAAAAAGTCAGTTTTGTTTTGGCTTATATTTTTTCCTGATGAAATCTCTCCATACTCTAGAAAGAAGAATTTTGTAACACAAGAGAGAAAGCTTTGGTGCTACTGTCAACTCAGATGAAAGAGAATAAGGGATTTCACCTTCAAAGGCAAGAGAGAAATGAATAGGGAGTGATAACAAGGATAAATGAGGAGCCAATGCAGTCATACAAACACTCATCCTAAGAGGCCTGACAGAAGCTATTAGGATTCACCCCGCAGTTCTCATTTTCACATTAGCAAGGTGAGTGAGCAACAAAGACTATCAATGCAGCCTCTGGGCATGGGCTTCACCAGCAGCACATTGTGTGTTACAGATTACCATTGTGATGGCCCTGATGTGAATTCCAGTAAAATAGATCACAAAAAATAACTCAGGGGTTGTGTGCGTGTATGTGCATCTTGTCCCTTTATTATTCACATGTATTCCCAGTCTGCTGTCAGGGATATCCCACAACAATAAATAATTGTGGAATTAGATCATTTGATATTGCCTCTCCTCAATTTTATTTAACAATCCTACATCAATACTGCAAGAGAATGCATTCAGATACGTGTTTTTGTAGCTTTCAGCATTCAGACGTGCTAAATCAGCAGAGAACTTCACCCTTTGCTCTCAATAAATATTCTAGTTGGTTATTTTGACCTTGTTATGGGATGACGGTCTTAAGTAGTAACTGTCTTACTTAGCGAAACAGGAATCCAGACAGATGAGGCAAAACTCCAAGGACTTAAGTTATCAAGATCTCAACCCCAATGACTACTCAAGTTTTGGGGTCTTTTTTGAGAGATGAATGCAATTCATACACTAGTGAGAGATTCTCTTGAAGTGCTTTAACCCTGGGCCTTAAATTGCATCAGAGAAGGTTCAGATTAGATATTAGGAAAAAAGAAAATCAGTAAAAGAGTGGAAATTATGCCTTAAGTTTTGGTTTTTATGTTTTTCAGATTCTGTGCTGCTTTGGTGTGTAGCTCTGAGCTTCATATAGGGGGTTGACAAGTTCTCTTCACAGGGTGGGTAGACAAAACAATCCTTTTCCTGCCCAAGGAAAGTTTTGAAAGCTACAGGCCCAGAGAGTGTGGACAGCAGTGAATTGAAGAGAGAAAAACAGGTAGGATGGAACTTCATAGCCTGGAGCTGTGATTGGGCAGTTGGCTCCGGTCTGCCAGTAGACCAAAGCTTATGGAAGTGTGAGACCTCGTGACTAATTGTCCATTTTGTGACCATTTTGTGTTCATCCTGGATGTAGCCCTGGCTGGGCTCTTGTACCGCCCGAGGTGTATCCATTGGGGCCTTCTGATGAGCTCCTACTTTATTATTTAGCTCTGTTCTAGATCAGCCTTCTACATGCAAACAATCAGGCACGTTTGGCATTGGAATAAGTCATCCAGGGAGGTGGTGGAGTCACCTCTGGAAGTGCTCAAGAGGTGTCTGGATGTGGCACCTGGGGATATGGTCATACCTGACAGCACTTTTAGGCTACAGTATCAGATGACAAACAGATCTTAATTTCTGCCCTCAGGAAAATGCAATGGGAATAGTTTGCTTTCACTGAGTTTTACCTTCATTGTTGCTCTCAATTCTTTACTGTTGTCAGCAACACTGTTTAATTAGATGTCTAAATGCAGTTCCACCCCATTTTTCAAACAGTGTCAGATATTTCCCCTGTGGGAAGAATGAGAAACAAAAGGTAAACCATATGAGTTAAGAACAATTTAACAGTTAAAACTAAATAAACTACTAATAAATAATTGACTAATAATATAATAGATCATTATTATTGCAAATTATTAAAATTTCTATTATTATTATTATTAATTAAAAGGAGAGAGGAATAAAACCCAACAGAAAGAAGTGAGAGACAATAAAATTACTCATCACCTGCTGACTGAAGTCCTGTCTGAATATGAACAATGAATGGTCCCTTCTGGCCAGCTTTCCCCAGTTCATATATAGGGCATGATGTTCTTCTTCAGCTTTCAGAAGACTCCAGCTTGTTCCAAAAAAACCCAATTCTGAACACTAGAGCTGTAAGTGCACCCACAGGCTCTGTCTGTCCCTCCCCTGAGGGGTCTGGCTGCACATGCTCAGGACAGCTCTCTGACAACTTATTTGAGTGTCATGGCATCATACAGCTTGCAAAGAGCTGGGGCAGAAAGAGCTGATAGACAAGGTATTGATGTGTTCTACCCATAACATCCTTGCTGTGAAGCTGCAGAGATGTGTACTGCCTAGTGAAAAACAGATCATCATACTGAAAAGGTAGAGGTCCACAGGAAAAAGCCCAGATGGACATATGTTACAAATTGTTCCTCAAGAGACATTGGAGGGATGATGCCATTTAAAGGCAACATTAGTGTCAGGGTGATGGACCAAAATGTCCCCTTGGCAAGCTGAACTAAAACAACAGGAAACATTCAGATGTACAATTGGACTTACAAAATTTTCATGAGGGCCAGAAAAAGGAAATTCAATGTTTTGCACCTGAGGTATCAAGAAACAGTGCTTCAGTATAAGCTAGGAACAGCATGGATAAAAATTAGCCCTGTAGATAAGGACTTGGGTTTCCCTTGGGACAGCGTGTTATCACTGAGCCAAGCATGATAAGAGATAACTGCACACCAGTACTGGGCTGCAAGGATGAAGGCAGAATACTGAGGAAAATTACTATCCTCCCTTCTCATCATTCAGCACCCACATCTTTCATTGCTCATATGATCAAGATAAAAATCAAATTGTTTTAATTATTCTTCTTCACTTAATAGGGAAGATAGTATTCCTGAGAGGTAAAGAATTTTTACCATCCAGTTCTCTTCAAATAAGAGACCTGAGTGTTTGCAGGAGCTCTATAAATATTCTGATAATTTCAGTCCAACACTGTAAAAGGAAACTAAATTTTTAAATTTAATTTTGTAGCTATACAGCCCAGTAGAAGCAGTTAATTGGTTTGATTGACCAGGAAATCTAATATTTGTCTGAACATTAATGAGCAACACACCAGAATCCTATAAACACTTTATGTACTGGCAAAACATGCCTGATTGCTTGCATGCAGAAAAGCAGCTATTTTGAGAAATTTATCAGCAACAAAGTGTAAATGCAATTTAGAAGTGTACAAAATAGGATTTTACAGTTAAAACTTCCACAGGTAACTCCTTCAATTAAGAGGCAGATCCTGAGTCTTAGTGGAGGACAATGAGCAGTTTTTTATTTGACTATTAATGAAAATTTTTAATTTACAGTAATTTTACAGTAAAATTCAAGCAATTCAGCAGAGTTGGTGCCAAAATTGAGTACTTGAAGAGATTAATCATTAAATACAATTTCTTTTTATTGCTGATTGTTGTGGTTGTTGTTGTTGGTAATTTTAACTTCTTTCCCTTCTACAGAAATATGTAAATAGCAGCAAAAAAAGCCCTGAAAGTGTAAACAGATATAGTTAGAAGTTACATGATATTTCTTTCAATCTATTTATTCAGCATCATGCACTTAAAATAACCGAGTTTTGATCGGCAGTCCCAGAACTAGTTCACACCCTAGTAGGCAGCAAATGCATGATGAATGAGCTTTAAGAACACTAAATAAACAGCTGCCAAAGTCAAAATAAACAGGAGAAATGACCTAAATCCAACAAGGAACTAGCAAAACTATGTATGTCTTATTACCATCCTACTTCTATAATCAATTTGATAGATGAGAAATGTTCAAAAGTTATTGCAGTGGCAGCTTTGGAGGAAAATTTAGAACTAAGAATAACTTTATGACTACAAGTTGCAGAAATAAACTTAATGAGATGATCACTCAGGAAGGAACAGGGCAAGAAATCAAACAACAAGTTGTGTGGTTTTATGAGCCTTTAACTATGGAAAATTAGCTTACATTTCTTAACACTGTAATGGCAACTGTATGAAGTAGCAAATCATAATCATACCCTTAATCAAAAAGCTACATCATTGCACAGTTAATAAACATACAGGCATTATCTCTCATATATTTTAAAAAACATTTCGATAATTATTCAAATACATTCATTTGTTTCATGTCTTGTCACCATTCAGAAATGCATATGGCATTTCCTGGTTCCCAAAGAAATCAGTAGAAAATGCAATATTTCACTCTGTGATTTTCCAATTACAATAATAGCTTTTAATAACATAACCGAAAATTTGAAGATGAAAAATATCTTATGTACAGGATAAGTATCTAATAGGCATGACAGAATGCTGTAAATGCTTGCAGGCTTAAAGTCTCAAACTCAAAATGCTCAATCTAATGTTTTTGTAGGAATGAC